>NC_064918.1:22782664-23129645 GCF_929443795.1 Astur gentilis | reverse complement strand
ACAGTTTTTCTGGTTTTCCCACATTTCCCTCGTTTCCATCTGTTCCCTCGCGTGTCTCTTTCCCCTCGCCTGTGTCTCTCTCCTCTCTTCCTTTCGGTCTCTATTTCCCCCACTTTCTCTCGCCTTCCCCCATTCCTTCTCACTCCTCCACTCTCTCTCTTCCCTCGGCCGTCACGGTTTCTCCGCCTTTCCCACAGCTCCCTCTTTCCTATCTTTCCCCTGGCGTGTCTCTTTCCCCTCGCCTGTGTCTCTCTCCCCTCTTCTTTTCGGTCCCTATTTCCCCAACTTTGTCTCGCCTTCCCCCATTCCCTCTCCCTCCTCCTCTCTCTCTCTTGCCTCGGTCGTCACGTTGTCTCTGGCTTTCAATCATTTCCCTCTTTCCCATCTTTTCCCACGCGTGTCTCTTTCCCCTCGCCAGTGTCTCTCTCCCCTCTTCCTTTCGGTCCCAATGTTCCCTATTTTCTCGCTCCTTCCCCCATTCCCTCTCACTCCTTCACTCTCTCTCTTCCCTAGGCCTTCACAGTTTTTCTGGTTTTCCCACATTTCCCTCTTTTCCATCTCTTCCCTCGCGTGTCTCTTTCCCCTCGCGTGTGTCTCTCTCCCCTCTTCCTTTCGGTCCCAATGTTCCCTATTTTCTCGATCCTTCCCCCATTCCCTCTTACTCCTCCACTCTCTCTCTCCCCTCGGCTGTCACTGTTCTCCGGCTTTCCCACAAATCCCTCTTTTCCATCTGTTCCCTCGCCTTACTCTTTCCCCTCGCCTGTGTCTCTCTCCCCTCTTCCTTTCGGTCCCTATTTTCCCCATTTTCTTTCGCCTTCCCCCATTCCCTCTCACTCCTCCACTCTCTCTATTCCCTCGGCCGTCACGGTTTCTCTGGCTTTCCCACATCTCCCTCTTTCCCATCTGTTCCCTCGCGTGTCTCTTTCCCCTCGCTTGTGTCGCTCTCCCCTCTTCCTTTCGGTCCCAATGTTCCCTATTTTCTCGCTCCTTCCCCCATTCCCTCTCACTCCTCCACTCTCTCTCTTCCCTCGGCTGTCACTGTTCTCCGGCTTTCCCACAAATCCCTCTTTTCCATCTGTTCCCTCGCCTTACTCTTTCCCCTCGCCTGTGTCTCTCTCCCCTCTTCCTTTCGGTCCCTATTTCCCCCACTTTCTCTCGCCTTCCCCCATTCCCTCTCACTCCTCCACTCTCTCTCTTCCCTCGGCCGTCACGGTTTCTCCGCCTTTCCCACAGCTCCCTCTTTCCTATCTTTCCCCTCGCGTGTCTCTTTCCCCTCGCCTGTGTCTCTCTCCCCTCTTCTTTTCGGTCCCTATTTTGTCTCTCTTTCCCCCATTCCCTCTTACTCCTCCACTCTCTCTTCCCTCGGCTGTCACTTTTCTCCGGCTTTCCCACAAATCCCTCTTTTCCATCTGTTCCCTCGCGTGTCTCTTTCCCCTCGCCTGTGTCTTTCTCCTCTCTTCCTTTCTGTCTCTATTTCCCCAACTTTGTCTCGCCTTCCCCCATTCCCTCTCCCTCCTCCTCTCTCTCTCTTGCCTCGGCCGTCACGTTGTCTCTGGCTTTCAATCATCTCCCTCTTTCCCATCTTTTCCCTCGCGTGTCTCTTTCCCCTCGCCAGTGTCTCTCTCCCCTCTTCCTTTCGGTCCCTATTTTCTCCATTTTCTCTCGCCTTCCCCCATTCCCTCTCACTCCTCCATTCTCTCTCTTCCCTTGCCGTCACGGTTTCTCTGGCTTTCCCACATTTCCCTCTTTTCCATCTTTTCCCTCGCGTGTCTCTTTCCCCTCGCCTTACTCTTTCCCCGCGCCTGTGTCTCTCTCCTCTCTTCCTTTCGGTCTCTATTTCCCCAACTTTCTCTCGCCTTCCCCCATTCCCTCTCACTCCTCCACTCTCTCTCTTCCCTTGCCGTCACGGTTTCTCTGGCTTTCCCACATTTTCCCCTTTTCCATCGTTCCCCTCGCGTGTCTCTTTCCCCTCGCCTGTGTCTCTCTCCCCTCTTCCTTTCGATCCCAATGTTCCCTATTTTCTCGCTCCTTCCCCCATTCCCTGTCACTCCTCCACTCTCTCTCTTCCCTCGGCTGTCACTCTTCTCCGGCTTTCCCACAAATCCCTCTTTCCGATCTGTTCCCTCGCGTGTCTCTTTCCCCTCGCTTGTGTCTCTCTCCCCTCTTCCTTTCGGTCCCAATGTTCCCTATTTTCTCGCTCCTTCCCCCATTCCCTCTCACTCCTCCACTCTCTCTCTTCCCTCGGCCGTCACGGTTTCTCCACATTTTCCCCATCTCCCTCTTTCCCATTATTTCCCTCGCGTGTCTCTTTCCCCTCGTCTTTGTCTCTCTCCCCTCTTCCTTTCGGTCCCTATTTTCCCTATTTTCTCACTCCTTCCCCCATTCCCTCTCACTCCTCCACTCTCTCTCTTCCCTCGGCCGTCACTGTTCTTCCGCATTTCCCACATCTCCCTCTTTCCCATCTTTTCCCTCGCGTGTCTCTTTCCCCTCGCCTGTGTCTCTCTCCTCTCTTCCTTTCGGTCTCTATTTCCCCCACTTTCTCTCGCCTTCCCCCATTCCCTCTCACTCCTCCACTCTCTCTCTTCCCTCGGCTGTCACTGTTCTCCGGCTTTCCCACAAATCCCTCTTTTCCATCTGTTCCCTCGCGTGTCTCTTTCCCCTCGCTTGTGTCTCTCTCCCCTCTTCCTTTCGGTCCCTATTTTCCCCATTTTCTCTAGCCTTCCCCCATTCCCTCTCACTCCTCCACTCTCTCTCTTCCCTAGGCCTTCCCTAGGCCTTCACAGTTTTTCTGGTTTTCCCACATTTCCCTCTTTTCCATCTGTTCCCTCGCGTGTCTCTTTCCCCTCGCCTGTGTCTCTCTCCTCTCTTCCTTGCGGTCTCTATTTCCCCCACTTTCTCTCGCCTTCCCCCATTCCCTCTCACTCCTCCACTCTCTCTCCTCCCTCGGCCGTCACTGTTCTTCCGCATTTTCCACATCTCCCTCTTTCCCATCTTTTCCCTCGCGTGTCTCTTTCCCCTCGCCTGTGTCTCTCTCCTCTCTTCCTTTCGGTCTCTATTTCCCCCACTTTCTCTCGCCTTCCCCCATTCCCTCTCACTCCTCCACTCTCTCTCTTCCCTCGGCTGTCACTGTTCTCCTGCTTTCCCACAAATTCCTCTTTTCCATCTGTTCCCTCGCGTGTCTCTTTCCCCTCGCTTGTGTCTCTCTCCCCTCTTCCTTTCGGTCCCTATTTTCCCCATTTTCTCTAGCCTTCCCCCATTCCCTCTCACTCCTCCACTCTCTCTCTTCCCTCGGCCTTCCCTAGGCCTTCACAGTTTTTCTGGTTTTCCCACATTTCCCTCTTTTCCATCTGTTCCCTCGCGTGTCTCTTTCCCCTCGCCTGTGTCTCTCTCCTCTCTTCCTTGCGGTCTCTATTTCCCCCACTTTCTCTCGCCTTCCCCCATTCCCTCTCACTCCTCCACTCTCTCTCTTCCCTCGGCCGTCACTGTTCTTCCGCATTTCCCATATCTCCCTCTTTCCCATCTTTTCCCTCGCGTGTCTCTTTCCCCTCGCCTGTGTCTCTCTCCCCTCTTCTTTTCGGTCCCTATTTTCCCTATTTTGTCTCGCTTTCCACCATTCCCTCTCACTCCTCCACTCTCTCTCTTGCCTCGGCTGTCACTGTTCTCCGGCTTCCCCACATCTCACTCTTTCCCATCTTTTTCCCTCGCGTGTCTCTTTACCCTCGTCTTTGTCTCTCTCCCCTCTTCCTTTCGGTCCCTATTTTCCCTATTTTCTCACTCCTTCCCCCATTCCCTCTCACTCCTCCACTCTCTCTCTTCCCTCGGCTGTCACTGTTCTTCCGCATTTCCCACATCTCCCTCTTTCCCATCTTTTACCTCGCGTGTCTCTTTGTCCTCGCCTGTGTCTCTCTCCTCTCTTCCTTTCGGTCTCTATTTCCCCCGCTTTCTCTCGCCTTCCCCCATTCCCTCTCACTCCTCCACTCTCTCTCTTCCCTCGGCTGTCACTGTTCTCCTGCTTTCCCACAAATTCCTCTTTTCCATCTGTTCCCTCGCGTGTCTCTTTCCCCTCGCTTGTGTCTCTCTCCCCTCTTCCTTTCGGTCCCTATTTTCCCCATTTTCTCTCGCCTTCCCCCATTCCCTCTCACTCCTCCACTCTCTCTCTTCCCTTGCCGTCACGGTTTCTCTGCCTTTCCCACATTTCCCTCTTTTCCATCTGTTCCCTCGCGTGTCTCTTTCCCCTCGCTTGTGTCTCTCTCCCCTCTTCCATTCGGTCCCAATGTTCCCTATTTTCTCGCTCCTTCCCCCATTCCCTCTCACTCCTCCACTCTCTCTCTTCCCTTGCCGTCACGGTTTCTCTGGTTTTCCCACATTTCCCTCTTTCCCATCTTTTCCCTCGCGTGCCTCTTTCCCCTCGCCTGTGTCTCTCTCCTCTCTTCCTTCGGTCTCTATTTCCCCCACTTTCTCTCGCCTTCCCCCATTCCCTCTCACTCCTCCACTCTCTCTCTTCCCTCGGCCGTCACTGTTTCCCCGCATTTCCCACATCTCCCTCTTTCCCATTATTTCCCTCTCGTGTCTGTTTCCCCTCGGCTGTGTCTCTCTCTCTTCTTCCTTTCGGTCCCTATTTTCCCCATTTTCTCTCGCCTTCCCCCATTCCCTCTCACTCCTCAACTCTCTATCTTCCTTCGGCTGTCACTTTTCTCCGGCTTTCCCACAAAGCCATCTTTTCCATCTGTTCCCTCGCGTGTCTCTTTCCCCTCGCCTGTGTCTTTCTCCTCTCTTCCTTTCTGTCTCTATTTCCCCCACTTTCTCTCGCCTTCCCCCATTCCCTCTCCCTCCTCCTCTCTCTCTCTTGCCTCGGCCGTCACATTGTCTCTGGCTTTCAATCATCTCCCTCTTTCCCATCTTTTCCCTCGCCTTACTCTTTCCCCTCGCCAGTGTCTCTCTCCCCTCTTCCTTTCGGTCCCTATTTTCTCCATTTTCTCTCGCCTTCCCCCTATCCCTCTCACTCCTCCACTCTCTCTCTTCCCTTGCCGTCACGGTTTCTCTGGCTTTCCCACATTTCCCTCTTTTCCATCTTTTCCCTCGCGTGTCTCTTTCCCCTCGCCTTACTCTTTCCCCTCGCCTGTGTCTCTCTCCTCTCTTCCTTCGGTCTCTATTTCCCCCACTTTCTCTCGCCTTCCCCCATTCCCTCTCACTCCTCCACTCTCTCTCTTCCCTCGGCCGTCACGGTTTCTCCACATTTCCCACATCTCCCTCTTTCCCATCATTTCCCTCGCGTGTCTCTTTCCCCTCGCCTGTGTCTCTCTCCCCTCTTCCTTTCGGTCCCTATTTTCCCTATTTTCTCACTCCTTCCCCCATTCCCTCTCACTCCTCCACTCTCTCTCTTCCCTCGGCCGTCACTGTTCTTCCGCATTTCCCACATCTCCCTCTTTCCCATCTTTTCCCTCGCGTGTCTCTTTCCCCTCGCCTGTGTCTCTCTCCTCTCTTCCTTTGGTCTCTATTTCCCCCACTTTCTCTCGCCTTCCCCCATTCCCTCTCACTCCTCCACTCTCTCTCTTCCCTCGGCTGTCACTGTTCTCCTGCTTTCCCACAAATCCCTCTTTTCCATCTGTTCCCTCGCGTGTCTCTTTCCCCTCGCTTGTGTCTCTCTCCTCTCTTCCTTTCGGTCTCTATTTCCCCCACTTTCTCTCGCCTTCCCCCATTCCCTCTCACTCCTCCACTCTCTCTCTTCCCTCGGCCGTCACTGTTCTTCCGCATTTCCCACATCTCCCTCTTTCCCATCTTTTCCCTCGCGTGTCTCTTTCCCCTCGCCTGTGTCTCTCTCCTCTCTTCCTTTCGGTCTCTATTTCCCCCACTTTCTCTCGCCTTCCCCCATTCCCTCTCACTCCTCCACTCTCTCTCTTCCCTCGGCTCTCACTGTTCTCCTGCTTTCCCACAAATTCCTCTTTTCCATCTGTTCCCTCGCGTGTCTCTTTCCCCTCGCTTGTGTCTCTCTCCCCTCTTCCTTTCGGTCCCTATTTTCCCCATTTTCTCTAGCCTTCCCCCATTCCCTCTCACTCCTCCACTCTCTCTCTTCCTAGGCCTTCCCTAGGCCTTCACAGTTTTTCTGGTTTTCCCACATTTCCCTCTTTTCCATCTGTTCCCTCGCGTGTCTCTTTCCCCTCGCCTGTGTCTCTCTCCTCTCTTCCTTTCGGTCTCTATTTCCCCCACTTTCTCTCGCCTTCCCCCATTCCCTCTCACTCCTCCACTCTCTCTCTTCCCTCGGCCGTCACTGTTCTTCCGCATTTCCCACATCTCCCTCTTTCCCATCTTTTCCCTCGCGTGTCTCTTTCCCCTCGCCTGTGTCTCTCTCCCCTCTTCTTTTCGGTCCCTATTTTCCCTATTTTGTCTCGCTTTCCACCATTCCCTCTCACTCCTCCACTCTCTCTCTTGCCTCGGCTGTCACTGTTCTCCGGCTTTCCCACAAATCCCTCTTTCCCATCTTTTTCCCTCGCGTGTCTCTTTCCCCTCGTCTTTGTCTCTCTCCCCTCTTCCTTTCGGTCCCTATTTTCCCTATTTTCTCACTCCTTCCCCCATTCCCTCTCACTCCTCCACTCTCTCACTTCCCTCGGCCGTCACTGTTCTTCCGCATTTCCCACATCTCCCTCTTTCCCATCTTTTCCCTCGCGTGTCTCTTTCCCCTCGCTTGTGTCTCTCTCCCCTCTTCCTTTCGGTCCCTATTTTCCCCATTTTCTCTCGCCTTCCCCCATTCCCTGTCACTCCTCCACTCTCTCTCTTCCCTCGGCTGTCACTATTCTCCGGCTTTCCCACAAATCCCTCTTTTCCATCTGTTCCCTCGCCTTACTCTTTCCCCTCGCCTGTGTCTCTCTCCCCTCTTCCTTTCGGTCCCTATTTTCCCCATTTTCTCGCTCCTTCCCCCATTCCCTCTCACTCCTCCACTCTCTCTCTTCCCTCGGCTGTCACTGTTCTCCGGCTTTCCCACAAATCCCTCTTTTCCATCTGTTCCCTCGCCTTACTCTTTCCCCTCGCCTGTGTCTCTCTCCCCTCTTCCTTTCGGTCCCTATTTTCCCTATTTTCTCGCTCCTTCCCCCATTCCCTCTCACTCCTCCACTCTCTCTCTTCCCTCGGCTGTCACTGTTCTCCGGCTTTCCCACAAATCCCTCTTTTCCATCTGTTCCCTCTCGTGTCTCTTTCCCCTCGCCTGTGTCTCTCTCCCCTCTTCCTTTCGGTCCCTATTTTCCCCATTTTCTCTCGCCTTCCCCCATTCCCTCTCACTCCTCCACTCTCTCTCTTCCCTCGGCCGTCACGGTTTCTCTGGCTTTCCCACATTTCCCTCTTTCCCATCTGTTCCCTCGTCTTACTCTTTCCCCTCGCCTGTGTCTCTCTCCCCTCTTCCTTTCGGTCCCTATTTTCCCCATTTTCTCTCGCCTTCCCCCATTCTCTCTCACTCCTCCACTCTCTCTCTTCCCTTGCCGTCACGGTTTCTCTGGCTTTCCCACATTTCCCTCTTTTCCATCTTTTCCCTCGCGTGTCTCTTTCCCCTCGCTTGTGTCTCTCTCCCCTCTTCCTTTCGGTCCCAATGTTCCCTATTTTCTCGCTCCTTCCCCCATTCCCTCTCACTCCTCCACTCTCTCTCTTCCCTCGGCTGTCACTGTTCTCCGGCTTTCCCACAAATCCCTCTTTTCCATCTGTTCTCTCGCGTGTCTCTTTCCCCTCGCCTGTGTCTCTCTCCCCTCTTCCTTTCGGTCCCTATTTTCCCCATTTTCTCTCGCCTTCCCCCATTCCCTGTCACTCCTCCACTCTCTCTCTTCCCTCGGCTGTCACTGTTCTCCGGCTTTCCCACAAATTCCTCTTTTCCATCTGTTCCCTCTCGTGTCTCTTTCCCCTCGCTTGTGTCTCTCTCCCCTCTTCCTTTCGGTCCCTATTTTCCCCATTTTCTCTCGCCTTCCCCCATTCCCTCTCACTCCTCCACTCTCTCTCTTCCCTCGGCTGTCACTGTTCTCCGGCTTTCCCACAAATCCCTCTTTTCCATCTGTTCCCTCGCCTTACTCTTTCCCCTCGCCTGTGTCTCTATCCCCTCTTCCTTTCGGTCCCTATTTTCCCCATTTTCTCTCGCCTTCCCCCATTCCCTCTCACTCCTCCACTCTCTCTATTCCCTCGGCTGTCACGGTTTCTCTGGCTTTCCCACATTTCCCTCTTTTCCATCTTTTCCCTCGCGTGTCTCTTTCCCCTCGCTTGTGTCTCTCTCCCCTCTTCCTTTCGGTCCCAATGTTCCCTATTTTCTCGCTCCTTCCCCCATTCCCTCTCACTCCTCCACTCTCTCTCTTCCCTCAGCTGTCACTGTTCTCCGGCTTTCCCACAAATCCCTCTTTTCCATCTGTTCCCTCTCGTGTCTCTTTCCCCTCGCTTGTGTCTCTCTCCCCTCTTCCCTTCGGTCCCTATTTTCCCCATTTTCTCTCGCCTTCCCCCATTCCCTCTCACTCCTCCACTCTCTCTATTCCCTCGGCCGTCACGGTCTCTCTGGCTTTCCCACATCTCCCTCTTTCCCATCTGTTCCCTCGCGTGTCTCTCTCCCCTCGCTTGTGTCTCTCTCCCCTCTTCCTTTCGGTCCCTATTTTCCCCATTTTCTCTCGCCTTCCCCCATTCCCTCTCACTCCTCCACTCTCTCTATTCCCTCGGCCGTCACGGTTTCTCTGGCTTTCCCACATCTCCCTCTTTCCCATCTGTTCCCTGGCGTGTCTCTTTCCCCTCGCTTGTGTCTCTCTCCCCTCTTCCTTTCGGTCCCAATGTTCCCTATTTTCTCGCTCCTTCCCCCATTCCCTCTCACTCCTCCACTCTCTCTCTTCCCTCGGCTGTCACTGTTCTCCGGCTTTCCCACAAATCCCTCTTTTCCATCTGTTCCCTCGCCTTACTCTTTCCCCTCGCCTGTGTCTCTCTCCCCTCTTCCTTTCGGTCCCTATTTTCCCCATTTTCTCTCGCCTTCCCCCATTCCCTCTCACTCCTCCACTCTCTCTCTTCCCTCGGCTGTCACTGTTCTCCGGCTTTCCCACAAATCCCTCTTTTCCATCTGTTCCCTTGCCTTACTGTTTCCCCTCGCCTGTGTCTCTATCCCCTCTTCCTTTCGGTCCCTATTTTCCCCATTTTCTCTCGCCTTCCCCCATTCCCTCTCACTCCTCCACTCTCTCTCTTCCCTTGCCGTCACGGTTTCTCTGGCTTTCCCACAAATCCCTCTTTTCCATCTGTTACCTCGCGTGTCTCTTTCCCCTCGCCTGTGTCTCTCTCCTCTCTTCCTTTCGGTCTCTATTTCCCCAACTTTCTCTCGCCTTCCCCTATTCCCTCTCACTCCTCCACTCTCTCTCTTCCCTCGGCCTTCACGGTTTCTCCACATTTCCCACATCTCCCTCTTTTCCATCTGTTCCCTCGCGTGTCTCTTTCCCCTCGCTTGTGTCTCTCTCCCCTCTTCCTTTCGGTCCCTATTTTCCCCATTTTCTCTAGCCTTCACCCATTCCCTCTCACTCCTCCACTCTCTCTCTTCCCTAGGCCTTCCCTAGGCCTTCACAGTTTTTCTGGTTTTCCCACATTTCCCTCTTTTCCATCTGTTCCCTCTCGTGTCTCTTTCCCCTCGCCTGTGTCTCTCTCCTCTCTTCCTTGCGGTCTCTATTTCCCCCACTTTCTCTCGCCTTCCCCCATTCCCTCTCACTCCTCCACTCTCTCTCTTCCCTCGGCCGTCACTGTTTCTCCGCATTTCCCACATCTCCCTCTTTCCCATTATTTCCCTCTCGTGTCTGTTTCCCCTCGGCTGTGTCTCTCTCTCTTCTTCCTTTCGGTCCCTATTTTCCCCATTTTCTCTCGCCTTCCCCCATTCCCTCTCACTCCTCAACTCTCTATCTTCCTTCGGCTGTCACTTTTCTCCGGCTTTCCCACAAATCCCTCTTTTCCATCTGTTCCCTCGCGTGTCTCTTTCCCCTCGCCTGTGTCTCTCTCCCCTCTTCCTTTCGGTCCCAATGTTCCCTATTTTCTCGCTCCTTCCCCCATTCCCTCTCACTCCTCCACTCTCTCTCTTCCCTCGGCTGTCACTGTTCTCCGGCTTTCCCACAAATCCCTCTTTTCCATCTGTTCCCTCGCCTTACTCTTTCCCCTCGCCTGTGTCTCTCTCCCCTCTTCCTTTCGGTCCCTATTTTCCCCATTTTCTTTCGCCTTCCCCCATTCCCTCTCACTCCTCCACTCTCTCTCTTCCCTCGGCCGTCACGGTTTCTCTGGCTTTCCCACATCTCCCTCTTTCCCATCTGTTCCCTCGCGTGTCTCTTTCCCCTCGCTTGTGTCGCTCTCCCCTCTTCCTTTCGGTCCCAATGTTCCCTATTTTCTCGCTCGTTCCCCCATTCCCTCTCACTCCTCCACTCTCTCTCTTCCCTCGGCTGTCACTGTTCTCCGGCTTTCCCACAAATCCCTCTTTTCCATCTGTTCCCTCGCCTTACTCTTTCCCCTCGCCTGTGTCTCTCTCCCCTCTTCCTTTCGGTCCCAATTTTCCCCATTTTCTCGCTCCTTCCCCCATTCCCTCTCACTCCTCCACTGTCTCTCTTCCCTCGGCTGTCACTGTTCTCCTGCTTTCCCACATTTCCCTCTTTTCCATCGTTTCCCTCACGTGTCTCTTTCCCCTCACTTGTGTCTCTCTCCCCTCTTCCTTTCGGTCCCAATGTTCCCTATTTTCTCGCTCCTTCCCCCATTCCCTCTCACTCCTTCACTCTCTCTCTTCCCTAGGCCTTCACAGTTTTTCTGGTTTTCCCACATTTCCCTCGTTTCCATCTGTTCCCTCGCGTGTCTCTTTCCCCTCGCCTGTGTCTCTCTCCTCTCTTCCTTTCGGTCTCTATTTCCCCCACTTTCTCTCGCCTTCCCCCATTCCTTCTCACTCCTCCACTCTCTCTCTTCCCTCGGCCGTCACGGTTTCTCCGCCTTTCCCACAGCTCCCTCTTTCCTATCTTTCCCCTGGCGTGTCTCTTTCCCCTCGCCTGTGTCTCTCTCCCCTCTTCTTTTCGGTCCCTATTTCCCCAACTTTGTCTCGCCTTCCCCCATTCCCTCTCCCTCCTCCTCTCTCTCTCTTGCCTCGGTCGTCACGTTGTCTCTGGCTTTCAATCATTTCCCTCTTTCCCATCTTTTCCCTCGCGTGTCTCTTTCCCCTCGCCTGTGTCTCTCTCCCCTCTTCCTTTCGGTCCCAATGTTCCCTATTTTCTCGCTCCTTCCCCCATTCCCTCTCACTCCTTCACTCTCTCTCTTCCCTAGGCCTTCACAGTTTTTCTGGTTTTCCCACATTTCCCTCTTTTCCATCTCTTCCCTCGCGTGTCTCTTTCCCCTCGCTTGGGTCTCTCTCCCCTCTTCCTTTCGGTCCCAATGTTCCCTATTTTCTCGATCCTTCCCCCATTCCCTCTTACTCCTCCACTCTCTCTCTCCCCTCGGCTGTCACTGTTCTCCGGCTTTCCCACAAATCCCTCTTTTCCATCTGTTCCCTCGCCTTACTCTTTCCCCTCGCCTGTGTCTCTCTCCCCTCTTCCTTTCGGTCCCTATTTTCCCCATTTTCTTTCGCCTTCCCCCATTCCCTCTCACTCCTCCACTCTCTCTATTCCCTCGGCCGTCACGGTTTCTCTGGCTTTCCCACATCTCCCTCTTTCCCATCTGTTCCCTCGCGTGTCTCTTTCCCCTCGCTTGTGTCTCTCTCCCCTCTTCCTTTCGGTCCCAATGTTCCCTATTTTCTCGCTCCTTCCCCCATTCCCTCTCACTCCTCCACTCTCTCTCTTCCCTCGGCTGTCACTGTTCTCCGGCTTTCCCACAAATTCCTCTTTTCCATCTGTTCCCTCGCCTTACTCTTTCCCCTCGCCTGTGTCTCTCTCCCCTCTTCCTTTCGGTCCCTATTTTCCCCATTTTCTCTAGCCTTCCCCCATTCCCTCTCACTCCTCCACTCTCTCTCTTCCCTCGGCCTTCCCTAGGCCTTCACAGTTTTTCTGGTTTTCCCACATTTCCCTCTTTTCCATCTGTTCCCTCGCGTGTCTCTTTCCCCTCGCCTGTGTCTCTCTCCTCTCTTCCTTGCGGTCTCTATTTCCCCCACTTTCTCTCGCCTTCCCCCATTCCCTCTCACTCCTCCACTCTCTCTCTTGCCTCGGCTGTCACTGTTCTCCGGCTTCCCCACATCTCACTCTTTCCCATCTTTTTCCCTCGCGTGTCTCTTTCTCCTCGTCTTTGTCTCTCTCCCCTCTTCCTTTCGGTCCCTATTTTCCCTATTTTCTCACTCCTTCCCCCATTCCCTCTCACTCCTCCACTCTCTCTCTTCCCTCGGCCGTCACTGTTCTTCCGCATTTCCCACATCTCCCTCTTTCCCATCTTTTCCCTCGCGTGTCTCTTTCCCCTCGCCTGTGTCTCTCTCCTCTCTTCCTTTCGGTCTCTATTTCCCCCGCTTTCTCTCGCCTTCCCCCATTCCCTCTCACTCCTCCACTCTCTCTCTTCCCTCGGCTGTCACTGTTCTCCTGCTTTCCCACAAATTCCTCTTTTCCATCTGTTCCCTCGCGTGTCTCTTTCCCCTCGCGTGTGTCTCTCTCCCCTCTTCCTTTCGGTCCCTATTTTCCCCATTTTCTCTCGCCTTCCCCCATTCCCTCTCACTCCTCCACTCTCTCTCTTCCCTTGCCGTCACGGTTTCTCTGCCTTTCCCACATTTCCCTCTTTTCCATCTGTTCCCTCGCGTGTCTCTTTCCCCTCGCTTGTGTCTCTCTCCCCTCTTCCATTCGGTCCCAATGTTCCCTATTTTCTCGCTCCTTCCCCCATTCCCTCTCACTCCTCCACTCTCTCTCTTCCCTTGCCGTCACGGTTTCTCTGGCTTTCCCACATTTCCCTCTTTCCCATCTTTTCCCTCGCGTGCCTCTTTCCCCTCGCCTGTGTCTCTCTCCTCTCTTCCTTCGGTCTCTATTTCCCCCACTTTCTCTCGCCTTCCCCCATTCCCTCTCACTCCTCCACTCTCTCTCTTCCCTCGGCCGTCACTGTTTCCCCGCATTTCCCACATCTCCCTCTTTCCCATTATTTCCCTCTCGTGTCTGTTTCCCCTCGGCTGTGTCTCTCTCTCTTCTTCCTTTCGGTCCCTATTTTCCCCATTTTCTCTCGCCTTCCCCCATTCCCTCTCACTCCTCAACTCTCTATCTTCCTTCGGCTGTCACTTTTCTCCGGCTTTCCCACAAAGCCATCTTTTCCATCTGTTCCCTCGCGTGTCTCTTTCCCCTCGCCTGTGTCTTTCTCCTCTCTTCCTTTCTGTCTCTATTTCCCCCACTTTCTCTCGCCTTCCCCCATTCCCTCTCCCTCCTCCTCTCTCTCTCTTGCCTCGGCCGTCACATTGTCTCTGGCTTTCAATCATCTCCCTCTTTCCCATCTTTTCCCTCGCCTTACTCTTTCCCCTCGCCAGTGTCTCTCTCCCCTCTTCCTTTCGGTCCCTATTTTCTCCATTTTCTCTCGCCTTCCCCCTATCCCTCTCACTCCCCCATTCTCTCTCTTCCCTTGCCGTCACGGTTTCTCTGGCTTTCCCACATTTCCCTCTTTTCCATCTTTTCCCTCGTGTTACTCTTTCCCCTCGCCTTACTCTTTCCCCGCGCCTGTGTCTCTCTCCTCTCTTCCTTTCGGTCTCTATTTCCCCAACTTTCTCTCGCCTTCCCCTATTCCCTCTCACTCCTCCACTCTCTCTCTTCCCTCGGCCGTCACGGTTTCTCCACATTTCCCACATCTCCCTCTTTCCCATCATTTCCCTCGCGTGTCTCTTTCCCCTCGCCTGTGTCTCTCTCCCCTCTTCCTTTCGGTCCCAATGTTCCCTATTTTCTCACTCCTTCCCCCATTCCCTCTCACTCCTCCACTCTCTCTCTTCCCTCGGCCGTCACTGTTCTTCCGCATTTCCCACATCTCCCTCTTTCCCATCTTTTCCCTCGCGTGTCTCTTTCCCCTCGCCTGTGTCTCTCTCCTCTCTTCCTTTCGGTCTCTATTTCCCCCACTTTCTCTCGCCTTCCCCCATTCCCTCTCACTCCTCCACTCTCTCTCTTCCCTCGGCTGTCACTGTTCTCCGGCTTTCCCACAAATCCCTCTTTTCCATCTGTTCCCTCGCGTGTCTCTTTCCCCTCGCTTGTGTCTCTCTCCTCTCTTCCTTTCGGTCTCTATTTCCCCCACTTTCTCTCGCCTTCCCCCATTCCCTCTCACTCCTCCACTCTCTCTCTTCCCTCGGCCGTCACTGTTCTTCCGCATTTCCCACATCTCCCTCTTTCCCATCTTTTCCCTCGCGTGTCTCTTTCCCCTCGCCTGTGTCTCTCTCCTCTCTTCCTTTCGGTCTCTATTTCCCCCACTTTCTCTCGCCTTCCCCCATTCCCTCTCACTCCTCCACTCTCTCTCTTCCCTCGGCTGTCACTGTTCTCCTGCTTTCCCACAAATTCCTCTTTTCCATCTGTTCCCTCGCGTGTCTCTTTCCCCTCGCTTGTGTCTCTCTCCCCTCTTCCTTTCGGTCCCTATTTTCCCCATTTTCTCTAGCCTTCCCCCATTCCCTCTCACTCCTCCACTCTCTCTCTTCCTAGGCCTTCCCTAGGCCTTCACAGTTTTTCTGGTTTTCCCACATTTCCCTCTTTTCCATCTGTTCCCTCGCGTGTCTCTTTCCCCTTGCCTGTGTCTCTCTCCTCTCTTCCTTGCGGTCTCTATTTCCCCCACTTTCTCTCGCCTTCCCCCATTCCCTCTCACTCCTCCACTCTCTCTCTTCCCTCGGCCGTCACTGTTCTTCCGCATTTCCCACATCTCCCTCTTTCCCATCTTTTCCCTCGCGTGTCTCTTTCCCCTCGCCTGTGTCTCTCTCCCCTCTTCTTTTCGGTCCCTATTTTCCCTATTTTGTCTCGCTTTCCACCATTCCCTCTCACTCCTCCACTCTCTCTCTTGCCTCGGCTGTCACTGTTCTCCGGCTTTCCCACAAATCCCTCTTTCCCATCTTTTTCCCTCGCGTGTCTCTTTCCCCTCGTCTTTGTCTCTCTCCCCTCTTCCTTTCGGTCCCTATTTTCCCTATTTTCTCACTCCTTCCCCCATTCCCTCTCACTCCTCCACTCTCTCTCTTCCCTCGGCCGTCACTGTTCTTCCGCATTTCCCACATCTCCCTCTTTCCCATCTTTTCCCTCGCGTGTCTCTTTCCCCTCGCTTGTGTCTCTCTCCCCTCTTCCTTTCGGTCCCTATTTTCCCCATTTTCTCTCGCCTTCCCCCATTCCCTGTCACTCCTCCACTCTCTCTCTTCCCTCGGCTGTCACTGTTCTCCGGCTTTCCCACAAATCCCTCTTTTCCATCTGTTCCCTCGCCTTACTCTTTCCCCTCGCCTGTGTCTCTCTCCCCTCTTCCTTTCGGTCCCTATTTTCCCCATTTTCTCGCTCCTTCCCCCATTCCCTCTCACTCCTCCACTCTCTCTCTTCCCTCGGCTGTCACTGTTCTCCGGCTTTCCCACAAATCCCTCTTTTCCATCTGTTCCCTCGCGTGTCTCTTTCCCCTCGCCTGTGTCTCTCTCCCCTCTTCCTTTCGGTCCCTATTTTCCCTATTTTCTCGCTCCTTCCCCCATTCCCTCTCACTCCTCCACTGTCTCTCTTCCCTCGGCTGTCACTGTTCTCCGGCTTTCCCACAAATCCCTCTTTTCCATCTGTTCCCTCTCGTGTCTCTTTCCCCTCGCCTGTGTATCTCTCCCCTCTTCCTTTCGGTCCCTATTTTCCCCATTTTCTCTCGCCTTCCCCCATTCCCTCTCACTCCTCCACTCTCTCTATTCCCTCGGCCGTCACGGTTTCTCTGGCTTTCCCACATTTCCCTCTTTCCCATCTGTTCCCTCGTCTTACTCTTTCCCCTCGCCTGTGTCTCTCTCCCCTCTTCCTTTCGGTCCCTATTTTCCCCATTTTCTCTCGCCTTCCCCCATTCTCTCTCACTCCTCCACTCTCTCTCTTCCCTCGGCCGTCACGGTTTCTCTGGCTTTCCCACATTTCCCTCTTTTCCATCTTTTCCCTCGCGTGTCTCTTTCCCCTCGCTTGTGTCTCTCTCCCCTCTTCCTTTCGGTCCCAATGTTCCCTATTTTCTCGCTCCTTCCCCCATTCCCTCTCACTCCTCCACTCTCTCTCTTCCCTCGGCTGTCACTGTTCTCCGGCTTTCCCACAAATCCCTCTTTTCCATCTGTTCCCTCACATTACTATTTCCCCTCGCCTGTGTCTCTCTCCCCTCTTCCTTTCGGTCCCTATTTTCCCCATTTTCTCTCGCCTTCCCCCATTCCCTCTCACTCCTCCACTCTCTCTCTTCCCTCGGCTGTCACTGTTCTCCGGCTTTCCCACAAATTCCTCTTTTCCATCTGTTCCCTCTCGTGTCTCTTTCCCCTCGCTTGTGTCTCTCTCCCCTCTTCCTTTCGGTCCCTATTTTCCCCATTTTCTCTCGCCTTCCCCCATTCCCTCTCACTCCTCCACTCTCTCTCTTCCCTCGGCTGTCACTGTTCTCCGGCTTTCCCACAAATCCCTCTTTTCCATCTGTTCCCTCGCCTTACTCTTTCCCCTCGCCTGTGTCTCTCTCCCCTCTTCCTTTCGGTCCCTATTTTCCCCATTTTCTCTCGCCTTCCCCCATTCCCTCTCACTCCTCCACTCTCTCTCTTCCCTCGGCTGTCACGGTTTCTCTGGCTTTCCCACATTTCCCTCTTTTCCATCTTTTCCCTCGCGTGTCTCTTTCCCCTCGCTTGTGTCTCTCTCCCCTCTTCCTTTCGGTCCCAATGTTCCCTATTTTCTCGCTTCTTCCCCCATTCCCTCTCACTCCTCCACTCTCTCTCTTCCCTCGGCTGTCACTGTTCTCCGGCTTTCCCACAAATCCCTCTTTTCCATCTGTTCCCTCTCGTGTCTCTTTCCCCTCGCTTGTGTCTCTCTCCCCTCTTCCCTTCGGTCCCTATTTTCCCCATTTTCTCTCGCCTTCCCCCATTCCCTCTCACTCCTCCACTCTCTCTATTCCCTCGGCCGTCACGGTCTCTCTGGCTTTCCCACATCTCCCTCTTTCCCATCTGTTCCCTCGCGTGTCTCTCTCCCCTCGCTTGTGTCTCTCTCCCCTCTTCCTTTCGGTCCCTATTTTCCCCATTTTCTCTCGCCTTCCCCCATTCCCTCTCACTCCTCCACTCTCTCTATTCCCTCGGCCGTCACGGTTTCTCTGGCTTTCCCACATCTCCCTCTTTCCCATCTGTTCCCTGGCGTGTCTCTTTCCCCTCGCTTGTGTCTCTCTCCCCTCTTCCTTTCGGTCCCAATGTTCCCTATTTTCTCGCTCCTTCCCCCATTCCCTCTCACTCCTCCACTCTCTCTCTTCCCTCGGCTGTCACTGTTCTCCGGCTTTCCCACAAATCCCTCTTTTCCATCTGTTCCCTCGCCTTACTCTTTCCCCTCGCCTGTGTCTCTCTCCCCTCTTCCTTTCGGTCCCTATTTTCCCCATTTTCTCTCGCCTTCCCCCATTCCCTCTCACTCCTCCACTCTCTCTCTTCCCTCGGCTGTCACTGTTCTCCGGCTTTCCCACAAATCCCTCTTTTCCATCTGTTCCCTTGCCTTACTGTTTCCCCTCTCCTGTGTCTCTATCCCCTCTTCCTTTCGGTCCCTATTTTCCCCATTTTCTCTCGCCTTCCCCCATTCCCTCTCACTCCTCCACTCTCTCTATTCCCTCGGCCGTCACGGTTTCTCTGGCTTTCCCACATCTCCCTCTTTCACATCTGTTCCCTCGCGTGTTTCTTTCCCCTCGCTTGTGTCTCTCTCCCCTCTTCCTTTCGGTCCCAATGTTCCCTATTTTCTCGCTCCTTCCCCCATTCCCTCTCACTCCTCCACTGTCTCTCTTCCCTCGGCTGTCACTGTTCTCCGGCTTTCCCACAAATCCCTCTTTTCCATCTGTTCCCTCACATTACTCTTTCCCCTCGCCTGTGTCTCTCTCCCCTCTTCCTTTCGGTCCCTATTTTCCCCATTTTCTCTCGCCTTCCCCCATTCCCTCTCACTCCTCCACTCTCTCTATTCCCTCGGCCGTCACGGTTTCTCTGGCTTTCCCACATTTCCCTCTTTTCCATCTGTTCCCTCGTCTTACTCTTTCCCCTCGCCTGTGTCTCTCTCCCCTCTTCCTTTCGGTCCCTATTTTCCCCATTTTCTCTCGCCTTCCCCCATTCCCTCTCACTCCTCCACTCTCTCTCTTCCCTTGCCGTCACGGTTTCTCTGGCTTTCCCACATTTCCCTCTTTTCCATCTTTTCCCTCGCGTGTCTCTTTCCCCTCGCTTGTGTCTCTCTCCCCTCTTCCTTTCGGTCCCAATGTTCCCTATTTTCTCGCTCCTTCCCCCATTCCCTCTCACTCCTCCACTCTCTCTCTTCCCTCGGCTGTCACTGTTCTCCGGCTTTCCCACAAATCCCTCTTTTCCATCTGTTCCCTCACATTACTCTTTCCCCTCGCCTGTGTCTCTCTCCCCTCTTCCTTTCGGTCCCTATTTTCCCCATTTTCTCTCGCCTTCCCCCATTCCCTGTCACTCCTCCACTCTCTCTCTTCCCTCGGCTGTCACTGTTCTCCGGCTTTCCCACAAATCCCTCTTTTCCATCTGTTCCCTCTCGTGTCTCTTTCCCCTCGCTTGTGTCTCTCTCCCCTCTTCCTTTCGGTCCCTATTTTCCCCATTTTCTCTCGCCTTCCCCCATTCCCTCTCACTCCTCCACTCTCTCTCTTCCCTCGGCTGTCACTGTTCTCCGGCTTTCCCACAAATCCCTCTTTTCCATCTGTTCCCTCGCCTTACTCTTTCCCCTCGCCTGTGTCTCTATCCCCTCTTCCTTTCGGTCCCTATTTTCCCCATTTTCTCTCGCCTTCCCCCATTCCCTCTCACTCCTCCACTCTCTCTCTTCCCTTGCCGTCACGGTTTCTCTGCCTTTCCCACATTTCCCTCTTTTCCAGCTGTTCCCTCGCGTGTCTCTTTCCCCTCGCTTGTGTCTCTCTGCCCTCTTCCATTCGGTCCCAATGTTCCCTATTTTCTCGCTCCTTCCCCCATTCCCTCTCACTCCTCCACTCTCTCTCTTCCCTTGCCGTCACGGTTTCTCTGGCTTTCCCACAAATCCCTCTTTTCCATCTGTTCCCTCGCGTGTCTCTTTCCCCTCGCCTGTGTCTCTCTCCTCTCTTCCTTGCGGTCTCTATTTCCCCCACTTTCTCTCGCCTTCCCCCATTCCCTCTCACTACTCCACTCTCTCTCTTCCCTCGGCCGTCACTGTTTCCCCGCATTTCCCACATCTCCCTCTTTCCCATTATTTCCCTCTCGTGTCTGTTTCCCCTCGGCTGTGTCTCTCTCTCTTCTTCCTTTCGGTCCCTATTTTCCCCATTTTCTCTCGCCTTCCCCCATTCCCTCTCACTCCTCCACTCTCTATCTTCCTTCGGCTGTCACTTTTCTCCGGCTTTCCCACAAAGCCATCTTTTCCATCTGTTCCCTCGCGTGTCTCTTTCCCCTCGCCTGTGTCTTTCTCCTCTCTTCCTTTCTGTCTCTATTTCCCCCATTTTCTCTCGCCTTCCCCCATTCCCTCTCCCTCCTCCTCTCTCTCTCTTGCCTCGGCCGTCACATTGTCTCTGGCTTTCAATCATCTCCCTCTTTCCCATCTTTTCCCTCGCCTTACTCTTTCCCCTCGCCTGTGTCTCTCTCCCCTCTTCCTTTCGGTCCCTATTTTCCCCATTTTCTCTCGCCTTCCCCCATTCCCTCTCACTCCTCCACTCTCTCTCTTCCCTCGGCTGTCACTGTTCTCCGGCTTTCCCACAAATCCCTCTTTTCCATCTGTTCCCTCGCCTTACTCTTTCCCCTCGCCTGTGTCTCTATCCCCTCTTCCTTTCGGTCCCTATTTTCCCCATTTTCTCTCGCCTTCCCCCATTCCCTCTCACTCCTCCACTCTCTCTATTCCCTCGGCCGTCACGGTTTCTCTGGCTTTCCCACATCTCCCTCTTTCACATCTGTTCCCTCGCGTGTTTCTTTCCCCTCGCTTGTGTCTCTCTCCCCTCTTCCTTTCGGTCCCAATGTTCCCTATTTTCTCGCTCCTTCCCCCATTCCCTCTCACTCCTCCACTGTCTCTCTTCCCTCGGCTGTCACTGTTCTCCGGCTTTCCCACAAATCCCTCTTTTCCATCTGTTCCCTCACATTACTCTTTCCCCTCGCCTGTGTCTCTCTCCCCTCTTCCTTTCGGTCCCTATTTTCCCCATTTTCTCTCGCCTTCCCCCATTCCCTCTCACTCCTCCACTCTCTCTATTCCCTCGGCCGTCACGGTTTCTCTGGCTTTCCCACATTTCCCTCTTTCCCATCTGTTCCCTCGTCTTACTCTTTCCCCTCGCCTGTGTCTCTCTCCCCTCTTCCTTTCGGTCCCTATTTTCCCCATTTTCTCTCGCCTTCCCCCATTCCCTCTCACTCCTCCACTCTCTCTCTTCCCTTGCCGTCACGGTTTCTCTGGCTTTCCCACATTTCCCTCTTTTCCATCTTTTCCCTCGCGTGTCTCTTTCCCCTCGCTTGTGTCTCTCTCCCCTCTTCCTTTCGGTCCCAATGTTCCCTATTTTCTCGCTCCTTCCCCCATTCCCTCTCACTCCTCCACTCTCTCTCTTCCCTCGGCTGTCACTGTTCTCCGGCTTTCCCACAAATCCCTCTTTTCCATCTGTTCCCTCACATTACTCTTTCCCCTCGCCTGTGTCTCTCTCCCCTCTTCCTTTCGGTCCCTATTTTCCCCATTTTCTCTCGCCTTCCCCCATTCCCTGTCACTCCTCCACTCTCTCTCTTCCCTCGGCTGTCACTGTTCTCCGGCTTTCCCACAAATCCCTCTTTTCCATCTGTTCCCTCTCGTGTCTCTTTCCCCTCGCTTGTGTCTCTCTCCCCTCTTCCTTTCGGTCCCTATTTTCCCCATTTTCTCTCGCCTTCCCCCATTCCCTCTCACTCCTCCACTCTCTCTCTTCCCTCGGCTGTCACTGTTCTCCGGCTTTCCCACAAATCCCTCTTTTCCATCTGTTCCCTCGCCTTACTCTTTCCCCTCGCCTGTGTCTCTATCCCCTCTTCCTTTCGGTCCCTATTTTCCCCATTTTCTCTCGCCTTCCCCCATTCCCTCTCACTCCTCCACTCTCTCTCTTCCCTTGCCGTCACGGTTTCTCTGCCTTTCCCACATTTCCCTCTTTTCCAGCTGTTCCCTCGCGTGTCTCTTTCCCCTCGCTTGTGTCTCTCTCCCCTCTTCCATTCGGTCCCAATGTTCCCTATTTTCTCGCTCCTTCCCCCATTCCCTCTCACTCCTCCACTCTCTCTCTTCCCTTGCCGTCACGGTTTCTCTGGCTTTCCCACAAATCCCTCTTTTCCATCTGTTCCCTCGCGTGTCTCTTTCCCCTCGCCTGTGTCTCTCTCCTCTCTTCCTTGCGGTCTCTATTTCCCCCACTTTCTCTCGCCTTCCCCCATTCCCTCTCACTCCTCCACTCTCTCTCTTCCCTCGGCCGTCACTGTTTCCCCGTATTTCCCACATCTCCCTCTTTCCCATTAATTCCCTCTCGTGTCTGTTTCCCCTCGGCTGTGTCTCTCTCTCTTCTTCCTTTCGGTCCCTATTTTCCCCATTTTCTCTCGCCTTCCCCCATTCCCTCTCACTCCTCAACTCTCTATCTTCCTTCGGCTGTCACTTTTCTCCGGCTTTCCCACAAAGCCATCTTTTCCATCTGTTCCCTCGCGTGTCTCTTTCCCCTCGCCTGTGTCTTTCTCCTCTCTTCCTTTCTGTCTCTATTTCCCCCACTTTCTCTCGCCTTCCCCCATTCCCTCTCCCTCCTCCTCTCTCTCTCTTGCCTCGGCCGTCACATTGTCTCTGGCTTTCAATCATCTCCCTCTTTCCCATCTTTTCCCTCGCGTGTCTCTTTCCCCTCGCCAGTGTCTCTCTCCCCTCTTCCTTTCGGTCCCTATTTTCTCCATTTTCTCTCGCCTTCCCCCTTTCCCTCTCACTCCTCCATTCTCTCTCTTCCCTTGCCGTCACGGTTTCTCTGGCTTTCCCACATTTCCCTCTTTTCCATCTTTTCCCTCGTGTTACTCTTTCCCCTCGCCTTACTCTTTCCCCGCGCCTGTGTCTCTCTCCTCTCTTCCTTTCGGTCTCTATTTCCCCAACTTTCTCTCGCCTTCCCCTATTCCCTCTCACTCCTCCACTCTCTCTCTTCCCTCGGCCGTCACGGTTTCTCCACATTTCCCACATCTCCCTCTTTCCCATCATTTCCCTCGCGTGTCTCTTTCCCCTCGCCTGTGTCTCTCTCCCCTCTTCCTTTCGGTCCCTATTTTCCCTATTTTCTCACTCCTTCCCCCATTCCCTCTCACTCCTCCACTCTCTCTCTTCCCTCGGCCGTCTCTGTTCTTCCGCATTTCCCACATCTCCCTCTTTCCCATCTTTTTCCTCGCGTGTCTCTTTCCCCTCGCCTGTGTCTCTCTCCTCTCTTCCTTTCGGTCTCTATTTCCCCCACTTTCTCTCGCCTTCCCCCATTCCCTCTCACTCCTCCACTCTCTCTCTTCCCTCGGCTGTCACTGTTCTCCGGCTTTCCCACAAATCCCTCTTTTCCATCTGTTCCCTCGCCTTACTCTTTCCCCTCGCCTGTGTCTCTCTCCCCTCTTCCTTTCGGTCCCTATTTTCCCCATTTTCTCTCGCCTTCCCCCATTCCCTCTCACTCCTCCACTCTCTCTCTTCCCTCGGCTGTCACTGTTCTCCTGCTTTCCCACATTTCCCTCTTTTCCATCTGTTCCCTCGCGTGTCTCTTTCCCCTCGCCTGTGTCTCTCTCCCCTCTTCCTTTCGGTCCCTATTTTCCCCATTTTCTCTAGCCTTCACCCATTCCCTCTCACTCCTCCACTCTCTCTCTTCCCTAGGCCTTCCCTAGGCCTTCACAGTTTTTCTGGTTTTCCCACATTTCCCTCTTTTCCATCTGTTCCCTCGCGTGTCTCTTTCCCCTCGCCTGTGTCTCTCTCCTCTCTTCCTTGCGGTCTCTATTTCCCCCACTTTCTCTCGCCTTCCCCCATTCCCTCTCACTCCTCCACTCTCTCTCTTCCCTCGGCCGTCACTGTTTCTCCGCATTTCCCACATCTCCCTCTTTCCCATTATTTCCCTCTCGTGTCTGTTTCCCCTCGGCTGTGTCTCTCTCTCTTCTTCCTTTCGGTCCCTATTTTCCCCATTTTCTCTCGCCTTCCCCCATTCCCTCTCACTCCTCAACTCTCTCTCTTCCTTCGGCTGTCACTTTTCTCCGGCTTTCCCACAAAGCCATCTTTTCCATCTGTTCCCTCGCGTGTCTCTTTCCCCTCGCCTGTGTCTCTCTCCCCTCTTCCTTTCGGTCCCAATGTTCCCTATTTTCTCGCGCCTTCCCCCATTCCCTCTCACTCCTCCACTCTCTCTCTTCCCTTGCCGTCACGGTTTCTCTGCCTTTCCCACATTTCCCTCTTTTCCATCTGTTCCCTCGCGTGTCTCTTTCCCCTCGCTTGTGTCTCTCTCCCCTCTTCCATTCGGTCCCAATGTTCCCTATTTTCTCGCTCCTTCCCCCATTCCCTCTCACTCCTCCACTCTCTCTCTTCCCTTGCCGTCACGGTTTCTCTGGCTTTCCCACAAATCCCTCTTTTCCAACTGTTCCCTCGCGTGTCTCTTTCCCCTCGCCTGTGTCTCTCTCCTCTCTTCCTTGCGGTCTCTATTTCCCCCATTTTCTCTCGCCTTCCCCCATTCCCTCTCACTCCTCCACTCTCTCTCTTCCCTCGGCCGTCACTGTTTCTCCGCATTTCCCACATCTCCCTCTTTCCCATTATTTCCCTCTCGTGTCTCTTTCCCCTCGCCTGTGTCTCTCTCCCCTCTTCTTTTCGGTCCCTATTTTGTCTCTCTTTCCCCCATTCCCTCTTACTCCTCCACTCTCTCTCTTCCCTCGTCTGTCACTTTTCTGCGGCTTTCCCACAAAGACCTCTTTTCCATCTGTTCCCTCGCGTGTCTCTTTCCCCTCGCCTGTGTCTTTCTCCTCTCTTCCTTTCTGTCTCTATTTCCCCAACTTTGTCTCGCCTTCCCCCATTCCCTCTCCCTCCTCCTCCCTCTCTCTTGCCTCGGCCGTCACGTTGTCTCTGGCTTTCAATCATCTCCCTCTTTCCCATCTTTTCCCTCGCCTGTCTCTTTCCCCTCGCCAGTGTCTCTCTCCCCTCTTCCTTTCGGTCCCTATTTTCTCCATTTTCTCTCGCCTTCCCCCATTCCCTCTCACTCCTCCATTCTCTCTCTTCCCTTGCCGTCACGGTTTCTCTGGCTTTCCCACATTTCCCTCTTTTCCATCTTTTCCCTCGCCTTACTCTTTCCCCGCGTCTGTGTCTCTCTCCTCTCTTCCTTTCGGTCTCTATTTCCCCAACTTTCTCTCGCCTTCCCCTATTCCCTCTCACTCCGCCACTCTCTCTCTTCCCTCGGCCGTCACGGTTTCTCCACATTTTCCCCATCTCCCTCTTTCCCTTTATTTCCCTCGCGTGTCTCTTTCCCCTCGCCTGTGTCTCTCTCCCCTCTTCTTTTCGGTCCCTATTTACCCTATTTTGTCTCGCTTTCCACCATTCCCTCTCACTCCTCCACTCTCTCTCTTCCCTCGGCTGTCACTGTTCTCCGGCTTCCCCACATCTCACTCTTTCCCATCTTTTTCCCTCGCGTGTCTCTTTCCCCTCGTCTTTGTCTCTCTCCCCTCTTCCTTTCGGTCCCTATTTTCCCTATTTTCTCACTCCTTCCCCCATTCCCTCTCACTCCTCCACTCTCTCTCTTCCCTCGGCCGTCACTGTTCTTCCGCATTTCCCACATCTCCCTCTTTCCCATCTTTTCCCTCGCGTGTCTCTTTCCCCTCGCCTGTGTCTCTCTCCTCTCTTCCTTCGGTCTCTATTTCCCCCACTTCCTCTCGCCTTCCCCCATTCCCTCTCACTCCTCCACTCTCTCTCTTCCCTCGGCTGTCACTGTTCTCCTGCTTTCCCACAAATTCCTCTTTTCCATCTCTTCCCTCGCGTGTCTCTTTCCCCTCGCTTGTGTCTCTCTCCCCTCTTCCTTTCGGTCCCTATTTTCCCCATTTTCTCTCGCCTTCCCCCATTCCCTCTCACTCCTCCACTCTCTCTCTTCCCTTGCCGTCACGGTTTCTCTGCCTTTCCCACATTTCCCTCTTTTCCAGCTGTTCCCTCGCGTGTCTCTTTCCCCTCGCTTGTGTCTCTCTCCCCTCTTCCATTCGGTCCCAATGTTCCCTATTTTCTCGCTCCTTCCCCCATTCCCTCTCACTCCTCCACTCTCTCTCTTCCCTTGCCGTCACGGTTTCTCTGGCTTTCCCACAAATCCCTCTTTTCCATCTGTTCCCTCGCGTGTCTCTTTCCCCTCGCCTGTGTCTCTCTCCTCTCTTCCTTTCGGTCCCAATGTTCCCTATTTTCTCGCTCCTTCCCCCATTCCCTCTCACTCCTCCACTGTCTCTCTTCCCTCGGCTGTCACTGTTCTCCTGCTTTCCCACATTTCCCTCTTTTCCATCGTTTCCCTCACGTGTCTCTTTCCCCTCGCTTGTGTCTCTCTCCCCTCTTCCTTTCGGTCCCAATGTTCCCTATTTTCTCGCTCCTTCCCCCATTCCCTCTCACTCCTTCACTCTCTCTCTTCCCTAGGCCTTCACAGTTTTTCTGGTTTTCCCACATTTCCCTCGTTTCCATCTGTTCCCTCGCGTGTCTCTTTCCCCTCGCCTGTGTCTCTCTCCTCTCTTCCTTTCGGTCTCTATTTCCCCCACTTTCTCTCGCCTTCCCCCATTCCCTCTCACTCCTCCACTCTCTCTCTTCCCTCGGCCGTCACGGTTTCTCCGCCTTTCCCACAGCTCCCTCTTTCCTATCTTTCCCTGGCGTGTCTCTTTCCCCTCGCCTGTGTCTCTCTCCTCTCTTCCTTTCGGTCTCTATTTTCCCCATTTTCTCTCGCCTTCCCCCATTCCCTCTCACTCCTCCACTCTCTCTCTTCCCTTGCCGTCACGGTTTCTCTGGCTTTCCCACATCTCCCTCTTTCCCATCTGTTCCCTCGCGTGTCTCTTTCCCCTCGCTTGTGTCGCTCTCCCCTCTTCCTTACGGTCCCAATGTTCCCTATTTTCTCGCTCCTTCCCCCATTCCCTCTCACTCCTCCACTCTCTCTCTTCCCTCGGCTGTCACTGTTCTCCGGCTTTCCCACAAATCCCTCTTTTCCATCTGTTCCCTCGCCTTACTCTTTCCCCTCGCCTGTGTCTCTCTCCCCTCTTCCTTTCGGTCCCTATTTCCCCCACTTTCTCTCGCCTTCCCCCATTCCCTCTCACTCCTCCACTCTCTCTCTTCCCTCGGCCGTCACGGTTTCTCCGCCTTTCCCACAGCTCCCTCTTTCCTATCTTTCCCCTCGCGTGTCTCTTTCCCCTCGCCTGTGTCTCTCTCCCCTCTTCTTTTCGGTCCCTATTTTGTCTCTCTTTCCCCCATTCCCTCTTACTCCTCCACTCTCTCTCTTCCCTCGGCTGTCACTTTTCTCCGGCTTTCCCACAAATCCCTCTTTTCCATCTGTTCCCTCGCGTGTCTCTTTCCCCTCGCCTGTGTCTCTCTCCTCTCTTCCTTTCTGTCTCTATTTCCCCAACTTTGTCTCGCCTTCCCCCATTCCCTCTCCCTCCTCCTCTCTCTCTCTTGCCTCGGCCGTCACGTTGTCTCTGGCTTTCAATCATCTCCCTCTTTCCCATCTTTTCCCTCGCGTGTCTCTTTCCCCTCGCCAGTGTCTCTCTCCCCTCTTCCTTTCGGTCCCTATTTTCTCCATTTTCTCTCGCCTTCCCCCATTCCCTCTCACTCCTCCATTCTCTCTCTTCCCTTGCCGTCACGGTTTCTCTGGCTTTCCCACATTTCCCTCTTTTCCATCTTTTCCCTCGCGTTACTCTTTCCCCTCGCCTTACTCTTTCCCCGCGCCTGTGTCTCTCTCCTCTCTTCCTTTCGGTCTCCATTTCCCCAACTTTCTCTCGCCTTCCCCTATTCCCTCTCACTCCTCCACTCTCTCTCTTCCCTCGGCCGTCACGGTTTCTCCACATTTTCCCCATCTCCCTCTTTCCCATTATTTCCCTCGCGTGTCTCTTTCCCCTCGCCTGTGTCTCTCTCCCCTCTTCTTTTCGGTCCCTATTTTCCCTATTTTGTCTCGCTTTCCACCATTCCCTCTCACTCCTCCACTCTCTCTCTTGCCTCGCCTGTCACTGTTCTCCGGCTTCCCCACATCTCACTCTTTCCCATCTTTTTCCCTCGCGTGTCTCTTTCCCCTCGTCTTTGTCTCTCTCCCCTCTTCCTTTCGGTCCCTATTTTCCCTATTTTCTCACTCCTTCCCCCATTCCCTCTCACTCCTCCACTCTCTCTCTCTTCCCTCGGCCGTCACTGTTCTTCCGCATTTCCCACATCTCCCTCTTTCCCATCTTTTCCCTCGCGTGTCTCTTTCCCCTCGCCTGTGTCTCTCTCCCCTCTTCCTTTCGGTCTCTATTTCCCCCACTTTCTCTCGCCTTCCCCCATTCCCTCTCACTCCTCCACTCTCTCTCTTCCCTCGGCTGTCACTGTTCTCCGGCTTTCCCACAAATCCCTCTTTTCCATCTGTTCCCTCGCGTGTCTCTTTCCCCTCGCTTGTGTCTCTCTCCCCTCTTCCTTTCGGTCCCTATTTTCCCCATTTTCTCTAGCCTTCCCCCATTCCATCTCACTCCTCCACTCTCTCTCTTCCCTAGGCCTTCCCTAGGCCTTCACAGTTTTTCTGGTTTTCCCACATTTCCCTCTTTTCCATCTGTTCCCTCGCGTGTCTCTTTCCCCTCGCCTGTGTCCCTCTCCTCTCTTCCTTGCGGTCTCTATTTCCCCCACTTTCTCTCGCCTTCCCCCATTCCCTCTCACTCCTCCACTCTCTCTCTTCCCTCGGCCGTCACTGTTCTTCCGCATTTCCCACATCTCCCTCTTTCCCATCTTTTCCCTCGCGTGTCTCTTTCCCCTCGCCGGTGTCTCTCTCCTCTCTTCCTTTCGGTCTCTATTTCCCCCACTTTCTCTCGCCTTCCCCCATTCCTTCTCACTCCTCCACTCTCTCTCTTCCCTCGGCTGTCACTGTTCTCCTGCTTTCCCACAAATTCCTCTTTTCCATCTGTTCCCTCGCGTGTCTCTTTCCCCTCGCTTGTGTCTCTCTCCCCTCTTCCTTTCGGTCCCTATTTTCCCCATTTTCTCTAGCCTTCCCCCATTCCCTCTCACTCCTCCACTCTCTCTCTTCCCTAGGCCTTCCCTAGGCCTTCACAGTTTTTCTGGTTTTCCCACATTTCCCTCTTTTCCATCTGTTCCCTCGCGTGTCTCTTTCCCCTCGCCTGTGTCTCTCTCCTCTCTTCCTTGCGGTCTCTATTTCCCCCACTTTCTCTCGCCTTCCCCCATTCCCTCTCACTCCTCCACTCTCTCTCTTCCCTCGGCCGTCACTGTTTCTCCGCATTTCCCACATCTCCCTCTTTCCCATTATTTCCCTCTCGTGTCTGTTTCCTCTCGGCTGTGTCTCTCTCTCTTCTTCCTTTCGGTCCCTATTTTCCCCATTTTCTCTCGCCTTCCCCCATTCCTTCTCACTCCTCAACTCTCGATCTTCCTTCGGCTGTCACTTTTCTCCGGCTTTCACACAAATCCCTCTTTTCCATCTGTTCCCTCGTGTGTCTGTTTTCCCTCGCCTGTGTCTCTCTCCCCTCTTCCTTTCGGTCCCAATGTTCCCTATTTTCTCGCGCCTTCCCCCATTACCTCTCACTCCTCCACTCTCTCTCTTCCCTCGGCTGTCACTGTTCTCCTGCTTTCCCACAAATTCCTCTTTTCCATCTGTTCCCTCGCGTGTCTCTTTCCCCTCGCTTGTGTCTCTCTCCCCTCTTCCTTACGGTCCCTATTTTCCCCATTTTCTCTCGCCTTCCCCCATTCCCTCTCACTCCTCCACTCTCTCTCTTCCCTTGCCGTCACGGTTTCTCTGCCTTTCCCACATTTCCCTCTTTTCCATCTGTTCCCTCGCGTGTCTCTTTCCCCTCGCTTGTGTCTCTCTCCCCTCTTCCATTCGGTCCCAATGTTCCCTATTTTCTCGCTCCTTCCCCCATTCCCTCTCACTCCTCCACTCTCTCTCTTCCCTTGCCGTCACGGTTTCTCTGGCTTTCCCACAAATCCCTCTTTTCCATCTGTTACCTCGCGTGTCTCTTTCCCCTCGCCTGTGTCTCTCTCCTCTCTTCCTTTCGGTCTCTATTTCCCCAACTTTCTCTCGCCTTCCCCTATTCCCTCTCACTCCTCCACTCTCTCTCTTCCCTCGGCCGTCACGGTTTCTCCACATTTCCCACATCTCCCTCTTTTCCATCTGTTCCCTCGCGTGTCTCTTTCCCCTCGCTTGTGTCTCTCTCCCCTCTTCCTTTCGGTCCCTATTTTCCCCATTTTCTCTAGCCTTCACCCATTCCCTCTCACTCCTCCACTCTCTCTCTTCCCTAGGCCTTCCCTAGGCCTTCACAGTTTTTCTGGTTTTCCCACATTTCCCTCTTTTCCATCTGTTCCCTCGCGTGTCTCTTTCCCCTCGCCTGTGTCTCTCTCCTCTCTTCCTTGCGGTCTCTATTTCCCCCACTTTCTCTCGCCTTCCCCCATTCCCTCTCACTCCTCCACTCTCTCTCTTCCCTCGGCCGTCACTGTTTCTCCGCATTTCCCACATCTCCCTCTTTCCCATTATTTCCCTCTCGTGTCTGTTTCCCCTCGGCTGTGTCTCTCTCTCTTCTTCCTTTCGGTCCCTATTTTCCCCATTTTCTCTCGCCTTCCCCCATTCCCTCTCACTCCTCAACTCTCTATCTTCCTTCGGCTGTCACTTTTCTCCGGCTTTCCCACAAAGCCATCTTTTCCATCTGTTCCCTCGCGTGTCTCTTTCCCCTCGCCTGTGTCTCTCTCCCCTCTTCCTTTCGGTCCCAATGTTCCCTATTTTCTCGCTCCTTCCCCCATTCCCTCTCACTCCTCCACTCTCTCTCTTCCCTCGGCTGTCACTGTTCTCCGGCTTTCCCACAAATCCCTCTTTTCCATCTGTTCCCTCGCCTTACTCTTTCCCCTCGCCTGTGTCTCTCTCCCCTCTTCCTTTCGGTCCCTATTTTCCCCATTTTCTTTCGCCTTCCCCCATTCCCTCTCACTCCTCCACTCTCTCTCTTCCCTCGGCCGTCACGGTTTCTCTGGCTTTCCCACATCTCCCTCTTTCCCATCTGTTCCCTCGCGTGTCTCTTTCCCCTCGCTTGTGTCGCTCTCCCCTCTTCCTTTCGGTCCCAATGTTCCCTATTTTCTCGCTCGTTCCCCCATTCCCTCTCACTCCTCCACTCTCTCTCTTCCCTCGGCTGTCACTGTTCTCCGGCTTTCCCACAAATCCCTCTTTTCCATCTGTTCCCTCGCCTTACTCTTTCCCCTCGCCTGTGTCTCTCTCCCCTCTTCCTTTCGGTCCCAATTTTCCCCATTTTCTCGCTCCTTCCCCCATTCCCTCTCACTCCTCCACTGTCTCTCTTCCCTCGGCTGTCACTGTTCTCCTGCTTTCCCACATTTCCCTCTTTTCCATCGTTTCCCTCACGTGTCTCTTTCCCCTCACTTGTGTCTCTCTCCCCTCTTCCTTTCGGTCCCAATGTTCCCTATTTTCTCGCTCCTTCCCCCATTCCCTCTCACTCCTTCACTCTCTCTCTTCCCTAGGCCTTCACAGTTTTTCTGGTTTTCCCACATTTCCCTCGTTTCCATCTGTTCCCTCGCGTGTCTCTTTCCCCTCGCCTGTGTCTCTCTCCTCTCTTCCTTTCGGTCTCTATTTCCCCCACTTTCTCTCGCCTTCCCCCATTCCTTCTCACTCCTCCACTCTCTCTCTTCCCTCGGCCGTCACGGTTTCTCCGCCTTTCCCACTGCTCCCTCTTTCCTATCTTTCCCCTGGCGTGTCTCTTTCCCCTCGCCTGTGTCTCTCTCCTCTCTTCCTTTCGGTCTCTATTTCCCCAACTTTGTCTCGCCTTCCCCCATTCCCTCTCCCTCCTCCTCTCTCTCTCTTGCCTCGGTCGTCACGTTGTCTCTGGCTTTCAATCATTTCCCTCTTTCCCATCTTTTCCCACGCGTGTCTCTTTCCCCTCGCCAGTGTCTCTCTCCCCTCTTCCTTTCGGTCCCAATTTTCCCTATTTTCTCGCTCCTTCCCCCATTCCCTCTCACTCCTTCACTCTCTCTCTTCCCTAGGCCTTCACAGTTTTTCTGGTTTTCCCACATTTCCCTCTTTTCCATCTCTTCCCTCGCGTGTCTCTTTCCCCTCGCTTGTGTCTCTCTCCCCTCTTCCTTTCGGTCCCAATGTTCCCTATTTTCTCGCTCCTTCCCCCATTCCCTCTTACTCCTCCACTCTCTCTCTCCCCTCGGCTGTCACTGTTCTCCGGCTTTCCCACACATCCCTCTTTTCCATCTGTTCCCTCGCCTTACTCTTTCCCCTCGCCTGTGTCTCTCTCCCCTCTTCCTTTCGGTCCCTATTTTCCCCATTTTCTCTCGCCTTCCCCCATTCCCTCTCACTCCTCCACTCTCTCTATTCCCTCGGCCGTCACGGTTTCTCTGGCTTTCCCACACCTCCCTCTTTCCCATCTGTTCCCTCGCGTGTCTCTTTCCCCTCGCTTGTGTCGCTCTCCCCTCTTCCTTTCGGTCCCAATGTTCCCTATTTTCTCGCTCCTTCCCCCATTCCCTCTCACTCCTCCACTCTCTCTCTTCCCTCGGCTGTCACTGTTCTCCGGCTTTCCCACAAATTCCTCTTTTCCATCTGTTCCCTCGCCTTACTCTTTCCCCTCGCCTGTGTCTCTCTCCCCTCTTCCTTTCGGTCCCTATTTTCCCCATTTTCTTTCGCCTTCCCCCATTCCCTCTCACTCCTCCACTCTCTCTCTTCCCTCGGCCGTCACGGTTTCTCTGGCTTTCCCACATCTCCCTCTTTCCCATCTGTTCTCTCGCGTGTCTCTTTCCCCTCGCTTGTGTCGCTCTCCCCTCTTCCTTTCGGTCCCAATGTTCCGTATTTTCTCGCTCGTTCCCCCATTCCCTCTCACTCCTCCACTCTCTCTCTTCCCTCGGCTGTCACTGTTCTCCGGCTTTCCCACAAATCCCTCTTTTCCATCTGTTCCCTCGCCTTACTCTTTCCCCTCGCCTGTGTCTCTCTCCCCTCTTCCTTTCGGTCCCAATTTTCCCCATTTTCTCGCTCCTTCCCCCATTCCCTCTCACTCCTCCACTGTCTCTCTTCCCTCGGCTGTCACTGTTCTCCGGCTTTCCCACATTTCCCTCTTTTCCATCGTTTCCCTCACGTGTCTCTTTCCCCTCACTTGTGTCTCTCTCCCCTCTTCCTTTCGGTCCCAATGTTCCCTATTTTCTCGCTCCTTCCCCCATTCCCTCTCACTCCTCCACTCTCTCTCTTCCCTCGGCCTTCACAGTTTTTCTGGTTTTCCCACATTTCCCTCGTTTCCATCTGTTCCCTCGCGTGTCTCTTTCCCCTCGCCTGTGTCTCTCTCCTCTCTTCCTTTCGGTCTCTATTTCCCCCACTTTCTCTCGCCTTCCCCCATTCCTTCTCACTCCTCCACTCTCTCTCTTCCCTCGGCCGTCACGGTTTCTCCGCCTTTCCCACAGCTCCCTCTTTCCTATCTTTCCCCTGGCGTGTCTCTTTCCCCTCGCCTGTGTCTCTCTCCCCTCTTCTTTTCGGTCCCTATTTCCCCAACTTTGTCTCGCCTTCCCCCATTCCCTCTCCCTCCTCCTCTCTCTCTCTTGCCTCGGTCGTCACGTTGTCTCTGGCTTTCAATCATTTCCCTCTTTCCCATCTTTTCCCACGCGTGTCTCTTTCCCCTCGCCAGTGTCTCTCTCCCCTCTTCCTTTCGGTCCCAATGTTCCCTATTTTCTCGCTCCTTCCCCCATTCCCTCTCACTCCTTCACTCTCTCTCTTCCCTAGGCCTTCACAGTTTTTCTGGTTTTCCCACATTTCCCTCTTTTCCATCTCTTCCCTCGCGTGTCTCTTTCCCCTCGCTTGTGTCTCTCTCCCCTCTTCCTTTCGGTCCCAATGTTCCCTATTTTCTCGATCCTTCCCCCATTCCCTCTTACTCCTCCACTCTCTCTCTCCCCTCGGCTGTCACTGTTCTCCGGCTTTCCCACAAATCCCTCTTTTCCATCTGTTCCCTCGCCTTACTCTTTCCCCTCGCCTGTGTCTCTCTCCCCTCTTCCTTTCGGTCCCTATTTTCCCCATTTTCTTTCGCCTTCCCCCATTCCCTCTCACTCCTCCACTCTCTCTATTCCCTCGGCCGTCACGGTTTCTCTGGCTTTCCCACATCTCCCTCTTTCCCATCTGTTCCCTCGCGTGTCTCTTTCCCCTCGCTTGTGTCGCTCTCCCCTCTTCCTTTCGGTCCCAATGTTCCCTATTTTCTCGCTCCTTCCCCCATTCCCTCTCACTCCTCCACTCTCTCTCTTCCCTCGGCTGTCACTGTTCTCCGGCTTTCCCACAAATCCCTCTTTTCCATCTGTTCCCTCGCCTTACTCTTTCCCCTCGCCTGTGTCTCTCTCCCCTCTTCCTTTCGGTCCCTATTTCCCCCACTTTCTCTCGCCTTCCCCCATTCCCTCTCACTCCTCCACTCTCTCTCTTCCCTCGGCCGTCACGGTTTCTCCGCATTTCCCACAGCTCCCTCTTTCCTATCTTTCCCCTCGCGTGTCTCTTTCCCCTCGCCTGTGTCTCTCTCCCCTCTTCTTTTCGGTCCCTATTTTGTCTCTCTTTCCCCCATTCCCTCTTACTCCTCCACTCTCTCTTCCCTCGGCTGTCACTTTTCTCCGGCTTTCCCACAAATCCCTCTTTTCCATCTGTTCCCTCGCGTGTCTCTTTCCCCTCGCCTGTGTCTTTCTCCTCTCTTCCTTTCTGTCTCTATTTCCCCAACTTTGTCTCGCCTTCCCCCATTCCCTCTCCCTCCTCCTCTCTCTCTCTTGCCTCGGCCGTCACGTTGTCTCTGGCTTTCATCATCTCCCTCTTACCCATCTCCATCTGTTCCCTCGCCTTACTCTTTCCCCTCGCCTGTGTCTCTCTCCCCTCTTCCTTTCGGTCCCTATTTTCTCCATTTTCTCTCGCCTTCCCCCATTCCCTCTCACTCCTCCACTCTCTCTCTTCCCTTGCCGTCACGGTTTCTCTGGCTTTCCCACATTTCCCTCTTTTCCATCTTTTCCCTCGCGTTACTCTTTCCCCTCGCCTTACTCTTTCCCCGCGCCTGTGTCTCTCTCCTCTCTTCCTTTCTGTCTCTATTTCCCCAACTTTCTCTCGCCTTCCCCCCATTCCCTCTCACTCCTCCACTCTCTCTCTTCCCTTGCCGTCACGGTTTCTCTGGCTTTCCCACATTTTCCCCTTTTCCATCGTTCCCCTCGCGTGTCTCTTTCCCCTCGCCTGTGTCTCTCTCCCCTCTTCCTTTCGATCCCAATGTTCCCTATTTTCTCGCTCCTTCCCCCATTCCCTGTCACTCCTCCACTCTCTCTCTTCCCTCGGCTGTCACTCTTCTCCGGCTTTCCCACAAATCCCTCTTTCCGATCTGTTCCCTCGCGTGTCTCTTTCCCCTCGCTTGTGTCTCTCTCCCCTCTTCCTTTCGGTCCCAGTGTTCCCTATTTTCTCGCTCCTTCCCCCATTCCCTCTCACTCCTCCACTCTCTCTCTTCCCTCGGCCGTCACGGTTTCTCCACATTTTCCCCATCTCCCTCTTTCCCATTATTTCCCTCGCGTGTCTCTTTCCCCTCGTCTTTGTCTCTCTCCCCTCTTCCTTTCGGTCCCTATTTTCCCTATTTTCTCACTCCTTCCCCCATTCCCTCTCACTCCTCCACTCTCTCTCTTCCCTCGGCCGTCACTGTTCTTCCGCATTTCCCACATCTCCCTCTTTCCCATCTTTTCCCTCGCGTGTCTCTTTCCCCTCGCCTGTGTCTCTCTCCTCTCTTCCTTTCGGTCTCTATTTCCCCCACTTTCTCTCGCCTTCCCCCATTCCCTCTCACTCCTCCACTCTCTCTCTTCCCTCGGCTGTCACTGTTCTCCGGCTTTCCCACAAATCCCTCTTTTCCATCTGTTCCCTCGCGTGTCTCTTTCCCCTCGCTTGTGTCTCTCTCCCCTCTTCCTTTCGGTCCCTATTTTCCCCATTTTCTCTAGCCTTCCCCCATTCCCTCTCACTCCTCCACTCTCTCTCTTCCCTAGGCCTTCCCTAGGCCTTCACAGTTTTTCTGGTTTTCCCACATTTCCCTCTTTTCCATCTGTTCCCTCGCGTGTCTCTTTCCCCTCGCCTGTGTCTCTCTCCTCTCTTCCTTGCGGTCTCTATTTCCCCCACTTTCTCTCGCCTTCCCCCATTCCCTCTCACTCCTCCACTCTCTCTCCTCCCTCGGCCGTCACTGTTCTTCCGCATTTTCCACATCTCCCTCTTTCCCATCTTTTCCCTCGCGTGTCTCTTTCCCCTCGCCTGTGTCTCTCTCCTCTCTTCCTTTCGGTCTCTATTTCCCCCACTTTCTCTCGCCTTCCCCCATTCCCTCTCACTCCTCCACTCTCTCTCTTCCCTCGGCTGTCACTGTTCTCCTGCTTTCCCACAAATTCCTCTTTTCCATCTGTTCCCTCGCGTGTCTCTTTCCCCTCGCTTGTGTCTCTCTCCCCTCTTCCTTTCGGTCCCTATTTTCCCCATTTTCTCTAGCCTTCCCCCATTCCCTCTCACTCCTCCACTCTCTCTCTTCCCTCGGCCTTCCCTAGGCCTTCACAGTTTTTCTGGTTTTCCCACATTTCCCTCTTTTCCATCTGTTCCCTCGCGTGTCTCTTTCCCCTCGCCTGTGTCTCTCTCCTCTCTTCCTTGCGGTCTCTATTTCCCCCACTTTCTCTCGCCTTCCCCCATTCCCTCTCACTCCTCCACTCTCTCTCTTCCCTCGGCCGTCACTGTTCTTCCGCATTTCCCATATCTCCCTCTTTCCCATCTTTTCCCTCGCGTGTCTCTTTCCCCTCGCCTGTGTCTCTCTCCCCTCTTCTTTTCGGTCCCTATTTTCCCTATTTTGTCTCGCTTTCCACCATTCCCTCTCACTCCTCCACTCTCTCTCTTGCCTCGGCTGTCACTGTTCTCCGTCTTCCCCACATCTCACTCTTTCCCATCTTTTTCCCTCGCGTGTCTCTTTCCCCTCGTCTTTGTCTCTCTCCCCTCTTCCTTTCGGTCCCTATTTTCCCTATTTTCTCACTCCTTCCCCCATTCCCTCTCACTCCTCCACTCTCTCTCTTCCCTCGGCCGTCACTGTTCTTCCGCATTTCCCACATCTCCCTCTTTCCCATCTTTTCCCTCGCGTGTCTCTTTCCCCTCGCCTGTGTCTCTCTCCTCTCTTCCTTTCGGTCTCTATTTCCCCCGCTTTCTCTCGCCTTCCCCCATTCCCTCTCACTCCTCCACTCTCTCTCTTCCCTCGGCTGTCACTGTTCTCCTGCTTTCCCACAAATTCCTCTTTTCCATCTGTTCCCTCGCGTGTCTCTTTCCCCTCGCTTGTGTCTCTCTCCCCTCTTCCTTTCGGTCCCTATTTTCCCCATTTTCTCTCGCCTTCCCCCATTCCCTCTCACTCCTCCACTCTCTCTCTTCCCTTGCCGTCACGGTTTCTCTGCCTTTCCCACATTTCCCTCTTTTCCATCTGTTCCCTCGCGTGTCTCTTTCCCCTCGCCTGTGTCTCTCTCCCCTCTTCCTTTCGGTCCCAATGTTCCCTATTTTCTCGCTCCTTCCCCCATTCCCTCTCACTCCTCCACTCTCTCTCTTCCCTTGCCGTCACGGTTTCTCTGGCTTTCCCACATTTCCCTCTTTCCCATCTTTTCCCTCGCGTGCCTCTTTCCCCTCGCCTGTGTCTCTCTCCTCTCTTCCTTCGGTCTCTATTTCCCCCACTTTCTCTCGCCTTCCCCCATTCCCTCTCACTCCTCCACTCTCTCTCTTCCCTCGGCCGTCACTGTTTCCCCGCATTTCCCACATCTCCCTCTTTCCCATTATTTCCCTCTCGTGTCTGTTTCCCCTCGGCTGTGTCTCTCTCTCTTCTTCCTTTCGGTCCCTATTTTCCCCATTTTCTCTCGCCTTCCCCCATTCCCTCTCACTCCTCAACTCTCTATCTTCCTTCGGCTGTCACTTTTCTCCGGCTTTCCCACAAAGCCATCTTTTCCATCTGTTCCCTCGCGTGTCTCTTTCCCCTCGCCTGTGTCTTTCTCCTCTCTTCCTTTCTGTCTCTATTTCCCCCACTTTCTCTCGCCTTCCCCCATTCCCTCTCCCTCCTCCTCTCTCTCTCTTGCCTCGGCCGTCACATTGTCTCTGGCTTTCAATCATCTCCCTCTTTCCCATCTTTTCCCTCGCCTTACTCTTTCCCCTCGCCAGTGTCTCTCTCCCCTCTTCCTTTCGGTCCCTATTTTCTCCATTTTCTCTCGCCTTCCCCCTATCCCTCTCACTCCCCCATTCTCTCTCTTCCCTTGCCGTCACGGTTTCTCTGGCTTTCCCACATTTCCCTCTTTTCCATCTTTTCCCTCGTGTTACTCTTTCCCCTCGCCTTACTCTTTCCCCTCGCCTGTGTCTCTCTCCTCTCTTCCTTTCGGTCTCTATTTCCCCAACTTTCTCTCGCCTTCCCCTATTCCCTCTCACTCCTCCACTCTCTCTCTTCCCTCGGCCGTCACGGTTTCTCCACATTTCCCACATCTCCCTCTTTCCCATCTTTTCCCTCGCGTGTCTCTTTCCCCTCGCCTGTGTCTCTCTCCCCTCTTCCTTTCGGTCCCTATTTTCCCTATTTTCTCACTCCTTCCCCCATTCCCTCTCACTCCTCCACTCTCTCTCTTCCCTCGGCCGTCACTGTTCTTCCGCATTTCCCACATCTCCCTCTTTCCCATCTTTTCCCTCGCGTGTCTCTTTCCCCTCGCCTGTGTCTCTCTCCTCTCTTCCTTTCGGTCTCTATTTCCCCCACTTTCTCTCGCCTTCCCCCATTCCCTCTCACTCCTCCACTCTCTCTCTTCCCTCGGCTGTCACTGTTCTCCTGCTTTCCCACAAATCCCTCTTTTCCATCTGTTCCCTCGCGTGTCTCTTTCCCCTCGCCTGTGTCTCTCTCCTCTCTTCCTTTCGGTCTCTATTTCCCCCACTTTCTCTCGCCTTCCCCCATTCCCTCTCACTCCTCCACTCTCTCTCTTCCCTCGGCCGTCACTGTTCTTCCGCATTTCCCACATCTCCCTCTTTCCCATCTTTTCCCTCGCGTGTCTCTTTCCCCTCGCCTGTGTCTCTCTCCTCTCTTCCTTTCGGTCTCTATTTCCCCCACTTTCTCTCGCCTTCCCCCATTCCCTCTCACTCCTCCACTCTCTCTCTTCCCTCGGCTCTCACTGTTCTCCTGCTTTCCCACAAATTCCTCTTTTCCATCTGTTCCCTCGCGTGTCTCTTTCCCCTCGCTTGTGTCTCTCTCCCCTCTTCCTTTCGGTCCCTATTTTCCCCATTTTCTCTCGCCTTCCCCCATTCCCTCTCACTCCTCCACTCTCTCTCTTCCTAGGCCTTCCCTAGGCCTTCACAGTTTTTCTGGTTTTCCCACATTTCCCTCTTTTCCATCTGTTCCCTCGCGTGTCTCTTTCCCCTCGCCTGTGTCTCTCTCCTCTCTTCCTTGCGGTCTCTATTTCCCCCACTTTCTCTCGCCTTCCCCCATTCCCTCTCACTCCTCCACTCTCTCTCTTCCCTCGGCCGTCACTGTTCTTCCGCATTTCCCACATCTCCCTCTTTCCCATCTTTTCCCTCGCGTGTCTCTTTCCCCTCGCCTGTGTCTCTCTCCCCTCTTCTTTTCGGTCCCTATTTTCCCTATTTTGTCTCGCTTTCCACCATTCCCTCTCACTCCTCCACTCTCTCTCTTGCCTCGGCTGTCACTGTTCTCCGGCTTTCCCACAAATCCCTCTTTCCCATCTTTTTCCCTCGCGTGTCTCTTTCCCCTCGTCTTTGTCTCTCTCCCCTCTTCCTTTCGGTCCCTATTTTCCCTATTTTCTCACTCCTTCCCCCATTCCCTCTCACTCCTCCACTCTCTCACTTCCCTCGGCCGTCACTGTTCTTCCGCATTTCCCACATCTCCCTCTTTCCCATCTTTTCCCTCGCGTGTCTCTTTCCCCTCGCTTGTGTCTCTCTCCCCTCTTCCTTTCGGTCCCTATTTTCCCCATTTTCTCTCGCCTTCCCCCATTCCCTGTCACTCCTCCACTCTCTCTCTTCCCTCGGCTGTCACTGTTCTCCGGCTTTCCCACAAATCCCTCTTTTCCATCTGTTCCCTCGCCTTACTCTTTCCCCTCGCCTGTGTCTCTCTCCCCTCTTCCTTTCGGTCCCTATTTTCCCCATTTTCTCGCTCCTTCCCCCATTCCCTCTCACTCCTCCACTCTCTCTCTTCCCTCGGCTGTCACTGTTCTCCGGCTTTCCCACAAATCCCTCTTTTCCATCTGTTCCCTCGCCTTACTCTTTCCCCTCGCCTGTGTCTCTCTCCCCTCTTCCTTTCGGTCCCTATTTTCCCTATTTTCTCGCTCCTTCCCCCATTCCCTCTCACTCCTCCACTCTCTCTCTTCCCTCGGCTGTCACTGTTCTCCGGCTTTCCCACAAATCCCTCTTTTCCATCTGTTCCCTCTCGTGTCTCTTTCCCCTCGCCTGTGTATCTCTCCCCTCTTCCTTTCGGTCCCTATTTTCCCCATTTTCTCTCGCCTTCCCCCATTCCCTCTCACTCCTCCACTCTCTCTATTCCCTCGGCCGTCACGGTTTCTCTGGCTTTCCCACATTTCCCTCTTTCCCATCTGTTCCCTCGTCTTACTCTTTCCCCTCGCCTGTGTCTCTCTCCCCTCTTCCTTTCGGTCCCTATTTTCCCCATTTTCTCTCGCCTTCCCCCATTCTCTCTCACTCCTCCACTCTCTCTCTTCCCTTGCCGTCACGGTTTCTCTGGCTTTCCCACATTTCCCTCTTTTCCATCTTTTCCCTCGCGTGTCTCTTTCCCCTCGCTTGTGTCTCTCTCCCCTCTTCCTTTCGGTCCCAATGTTCCCTATTTTCTCGCTCCTTCCCCCATTCCCTCTCACTCCTCCACTCTCTCTCTTCCCTCGGCTGTCACTGTTCTCCGGCTTTCCCACAAATCCCTCTTTTCCATCTGTTCTCTCGCGTGTCTCTTTCCCCTCGCCTGTGTCTCTCTCCCCTCTTCCTTTCGGTCCCTATTTTCCCCATTTTCTCTCGCCTTCCCCCATTCCCTGTCACTCCTCCACTCTCTCTCTTCCCTCGGCTGTCACTGTTCTCCGGCTTTCCCACAAATTCCTCTTTTCCATCTGTTCCCTCTCGTGTCTCTTTCCCCTCGCTTGTGTCTCTCTCCCCTCTTCCTTTCGGTCCCTATTTTCCCCATTTTCTCTCGCCTTCCCCCATTCCCTCTCACTCCTCCACTCTCTCTCTTCCCTCGGCTGTCACTGTTCTCCGGCTTTCCCACAAATCCCTCTTTTCCATCTGTTCCCTCGCCTTACTCTTTCCCCTCGCCTGTGTCTCTCTCCCCTCTTCCTTTCGGTCCCTATTTTCCCCATTTTCTCTCGCCTTCCCCCATTCCCTCTCACTCCTCCACTCTCTCTATTCCCTCGGCTGTCACGGTTTCTCTGGCTTTCCCACATTTCCCTCTTTTCCATCTTTTCCCTCGCGTGTCTCTTTCCCCTCGCTTGTGTCTCTCTCCCCTCTTCCTTTCGGTCCCAATGTTCCCTATTTTCTCGCTTCTTCCCCCATTCCCTCTCACTCCTCCACTCTCTCTCTTCCCTCAGCTGTCACTGTTCTCCGGCTTTCCCACAAATCCCTCTTTTCCATCTGTTCCCTCGCGTGTCTCTTTCCCCTCGCTTGTGTCTCTCTCCCCTCTTCCCTTCGGTCCCTATTTTCCCCATTTTCTCTCGCCTTCCCCCATTCCCTCTCACTCCTCCACTCTCTCTATTCCCTCGGCCGTCACGGTCTCTCTGGCTTTCCCACATCTCCCTCTTTCCCATCTGTTCCCTCGCGTGTCTCTCTCCCCTCGCTTGTGTCTCTCTCCCCTCTTCCTTTCGGTCCCTATTTTCCCCATTTTCTCTCGCCTTCCCCCATTCCCTCTCACTCCTCCACTCTCTCTATTCCCTCGGCCGTCACGGTTTCTCTGGCTTTCCCACATCTCCCTCTTTCCCATCTGTTCCCTGGCGTGTCTCTTTCCCCTCGCTTGTGTCTCTCTCCCCTCTTCCTTTCGGTCCCAATGTTCCCTATTTTCTCGCTCCTTCCCCCATTCCCTCTCACTCCTCCACTCTCTCTCTTCCCTCGGCTGTCACTGTTCTCCGGCTTTCCCACAAATCCCTCTTTTCCATCTGTTCCCTCGCCTTACTCTTTCCCCTCGCCTGTGTCTCTCTCCCCTCTTCCTTTCGGTCCCTATTTTCCCCATTTTCTCTCGCCTTCCCCCATTCCCTCTCACTCCTCCACTCTCTCTCTTCCCTCGGCTGTCACTGTTCTCCGGCTTTCCCACAAATCCCTCTTTTCCATCTGTTCCCTTGCCTTACTGTTTCCCCTCGCCTGTGTCTCTATCCCCTCTTCCTTTCGGTCCCTATTTTCCCCATTTTCTCTCGCCTTCCCCCATTCCCTCTCACTCCTCCACTCTCTCTCTTCCCTTGCCGTCACGGTTTCTCTGGCTTTCCCACAAATCCCTCTTTTCCATCTGTTACCTCGCGTGTCTCTTTCCCCTCGCCTGTGTCTCTCTCCTCTCTTCCTTTCGGTCTCTATTTCCCCAACTTTCTCTCGCCTTCCCCTATTCCCTCTCACTCCTCCACTCTCTCTCTTCCCTCGGCCTTCACGGTTTCTCCACATTTCCCACATCTCCCTCTTTTCCATCTGTTCCCTCGCGTGTCTCTTTCCCCTCGCTTGTGTCTCTCTCCCCTCTTCCTTTCGGTCCCAATGTTCCCTATTTTCTCGCTTCTTCCCCCATTCCCTCTCACTCCTCCACTCTCTCTCTTCCCTCAGCTGTCACTGTTCTCCGGCTTTCCCACAAATCCCTCTTTTCCATCTGTTCCCTCTCGTGTCTCTTTCCCCTCGCTTGTGTCTCTCTCCCCTCTTCCCTTCGGTCCCTATTTTCCCCATTTTCTCTCGCCTTCCCCCATTCCCTCTCACTCCTCCACTCTCTCTATTCCCTCGGCCGTCACGGTCTCTCTGGCTTTCCCACATCTCCCTCTTTCCCATCTGTTCCCTCGCGTGTCTCTCTCCCCTCGCTTGTGTCTCTCTCCCCTCTTCCTTTCGGTCCCTATTTTCCCCATTTTCTCTCGCCTTCCCCCATTCCCTCTCACTCCTCCACTCTCTCTATTCCCTCGGCCGTCACGGTTTCTCTGGCTTTCCCACATCTCCCTCTTTCCCATCTGTTCCCTGGCGTGTCTCTTTCCCCTCGCTTGTGTCTCTCTCCCCTCTTCCTTTCGGTCCCAATGTTCCCTATTTTCTCGCTCCTTCCCCCATTCCCTCTCACTCCTCCACTCTCTCTCTTCCCTCGGCTGTCACTGTTCTCCGGCTTTCCCACAAATCCCTCTTTTCCATCTGTTCCCTCGCCTTACTCTTTCCCCTCGCCTGTGTCTCTCTCCCCTCTTCCTTTCGGTCCCTATTTTCCCCATTTTCTCTCGCCTTCCCCCATTCCCTCTCACTCCTCCACTCTCTCTCTTCCCTCGGCTGTCACTGTTCTCCGGCTTTCCCACAAATCCCTCTTTTCCATCTGTTCCCTTGCCTTACTGTTTCCCCTCGCCTGTGTCTCTATCCCCTCTTCCTTTCGGTCCCTATTTTCCCCATTTTCTCTCGCCTTCCCCCATTCCCTCTCACTCCTCCACTCTCTCTCTTCCCTTGCCGTCACGGTTTCTCTGGCTTTCCCACAAATCCCTCTTTTCCATCTGTTACCTCGCGTGTCTCTTTCCCCTCGCCTGTGTCTCTCTCCTCTCTTCCTTTCGGTCTCTATTTCCCCAACTTTCTCTCGCCTTCCCCTATTCCCTCTCACTCCTCCACTCTCTCTCTTCCCTCGGCCGTCACGGTTTCTCCACATTTCCCACATCTCCCTCTTTTCCATCTGTTCCCTCGCGTGTCTCTTTCCCCTCGCTTGTGTCTCTCTCCCCTCTTCCTTTCGGTCCCTATTTTCCCCATTTTCTCTCGCCTTCCCCCATTCCCTCTCACTCCTCCACTCTCTCTCTTCCCTAGGCCTTCCCTAGGCCTTCACAGTTTTTCTGGTTTTCCCACATTTCCCTCTTTTCCATCTGTTCCCTCGCGTGTCTCTTTCCCCTCGCCTGTGTCTCTCTCCTCTCTTCCTTGCGGTCTCTATTTCCCCCACTTTCTCTCGCCTTCCCCCATTCCCTCTCACTCCTCCACTCTCTCTCTTCCCTCGGCCGTCACTGTTTCTCCGCATTTCCCACATCTCCCTCTTTCCCATTATTTCCCTCTCGTGTCTGTTTCCCCTCGGCTGTGTCTCTCTCTCTTCTTCCTTTCGGTCCCTATTTTCCCCATTTTCTCTCGCCTTCCCCCATTCCCTCTCACTCCTCAACTCTCTATCTTCCTTCGGCTGTCACTTTTCTCCGGCTTTCCCACAAAGCCATCTTTTCCATCTGTTCCCTCGCGTGTCTCTTTCCCCTCGCCTGTGTCTCTCTCCCCTCTTCCTTTCGGTCCCAATGTTCCCTATTTTCTCGCTCCTTCCCCCATTCCCTCTCACTCCTCCACTCTCTCTCTTCCCTCGGCTGTCACTGTTCTCCGGCTTTCCCACAAATCCCTCTTTTCCATCTGTTCCCTCGCCTTACTCTTTCCCCTCGCCTGTGTCTCTCTCCCCTCTTCCTTTCGGTCCCTATTTTCCCCATTTTCTTTCGCCTTCCCCCATTCCCTCTCACTCCTCCACTCTCTCTCTTCCCTCGGCCGTCACGGTTTCTCTGGCTTTCCCACATCTCCCTCTTTCCCATCTGTTCCCTCGCGTGTCTCTTTCCCCTCGCTTGTGTCGCTCTCCCCTCTTCCTTTCGGTCCCTATGTTCCCTATTTTCTCGCTCGTTCCCCCATTCCCTCTCACTCCTCCACTCTCTCTCTTCCCTCGGCTGTCACTGTTCTCCGGCTTTCCCACAAATCCCTCTTTTCCATCTGTTCCCTCGCCTTACTCTTTCCCCTCGCCTGTGTCTCTCTCCCCTCTTCCTTTCGGTCCCAATTTTCCCTATTTTCTCGCTCCTTCCCCCATTCCCTCTCACTCCTCCACTGTCTCTCTTCCCTCGGCTGTCACTGTTCTCCTGCTTTCCCACATTTCCCTCTTTTCCATCGTTTCCCTCACGTGTCTCTTTCCCCTCACTTGTGTCTCTCTCCCCTCTTCCTTTCGGTCCCAATGTTCCCTATTTTCTCGCTCCTTCCCCCATTCCCTCTCACTCCTTCACTCTCTCTCTTCCCTAGGCCTTCACAGTTTTTCTGGTTTTCCCACATTTCCCTCGTTTCCATCTGTTCCCTCGCGTGTCTCTTTCCCCTCGCCTGTGTCTCTCTCCTCTCTTCCTTTCGGTCTCTATTTCCCCCACTTTCTCTCGCCTTCCCCCATTCCTTCTCACTCCTCCACTCTCTCTCTTCCCTCGGCCGTCACGGTTTCTCCGCCTTTCCCACAGCTCCCTCTTTCCTATCTTTCCCCTGGCGTGTCTCTTTCCCCTCGCCTGTGTCTCTCTCCCCTCTTCTTTTCGGTCCCTATTTCCCCAACTTTGTCTCGCCTTCCCCCATTCCCTCTCCCTCCTCCTCTCTCTCTCTTGCCTCGGTCGTCACGTTGTCTCTGGCTTTCAATCATTTCCCTCTTTCCCATCTTTTCCCACGCGTGTCTCTTTCCCCTCGCCAGTGTCTCTCTCCCCTCTTCCTTTCGGTCCCAATGTTCCCTATTTTCTCGCTCCTTCCCCCATTCCCTCTCACTCCTTCACTCTCTCTCTTCCCTAGGCCTTCACAGTTTTTCTGGTTTTCCCACATTTCCCTCTTTTCCATCTCTTCCCTCGCGTGTCTCTTTCCCCTCGCTTGTGTCTCTCTCCCCTCTTCCTTTCGGTCCCAATGTTCCCTATTTTCTCGATCCTTCCCCCATTCCCTCTCACTCCTCCACTCTCTCTCTACCCTCGGCTGTCACTGTTCTCCGGCTTTCCCACAAATCCCTCTTTTCCATCTGTTCCCTCGCCTTACTCTTTCCCCTCGCCTGTGTCTCTCTCCCCTCTTCCTTTCGGTCCCTATTTTCCCCATTTTCTTTCGCCTTCCCCCATTCCCTCTCACTCCTCCACTCTCTCTATTCCCTCGGCCGTCACGGTTTCTCTGGCTTTCCCACATCTCCCTCTTTCCCATCTGTTCCCTCGCGTGTCTCTTTCCCCTCGCTTGTGTCGCTCTCCCCTCTTCCTTTCGGTCCCAATGTTCCCTATTTTCTCGCTCCTTCCCCCATTCCCTCTCACTCCTCCACTCTCTCTCTTCCCTCGGCTGTCACTGTTCTCCGGCTTTCCCACAAATTCCTCTTTTCCATCTGTTCCCTCGCCTTACTCTTTCCCCTCGCCTGTGTCTCTCTCCCCTCTTCCTTTCGGTCCCTATTTTCCCCATTTTCTCTAGCCTTCCCCCATTCCCTCTCACTCCTCCACTCTCTCTCTTCCCTCGGCCTTCCCTAGGCCTTCACAGTTTTTCTGGTTTTCCCACATTTCCCTCTTTTCCATCTGTTCCCTCGCGTGTCTCTTTCCCCTCGCCTGTGTCTCTCTCCTCTCTTCCTTGCGGTCTCTATTTCCCCCACTTTCTCTCGCCTTCCCCCATTCCCTCTCACTCCTCCACTCTCTCTCTTGCCTCGGCTGTCACTGTTCTCCGGCTTCCCCACATCTCACTCTTTCCCATCTTTTTCCCTCGCGTGTCTCTTTCTCCTCGTCTTTGTCTCTCTCCCCTCTTCCTTTCGGTCCCTATTTTCCCTATTTTCTCACTCCTTCCCCCATTCCCTCTCACTCCTCCACTCTCTCTCTTCCCTCGGCCGTCACTGTTCTTCCGCATTTCCCACATCTCCCTCTTTCCCATCTTTTCCCTCGCGTGTCTCTTTCCCCTCGCCTGTGTCTCTCTCCTCTCTTCCTTTCGGTCTCTATTTCCCCCACTTTCTCTCGCCTTCCCCCATTCCCTCTCACTCCTCCACTCTCTCTCTTCCCTCGGCTGTCACTGTTCTCCTGCTTTCCCACAAATTCCTCTTTTCCATCTGTTCCCTCGCGTGTCTCTTTCCCCTCGCTTGTGTCTCTCTCCCCTCTTCCTTTCGGTCCCAATTTTCCCCATTTTCTCTCGCCTTCCCCCATTCCCTCTCACTCCTCCACTCTCTCTCTTCCCTTGCCGTCACGGTTTCTCTGCCTTTCCCACATTTCCCTCTTTTCCATCTGTTCCCTCGCGTGTCTCTTTCCCCTCGCTTGTGTCTCTCTCCCCTCTTCCATTCGGTCCCAATGTTCCCTATTTTCTCGCTCCTTCCCCCATTCCCTCTCACTCCTCCACTCTCTCTCTTCCCTTGCCGTCACGGTTTCTCTGGCTTTCCCACATTTCCCTCTTTCCCATCTTTTCCCTCGCGTGCCTCTTTCCCCTCGCCTGTGTCTCTCTCCTCTCTTCCTTCGGTCTCTATTTCCCCCACTTTCTCTCGCCTTCCCCCATTCCCTCTCACTCCTCCACTCTCTCTCTTCCCTCGGCCGTCACTGTTTACCCGCATTTCCCACATCTCCCTCTTTCCCATTATTTCCCTCTCGTGTCTGTTTCCCCTCGGCTGTGTCTCTCTCTCTTCTTCCTTTCGGTCCCTATTTTCCCCATTTTCTCTCGCCTTCCCCCATTCCCTCTCACTCCTCAACTCTCTCTCTTCCTTCGGCTGTCACTTTTCTCCGGCTTTCCCACAAAGCCATCTTTTCCATCTGTTCCCTCGCGTGTCTCTTTCCCCTCGCCTGTGTCTTTCTCCTCTCTTCCTTTCTGTCTCTATTTCCCCCACTTTCTCTCGCCTTCCCCCATTCCCTCTCCCTCCTCCCCTCTCTCTCTTGCCTCGGCCGTCACATTGTCTCTGGCTTTCAATCATCTCCCTCTTTCCCATCTTTTCCCTCGCCTTACTCTTTCCCCTCGCCAGTGTCTCTCTCCCCTCTTCCTTTCGGTCCCTATTTTCTCCATTTTCTCTCGCCTTCCCCCTATCCCTCTCACTCCCCCATTCTCTCTCTTCCCTTGCCGTCACGGTTTCTCTGGCTTTCCCACATTTCCCTCTTTTCCATCTTTTCCCTCGTGTTACTCTTTCCCCTCGCCTTACTCTTTCCCCGCGCCTGTGTCTCTCTCCTCTCTTCCTTTCGGTCTCTATTTCCCCCACTTTCTCTCGCCTTCCCCTATTCCCTCTCACTCCTCCACTCTCTCTCTTCCCTCGGCCGTCACGGTTTCTCCACATTTCCCACATCTCCCTCTTTCCCATCTTTTCCCTCGCGTGTCTCTTTCCCCTCGCCTGTGTCTCTCTCCCCTCTTCCTTTCGGTCCCTATTTTCCCTATTTTCTCACTCCTTCCCCCATTCCCTCTCACTCCTCCACTCTCTCTCTTCCCTCGGCCGTCACTGTTCTTCCGCATTTCCCACATCTCCCTCTTTCCCATCTTTTCCCTCGCGTGTCTCTTTCCCCTCGCCTGTGTCTCTCTCCTCTCTTCCTTTCGGTCTCTATTTCCCCCACTTTCTCTCGCCTTCCCCCATTCCCTCTCACTCCTCCACTCTCTCTCTTCCCTCGGCTGTCACTGTTCTCCTGCTTTCCCACAAATCCCTCTTTTCCATCTGTTCCCTCGCGTGTCTCTTTCCCCTCGCTTGTGTCTCTCTCCTCTCTTCCTTTCGGTCTCTATTTCCCCCACTTTCTCTCGCCTTCCCCCATTCCCTCTCACTCCTCCACTCTCTCTCTTCCCTCGGCCGTCACTGTTCTTCCGCATTTCCCACATCTCCCTCTTTCCCATCTTTTCCCTCGCGTGTCTCTTTCCCCTCGCCTGTGTCTCTCTCCTCTCTTCCTTTCGGTCTCTATTTCCCCCACTTTCTCTCGCCTTCCCCCATTCCCTCTCACTCCTCCACTCTCTCTCTTCCCTCGGCTGTCACTGTTCTCCTGCTTTCCCACAAATTCCTCTTTTCCATCTGTTCCCTCGCGTGTCTCTTTCCCCTCGCTTGTGTCTCTCTCCCCTCTTCCTTTCGGTCCCTATTTTCCCCATTTTCTCTAGCCTTCCCCCATTCCCTCTCACTCCTCCACTCTCTCTCTTCCTAGGCCTTCCCTAGGCCTTCACAGTTTTTCTGGTTTTCCCACATTTCCCTCTTTTCCATCTGTTCCCTCGCGTGTCTCTTTCCCCTTGCCTGTGTCTCTCTCCTCTCTTCCTTGCGGTCTCTATTTCCCCCACTTTCTCTCGCCTTCCCCCATTCCCTCTCACTCCTCCACTCTCTCTCTTCCCTCGGCCGTCACTGTTCTTCCGCATTTCCCACATCTCCCTCTTTCCCATCTTTTCCCTCGCGTGTCTCTTTCCCCTCGCCTGTGTCTCTCTCCCCTCTTCCTTTCGGTCCCTATTTTCCCTATTTTGTCTCGCTTTCCACCATTCCCTCTCACTCCTCCACTCTCTCTCTTGCCTCGGCTGTCACTGTTCTCCGGCTTTCCCACAAATCCCTCTTTCCCATCTTTTTCCCTCGCGTGTCTCTTTCCCCTCGTCTTTGTCTCTCTCCCCTCTTCCTTTCGGTCCCTATTTTCCCTATTTTCTCACTCCTTCCCCCATTCCCTCTCACTCCTCCACTCTCTCACTTCCCTCGGCCGTCACTGTTCTTCCGCATTTCCCACATCTCCCTCTTTCCCATCTTTTCCCTCGCGTGTCTCTTTCCCCTCGCTTGTGTCTCTCTCCCCTCTTCCTTTCGGTCCCTATTTTCCCCATTTTCTCTCGCCTTCCCCCATTCCCTGTCACTCCTCCACTCTCTCTCTTCCCTCGGCTGTCACTGTTCTCCGGCTTTCCCACAAATCCCTCTTTTCCATCTGTTCCCTCGCCTTACTCTTTCCCCTCGCCTGTGTCTCTCTCCCCTCTTCCTTTCGGTCCCTATTTTCCCCATTTTCTCGCTCCTTCCCCCATTCCCTCTCACTCCTCCACTCTCTCTCTTCCCTCGGCTGTCACTGTTCTCCGGCTTTCCCACAAATCCCTCTTTTCCATCTGTTCCCTCGCGTGTCTCTTTCCCCTCGCCTGTGTCTCTCTCCCCTCTTCCTTTCGGTCCCTATTTTCCCTATTTTCTCGCTCCTTCCCCCATTCCCTCTCACTCCTCCACTGTCTCTCTTCCCTCGGCTGTCACTGTTCTCCGGCTTTCCCACAAATCCCTCTTTTCCATCTGTTCCCTCTCGTGTCTCTTTCCCCTCGCCTGTGTATCTCTCCCCTCTTCCTTTCGGTCCCTATTTTCCCCATTTTCTCTCGCCTTCCCCCATTCCCTCTCACTCCTCCACTCTCTCTATTCCCTCGGCCGTCACGGTTTCTCTGGCTTTCCCACATTTCCCTCTTTCCCATCTGTTCCCTCGTCTTACTCTTTCCCCTCGCCTGTGTCTCTCTCCCCTCTTCCTTTCGGTCCCTATTTTCCCCATTTTCTCTCGCCTTCCCCCATTCTCTCTCACTCCTCCACTCTCTCTCTTCCCTTGCCGTCACGGTTTCTCTGGCTTTCCCACATTTCCCTCTTTTCCATCTTTTCCCTCGCGTGTCTCTTTCCCCTCGCTTGTGTCTCTCTCCCCTCTTCCTTTCGGTCCCAATGTTCCCTATTTTCTCGCTCCTTCCCCCATTCCCTCTCACTCCTCCACTCTCTCTCTTCCCTCGGCTGTCACTGTTCTCCGGCTTTCCCACAAATCCCTCTTTTCCATCTGTTCCCTCACATTACTATTTCCCCTCGCCTGTGTCTCTCTCCCCTCTTCCTTTCGGTCCCTATTTTCCCCATTTTCTCTCGCCTTCCCCCATTCCCTGTCACTCCTCCACTCTCTCTCTTCCCTCGGCTGTCACTGTTCTCCGGCTTTCCCACAAATTCCTCTTTTCCATCTGTTCCCTCTCGTGTCTCTTTCCCCTCGCTTGTGTCTCTCTCCCCTCTTCCTTTCGGTCCCTATTTTCCCCATTTTCTCTCGCCTTCCCCCATTCCCTCTCACTCCTCCACTCTCTCTCTTCCCTCGGCTGTCACTGTTCTCCGGCTTTCCCACAAATCCCTCTTTTCCATCTGTTCCCTCGCCTTACTCTTTCCCCTCGCCTGTGTCTCTATCCCCTCTTCCTTTCGGTCCCTATTTTCCCCATTTTCTCTCGCCTTCCCCCATTCCCTCTCACTCCTCCACTCTCTCTCTTCCCTCGGCTGTCACGGTTTCTCTGGCTTTCCCACATTTCCCTCTTTTCCATCTTTTCCCTCGCGTGTCTCTTTCCCCTCGCTTGTGTCTCTCTCCCCTCTTCCTTTCGGTCCCAATGTTCCCTATTTTCTCGCTTCTTCCCCCATTCCCTCTCACTCCTCCACTCTCTCTCTTCCCTCGGCTGTCACTGTTCTCCGGCTTTCCCACAAATCCCTCTTTTCCATCTGTTCCCTCTCGTGTCTCTTTCCCCTCGCTTGTGTCTCTCTCCCCTCTTCCCTTCGGTCCCTATTTTCCCCATTTTCTCTCGCCTTCCCCCATTCCCTCTCACTCCTCCACTCTCTCTATTCCCTCGGCCGTCACGGTCTCTCTGGCTTTCCCACATCTCCCTCTTTCCCATCTGTTCCCTCGCGTGTCTCTCTCCCCTCGCTTGTGTCTCTCTCCCCTCTTCCTTTCGGTCCCTATTTTCCCCATTTTCTCTCGCCTTCCCCCATTCCCTCTCACTCCTCCACTCTCTCTATTCCCTCGGCCGTCACGGTTTCTCGGGCTTTCCCACATCTCCCTCTTTCCCATCTGTTCCCTGGCGTGTCTCTTTCCCCTCGCTTGTGTCTCTCTCCCCTCTTCCTTTCGGTCCCAATGTTCCCTATTTTCTCGCTCCTTCCCCCATTCCCTCTCACTCCTCCACTCTCTCTCTTCCCTCGGCTGTCACTGTTCTCCGGCTTTCCCACAAATCCCTCTTTTCCATCTGTTCCCTCGCCTTACTCTTTCCCCTCGCCTGTGTCTCTCTCCCCTCTTCCTTTCGGTCCCTATTTTCCCCATTTTCTCTCGCCTTCCCCCATTCCCTCTCACTCCTCCACTCTCTCTCTTCCCTCGGCTGTCACTGTTCTCCGGCTTTCCCACAAATCCCTCTTTTCCATCTGTTCCCTTGCCTTACTGTTTCCCCTCTCCTGTGTCTCTATCCCCTCTTCCTTTCGGTCCCTATTTTCCCCATTTTCTCTCGCCTTCCCCCATTCCCTCTCACTCCTCCACTCTCTCTATTCCCTCGGCCGTCACGGTTTCTCTGGCTTTCCCACATCTCCCTCTTTCACATCTGTTCCCTCGCGTGTTTCTTTCCCCTCGCTTGTGTCTCTCTCCCCTCTTCCTTTCGGTCCCAATGTTCCCTATTTTCTCGCTCCTTCCCCCATTCCCTCTCACTCCTCCACTGTCTCTCTTCCCTCGGCTGTCACTGTTCTCCGGCTTTCCCACAAATCCCTCTTTTCCATCTGTTCCCTCACATTACTCTTTCCCCTCGCCTGTGTCTCTCTCCCCTCTTCCTTTCGGTCCCTATTTTCCCCATTTTCTCTCGCCTTCCCCCATTCCCTCTCACTCCTCCACTCTCTCTATTCCCTCGGCCGTCACGGTTTCTCTGGCTTTCCCACATTTCCCTCTTTCCCATCTGTTCCCTCGTCTTACTCTTTCCCCTCGCCTGTGTCTCTCTCCCCTCTTCCTTTCGGTCCCTATTTTCCCCATTTTCTCTCGCCTTCCCCCATTCCCTCTCACTCCTCCACTCTCTCTCTTCCCTTGCCGTCACGGTTTCTCTGGCTTTCCCACATTTCCCTCTTTTCCATCTTTTCCCTCGCGTGTCTCTTTCCCCTCGCTTGTGTCTCTCTCCCCTCTTCCTTTCGGTCCCAATGTTCCCTATTTTCTCGCTCCTTCCCCCATTCCCTCTCACTCCTCCACTCTCTCTCTTCCCTCGGCTGTCACTGTTCTCCGGCTTTCCCACAAATCCCTCTTTTCCATCTGTTCCCTCACATTACTCTTTCCCCTCGCCTGTGTCTCTCTCCCCTCTTCCTTTCGGTCCCTATTTTCCCCATTTTCTCTCGCCTTCCCCCATTCCCTGTCACTCCTCCACTCTCTCTCTTCCCTCGGCTGTCACTGTTCTCCGGCTTTCCCACAAATCCCTCTTTTCCATCTGTTCCCTCTCGTGTCTCTTTCCCCTCGCTTGTGTCTCTCTCCCCTCTTCCTTTCGGTCCCTATTTTCCCCATTTTCTCTCGCCTTCCCCCATTCCCTCTCACTCCTCCACTCTCTCTCTTCCCTCGGCTGTCACTGTTCTCCGGCTTTCCCACAAATCCCTCTTTTCCATCTGTTCCCTCGCCTTACTCTTTCCCCTCGCCTGTGTCTCTATCCCCTCTTCCTTTCGGTCCCTATTTTCCCCATTTTCTCTCGCCTTCCCCCATTCCCTCTCACTCCTCCACTCTCTCTCTTCCCTTGCCGTCACGGTTTCTCTGCCTTTCCCACATTTCCCTCTTTTCCAGCTGTTCCCTCGCGTGTCTCTTTCCCCTCGCTTGTGTCTCTCTGCCCTCTTCCATTCGGTCCCAATGTTCCCTATTTTCTCGCTCCTTCCCCCATTCCCTCTCACTCCTCCACTCTCTCTCTTCCCTTGCCGTCACGGTTTCTCTGGCTTTCCCACAAATCCCTCTTTTCCATCTGTTCCCTCGCGTGTCTCTTTCCCCTCGCCTGTGTCTCTCTCCTCTCTTCCTTGCGGTCTCTATTTCCCCCACTTTCTCTCGCCTTCCCCCATTCCCTCTCACTACTCCACTCTCTCTCTTCCCTCGGCCGTCACTGTTTCCCCGCATTTCCCACATCTCCCTCTTTCCCATTATTTCCCTCTCGTGTCTGTTTCCCCTCGGCTGTGTCTCTCTCTCTTCTTCCTTTCGGTCCCTATTTTCCCCATTTTCTCTCGCCTTCCCCCATTCCCTCTCACTCCTCAACTCTCTATCTTCCTTCGGCTGTCACTTTTCTCCGGCTTTCCCACAAAGCCATCTTTTCCATCTGTTCCCTCGCGTGTCTCTTTCCCCTCGCCTGTGTCTTTCTCCCCTCTTCCTTTCTGTCTCTATTTCCCCCACTTTCTCTCGCCTTCCCCCATTCCCTCTCCCTCCTCCTCTCTCTCTCTTGCCTCGGCCGTCACGTTGTCTCTGGCTTTCAATCATCTCCCTCTTTCCCATCTTTTCCCTCGCCTTACTCTTTCCCCTCGCCTGTGTCTCTCTCCCCTCTTCCTTTCGGTCCCTATTTTCCCCATTTTCTCTCGCCTTCCCCCATTCCCTCTCACTCCTCCACTCTCTCTCTTCCCTCGGCTGTCACTGTTCTCCGGCTTTCCCACAAATCCCTCTTTTCCATCTGTTCCCTCGCCTTACTCTTTCCCCTCGCCTGTGTCTCTATCCCCTCTTCCTTTCGGTCCCTATTTTCCCCATTTTCTCTCGCCTTCCCCCATTCCCTCTCACTCCTCCACTCTCTCTATTCCCTCGGCCGTCACGGTTTCTCTGGCTTTCCCACATCTCCCTCTTTCACATCTGTTCCCTCGCGTGTTTCTTTCCCCTCGCTTGTGTCTCTCTCCCCTCTTCCTTTCGGTCCCAATGTTCCCTATTTTCTCGCTCCTTCCCCCATTCCCTCTCACTCCTCCACTGTCTCTCTTCCCTCGGCTGTCACTGTTCTCCGGCTTTCCCACAAATCCCTCTTTTCCATCTGTTCCCTCACATTACTCTTTCCCCTCGCCTGTGTCTCTCTCCCCTCTTCCTTTCGGTCCCTATTTTCCCCATTTTCTCTCGCCTTCCCCCATTCCCTCTCACTCCTCCACTCTCTCTATTCCCTCGGCCGTCACGGTTTCTCTGGCTTTCCCACATTTCCCTCTTTCCCATCTGTTCCCTCGTCTTACTCTTTCCCCTCGCCTGTGTCTCTCTCCCCTCTTCCTTTCGGTCCCTATTTTCCCCATTTTCTCTCGCCTTCCCCCATTCCCTCTCACTCCTCCACTCTCTCTCTTCCCTTGCCGTCACGGTTTCTCTGGCTTTCCCACATTTCCCTCTTTTCCATCTTTTCCCTCGCGTGTCTCTTTCCCCTCGCTTGTGTCTCTCTCCCCTCTTCCTTTCGGTCCCAATGTTCCCTATTTTCTCGCTCCTTCCCCCATTCCCTCTCACTCCTCCACTCTCTCTCTTCCCTCGGCTGTCACTGTTCTCCGGCTTTCCCACAAATCCCTCTTTTCCATCTGTTCCCTCACATTACTCTTTCCCCTCGCCTGTGTCTCTCTCCCCTCTTCCTTTCGGTCCCTATTTTCCCCATTTTCTCTCGCCTTCCCCCATTCCCTGTCACTCCTCCACTCTCTCTCTTCCCTCGGCTGTCACTGTTCTCCGGCTTTCCCACAAATCCCTCTTTTCCATCTGTTCCCTCTCGTGTCTCTTTCCCCTCGCTTGTGTCTCTCTCCCCTCTTCCTTTCGGTCCCTATTTTCCCCATTTTCTCTCGCCTTCCCCCATTCCCTCTCACTCCTCCACTCTCTCTCTTCCCTCGGCTGTCACTGTTCTCCGGCTTTCCCACAAATCCCTCTTTTCCATCTGTTCCCTCGCCTTACTCTTTCCCCTCGCCTGTGTCTCTATCCACTCTTCCTTTCGGTCCCTATTTTCCCCATTTTCTCTCGCCTTCCCCCATTCCCTCTCACTCCTCCACTCTCTCTCTTCCCTTGCCGTCACGGTTTCTCTGCCTTTCCCACATTTCCCTCTTTTCCAGCTGTTCCCTCGCGTGTCTCTTTCCCCTCGCTTGTGTCTCTCTCCCCTCTTCCATTCGGTCCCAATGTTCCCTATTTTCTCGCTCCTTCCCCCATTCCCTCTCACTCCTCCACTCTCTCTCTTCCCTTGCCGTCACGGTTTCTCTGGCTTTCCCACAAATCCCTCTTTTCCATCTGTTCCCTCGCGTGTCTCTTTCCCCTCGCCTGTGTCTCTCTCCTCTCTTCCTTGCGGTCTCTATTTCCCCCACTTTCTCTCGCCTTCCCCCATTCCCTCTCACTCCTCCACTCTCTCTCTTCCCTCGGCCGTCACTGTTTCCCCGTATTTCCCACATCTCCCTCTTTCCCATTAATTCCCTCTCGTGTCTGTTTCCCCTCGGCTGTGTCTCTCTCTCTTCTTCCTTTCGGTCCCTATTTTCCCCATTTTCTCTCGCCTTCCCCCATTCCCTCTCACTCCTCAACTCTCTATCTTCCTTCGGCTGTCACTTTTCTCCGGCTTTCCCACAAAGCCATCTTTTCCATCTGTTCCCTCGCGTGTCTCTTTCCCCTCGCCTGTGTCTTTCTCCTCTCTTCCTTTCGGTCTCTATTTCCCCCACTTTCTCTCGCCTTCCCCCATTCCCTCTCCCTCCTCCTCTCTCTCTCTTGCCTCGGCCGTCACATTGTCTCTGGCTTTCAATCATCTCCCTCTTTCCCATCTTTTCCCTCGCGTGTCTCTTTCCCCTCGCCAGTGTCTCTCTCCCCTCTTCCTTTCGGTCCCTATTTTCTCCATTTTCTCTCGCCTTCCCCCTTTCCCTCTCACTCCTCCATTCTCTCTCTTCCCTTGCCGTCACGGTTTCTCTGGCTTTCCCACATTTCCCTCTTTTCCATCTTTTCCCTCGTGTTACTCTTTCCCCTCGCCTTACTCTTTCCCCGCGCCTGTGTCTCTCTCCTCTCTTCCTTTCGGTCTCTATTTCCCCAACTTTCTCTCGCCTTCCCCTATTCCCTCTCACTCCTCCACTCTCTCTCTTCCCTCGGCCGTCACGGTTACTCCACATTTCCCACATCTCCCTCTTTCCCATCATTTCCCTCGCGTGTCTCTTTCCCCTCGCCTGTGTCTCTCTCCCCTCTTCCTTTCGGTCCCTATTTTCCCTATTTTCTCACTCCTTCCCCCATTCCCTCTCACTCCTCCACTCTCTCTCTTCCCTCGGCCGTCTCTGTTCTTCCGCATTTCCCACATCTCCCTCTTTCCCATCTTTTTCCTCGCGTGTCTCTTTCCCCTCGCCTGTGTCTCTCTCCTCTCTTCCTTTCGGTCTCTATTTCCCCCACTTTCTCTCGCCTTCCCCCATTCCCTCTCACTCCTCCACTCTCTCTCTTCCCTCGGCTGTCACTGTTCTCCGGCTTTCCCACAAATCCCTCTTTTCCATCTGTTCCCTCGCCTTACTCTTTCCCCTCGCCTGTGTCTCTATCCCCTCTTCCTTTCGGTCCCTATTTTCCCCATTTTCTCTCGCCTTCCCCCATTCCCTCTCACTCCTCCACTCTCTCTCTTCCCTCGGCTGTCACTGTTCTCCTGCTTTCCCACATTTCCCTCTTTTCCATCTGTTCCCTCGCGTGTCTCTTTCCCCTCGCTTGTGTCTCTCTCCCCTCTTCCTTTCGGTCCCTATTTTCCCCATTTTCTCTAGCCTTCACCCATTCCCTCTCACTCCTCCACTCTCTCTCTTCCCTAGGCCTTCCCTAGGCCTTCACAGTTTTTCTGGTTTTCCCACATTTCCCTCTTTTCCATCTGTTCCCTCGCGTGTCTCTTTCCCCTCGCCTGTGTCTCTCTCCTCTCTTCCTTGCGGTCTCTATTTCCCCCACTTTCTCTCGCCTTCCCCCATTCCCTCTCACTCCTCCACTCTCTCTCTTCCCTAGGCCTTCACTGTTTCTCCGCATTTCCCACATCTCCCTCTTTCCCATTATTTCCCTCTCGTGTCTGTTTCCCCTCGGCTGTGTCTCTCTCTCTTCTTCCTTTCGGTCCCTATTTTCCCCATTTTCTCTCGCCTTCCCCCATTCCCTCTCACTCCTCAACTCTCTCTCTTCCTTCGGCTGTCACTTTTCTCCGGCTTTCCCACAAAGCCATCTTTTCCATCTGTTCCCTCGCGTGTCTCTTTCCCCTCGCCTGTGTCTCTCTCCCCTCTTCCTTTCGGTCCCAATGTTCCCTATTTTCTCGCGCCTTCCCCCATTCCCTCTCACTCCTCCACTCTCTCTCTTCCCTTGCCGTCACGGTTTCTCTGCCTTTCCCACATTTCCCTCTTTTCCATCTGTTCCCTCGCGTGTCTCTTTCCCCTCGCTTGTGTCTCTCTCCCCTCTTCCATTCGGTCCCAATGTTCCCTATTTTCTCGCTCCTTCCCCCATTCCCTCTCACTCCTCCACTCTCTCTCTTCCCTTGCCGTCACGGTTTCTCTGGCTTTCCCACAAATCCCTCTTTTCCAACTGTTCCCTCGCGTGTCTCTTTCCCCTCGCCTGTGTCTCTCTCCTCTCTTCCTTGCGGTCTCTATTTCCCCCACTTTCTCTCGCCTTCCCCCATTCCCTCTCACTCCTCCACTCTCTCTCTTCCCTCGGCCGTCACTGTTTCTCCGCATTTCCCACATCTCCCTCTTTCCCATTATTTCCCTCTCGTGTCTGTTTCCCCTCGGCTGTGTCTCCCTCTCTTCTTCCTTTCGGTCCCTATTTTCCCCATTTTCTCTCGCCTTCCCCCATTCCCTCTCACTCCTCCACTCTCTCTCTTCCCTCGGCCGTCACTGTTTCTCCGCATTTCCCACATCTCCCTCTTTCCCATTATTTCCCTCTCGTGTCTCTTTCCCCTCGCCTGTGTCTCTCTCCCCTCTTCTTTTCGGTCCCTATTTTGTCTCTCTTTCCCCCATTCCCTCTTACTCCTCCACTCTCTCTCTTCCCTCGTCTGTCACTTTTCTGCGGCTTTCCCACAAAGACCTCTTTTCCATCTGTTCCCTCGCGTGTCTCTTTCCCCTCGCCTGTGTCTTTCTCCTCTCTTCCTTTCTGTCTCTATTTCCCCAACTTTGTCTCGCCTTCCCCCATTCCCTCTCCCTCCTCCTCCCTCTCTCTTGCCTCGGCCGTCACGTTGTCTCTGGCTTTCAATCATCTCCCTCTTTCCCATCTTTTCCCTCGCCTGTCTCTTTCCCCTCGCCTGTGTCTCTCTCCCCTCTTCCTTTCGGTCCCTATTTTCTCCATTTTCTCTCGCCTTCCCCCATTCCCTCTCACTCCTCCATTCTCTCTCTTCCCTTGCCGTCACGGTTTCTCTGGCTTTCCCACATTTCCCTCTTTTCCATCTTTTCCCTCGCCTTACTCTTTCCCCTCGTCTGTGTCTCTCTCCTCTCTTCCTTTCGGTCTCTATTTCCCCAACTTTCTCTCGCCTTCCCCTATTCCCTCTCACTCCGCCACTCTCTCTCTTCCCTCGGCCGTCACGGTTTCTCCACATTTTCCCCATCTCCCTCTTTCCCTTTATTTCCCTCGCGTGTCTCTTTCCCCTCGCCTGTGTCTCTCTCCCCTCTTCTTTTCGGTCCCTATTTACCCTATTTTGTCTCGCTTTCCACCATTCCCTCTCACTCCTCCACTCTCTCTCTTGCCTCGGCTGTCACTGTTCTCCGGCTTCCCCACATCTCACTCTTTCCCATCTTTTTCCCTCGCGTGTCTCTTTCCCCTCGTCTTTGTCTCTCTCCCCTCTTCCTTTCGGTCCCTATTTTCCCTATTTTCTCACTCCTTCCCCCATTCCCTCTCACTCCTCCACTCTCTCTCTTCCCTCGGCCGTCACTGTTCTTCCGCATTTCCCACATCTCCCTCTTTCCCATCTTTTCCCTCGCGTGTCTCTTTCCCCTCGCCTGTGTCTCTCTCCTCTCTTCCTTCGGTCTCTATTTCCCCCACTTCCTCTCGCCTTCCCCCATTCCCTCTCACTCCTCCACTCTCTCTCTTCCCTCGGCTGTCACTGTTCTCCTGCTTTCCCACAAATTCCTCTTTTCCATCTCTTCCCTCGCGTGTCTCTTTCCCCTCGCTTGTGTCTCTCTCCCCTCTTCCTTTCGGTCCGTATTTCCCCCACTTTCTCTCGCCTTCCCCCATTCCCTCTCACTCCTCCACTCTCTCTCTTCCCTCGGCCGTCACTGTTTCCCCGCATTTCCCACATCTCCCTCTTTCCCATTATTTCCCTCTCGTGTCTGTTTCCCCTCGGCTGTGTCTCTCTCTCTTCTTCCTTTCGGTCCCTATTTTCCCCATTTTCTCTCGCCTTCCCCCATTCCCTCTCACTCCTCAACTCTCTCTCTTCCCTCGGCTGTCACTGTTCTCCGGCTTTCCCACAAATCCCTCTTTTCCATCTGTTCCCTCGCGTGTCTCTTTCCCCTCGCCTGTGTCTTTCTCCTCTCTTCCTTTCTGTCTCTATTTCCCCCACTTTCTCTCGCCTTCCCCCATTCCCTCTCCCTCCTCCTCTCTCTCTCTTGCCTCGGCCGTCACATTGTCTCTGGCTTTCAATCATCTCCCTCTTTCCCATCTTTTCCCTCGCGTGTCTCTTTCCCCTCGCCAGTGTCTCTCTCCCCTCTTCCTTTCGGTCCCTATTTTCTCCATTTTCTCTCGCCTTCCCCCTTTCCCTCTCACTCCTCCATTCTCTCTCTTCCCTTGCCGTCACGGTTTCTCTGGCTTTCCCACATTTCCCTCTTTTCCATCTTTTCCCTCGTGTTACTCTTTCCCCTCGCCTTACTCTTTCCCCGCGCCTGTGTCTCTCTCCTCTCTTCCTTTCGGTCTCTATTTCCCCAACTTTCTCTCGCCTTCCCCTATTCCCTCTCACTCCTCCACTCTCTCTCTTCCCTCGGCCGTCACGGTTTCTCCACATTTCCCACATCTCCCTCTTTCCCATCATTTCCCTCGCGTGTCTCTTTCCCCTCGCCTGTGTCTCTCTCCCCTCTTCCTTTCGGTCCCTATTTTCCCTATTTTCTCACTCCTTCCCCCATTCCCTCTCACTCCTCCACTCTCTCTCTTCCCTCGGCCGTCACTGTTCTTCCGCATTTCCCACATCTCCCTCTTTCCCATCTTTTTCCTCGCGTGTCTCTTTCCCCTCGCCTGTGTCTCTCTCCTCTCTTCCTTTCGGTCTCTATTTCCCCCACTTTCTCTCGCCTTCCCCCATTCCCTCTCACTCCTCCACTCTCTCTCTTCCCTCGGCTGTCACTGTTCTCCTGCTTTCCCACAAATCCCTCTTTTCCATCTGTTCCCTCGCGTGTCTCTTTCCCCTCGCTTGTGTCTCTCTCCCCTCTTCCTTTCGGTCCCTATTTTCCCCATTTTCTCTCGCCTTCCCCCATTCCCTCTCACTCCTCCACTCTCTCTCTTCCCTCGGCTGTCACTGTTCTCCTGCTTTCCCACATTTCCCTCTTTTCCATCTGTTCCCTCGCGTGTCTCTTTCCCCTCGCTTGTGTCTCTCTCCCCTCTTCCTTTCGGTCCCTATTTTCCCCATTTTCTCTCGCCTTCCCCCATTCCCTCTCACTCCTCCACTCTCTCTCTTCCCTAGGCCTTCCCTAGGCCTTCACAGTTTTTCTGGTTTTCCCACATTTCCCTCTTTTCCATCTGTTCCCTCGCGTGTCTCTTTCCCCTCGCCTGTGTCTCTCTCCTCTCTTCCTTGCGGTCTCTATTTCCCCCACTTTCTCTCGCCTTCCCCCATTCCCTCTCACTCCTCCCCTCTCTCTCTTCCCTCGGCCGTCACTGTTTCTCCGCATTTCCCACATCTCCCTCTTTCCCATTATTTCCCTCTCGTGTCTGTTTCCCCTCGGCTGTGTCTCTCTCTCTTCTTCCTTTCGGTCCCTATTTTCCCCATTTTCTCTCGCCTTCCCCCATTCCCTCTCACTCCTCAACTCTCTCTCTTCCTTCGGCTGTCACTTTTCTCCGGCTTTCCCACAAAGCCATCTTTTCCATCTGTTCCCTCGCGTGTCTCTTTCCCCTCGCCTGTGTCTCTCTCCCCTCTTCCTTTCGGTCCCAATGTTCCCTATTTTCTCGCGCCTTCCCCCATTCCCTCTCACTTCTCCACTCTCTCTCTTCCCTCGGCTGTCACTGTTCTCCTGCTTTCCCACAAATTCCTCTTTTCCATCTGTTCCCTCGCGTGTCTCTTTCCCCTCGCTTGTGTCTCTCTCCCCTCTTCCTTTCGGTCCCTATTTTCCCCATTTTCTCTCGCCTTCCCCCATTCCCTCTCACTCCTCCACTCTCTCTCTTCCCTTGCCGTCACGGTTTCTCTGCCTTTCCCACATTTCCCTCTTTTCCATCTGTTCCCTCGCGTGTCTCTTTCCCCTCGCTTGTGTCTCTCTCCCCTCTTCCATTCGGTCCCTATGTTCCCTATTTTCTCGCTCCTTCCCCCATTCCCTCTCACTCCTCCACTCTCTCTCTTCCCTTGCCGTCACGGTTTGTCTGGCTTTCCCACAAATCCCTCTTTTCCATCTGTTCCCTCGCGTGTCTCTTTCCCCTCGCCTGTGTCTCTCTCCTCTCTTCCTTGCGGTCTCTATTTCCCCCACTTTCTCTCGCCTTCCCCCATTCCCTCTCACTCCTCCACTCTCTCTCTTCCCTCGGCCGTCACTGTTTCTCCGCATTTCCCACATCTCCCTCTTTCCCATTATTTCCCTATCGTGTCTGTTTCCCCTCGGCTGTGTCTCCCTCTCTTCTTCCTTTCGGTCCCTATTTTCCCCATTTTCTCTCGCCTTCCCCCATTCCCTCTCACTCCTCCACTCTCTCTCTTCCCTCGGCCGTCACTGTTTCTCCGCATTTCCCACATCTCCCTCTTTCCCATTATTTCCCTCTCGTGTCTCTTTCCCCTCGCCTGTGTCTCTCTCCCCTCTTCTTTTCGGTCCCTATTTTGTCTCTCTTTCCCCCATTCCCTCTTACTCCTCCACTCTCTCTCTTCCCTCGTCTGTCACTTTTCTGCGGCTTTCCCACAAAGACCTCTTTTCCATCTGTTCCCTCGCGTGTCTCTTTCCCCTCGCCTGTGTCTTTCTCCTCTCTTCCTTTCTGTCTCTATTTCCCCAACTTTGTCTCGCCTTCCCCCATTCCCTCTCCCTCCTCCTCCCTCTCTCTTGCCTCGGCCGTCACGTTGTCTCTGGCTTTCAATCATCTCCCTCTTTCCCATCTTTTCCCTCGCGTGTCTCTTTCCCCTCGCCAGTGTCTCTCTCCCCTCTTCCTTTCGGTCCCTATTTTCTCCATTTTCTCTCGCCTTCCCCCATTCCCTCTCACTCCTCCATTCTCTCTCTTCCCTTGCCGTCACGGTTTCTCTGGCTTTCCCACATTTCCCTCTTTTCCATCTTTTCCCTCGCCTTACTCTTTCCCCGCGTCTGTGTCTCTCTCCTCTCTTCCTTTCGGTCTCTATTTCCCCAACTTTCTCTCGCCTTCCCCTATTCCCTCTCACTCCGCCACTCTCTCTCTTCCCTCGGCCGTCACGGTTTCTCCACATTTTCCCCATCTCCCTCTTTCCCATTATTTCCCTCGCGTGTCTCTTTCCCCTCGCCTGTGTCTCTCTCCCCTCTTCTTTTCGGTCCCTATTTACCCTATTTTGTCTCGCTTTCCACCATTCCCTCTCACTCCTCCACTCTCTCTCTTGCCTCGGCTGTCACTGTTCTCCGGCTTCCCCACATCTCACTCTTTCCCATCTTTTTCCCTCGCGTGTCTCTTTCCCCTCGTCTTTGTCTCTCTCCCCTCTTCCTTTCGGTCCCTATTTTCCCTATTTTCTCACTCCTTCCCCCATTCCCTCTCACTCCTCCACTCTCTCTCTTCCCTCGGCCGTCACTGTTCTTCCGCATTTCCCACATCTCCCTCTTTCCCATCTTTTCCCTCGCGTGTCTCTTTCCCCTCGCCTGTGTCTCTCTCCTCTCTTCCTTTCTGTCTCTATTTCCCCAACTTTGTCTCGCCTTCCCCCATTCCCTCTCCCTCCTCCTCTCTCTCTCTTGCCTCGGCCGTCACGTTGTCTCTGGCTTTCAATCATCTCCCTCTTACCCATCTTTTCCCACGCGTGTCTCTTTCCCCTCGCCAGTGTCTCTCTCCCCTCTTCCTTTCGGTCCCAATGTTCCCCATTTTCTCTCGCCTTCCCCCATTCCCTCTCACTCCTCCACTCTCTCTCTTCCCTTGCCGTCACGGTTTCTCTGGCTTTCCCACATTTCCCTCTTTTCCATCGTTTCCCTCGCGTGTTTCTTTCCCCTCGCTTGTGTCGCTCTCCCCTCTTCCTTTCGGTCCCAATGTTCCCTATTTTCTCGCTCGTTCCCCCATTCCCTCTCACTCCTCCACTCTCTCTCTTCCCTCGGCTGTCACTGTTCTCCGGCTTTCCCACAAATCCCTCTTTTCCATCTGTTCCCTCGCCTTACTCTTTCCCCTCGCCTGTGTCTCTCTCCTCTCTTCCTTTCGGTCCCAATTTTCCCTATTTTCTCGCTCCTTCCCCCATTCCCTCTCACTCCTCCACTCTCTCTCTTCCCTCGGCTGTCACTGTTCTCCTGCTTTCCCACATTTCCCTCTTTTCCATCGTTTCCCTCACGTGTCTCTTTCCCCTCGCTTGTGTCTCTCTCCCCTCTTCCTTTCGGTCCCAATGTTCCCTATTTTCTCGCTCCTTCCCCCATTCCCTCTCACTCCTCCACTCTCTCTCTTCCCTAGGCCTTCACAGTTTTTCTGGTTTTCCCACATTTCCCTCGTTTCCATCTGTTCCCTCGCGTGTCTCTTTCCCCTCGCCTGTGTCTCTCTCCTCTCTTCCTTTCGGTCTCTATTTCCCCCACTTTCTCTCGCCTTCCCCCATTCCCTCTCACTCCTCCACTCTCTCTCTTCCCTCGGCCGTCACGGTTTCTCCGCCTTTCCCACAGCTCCCTCTTTCCTATCTTTCCCTGGCGTGTCTCTTTCCCCTCGCCTGTGTCTCTCTCCTCTCTTCCTTTCGGTCTCTATTTTCCCCATTTTCTCTCGCCTTCCCCCATTCCCTCTCACTCCTCCACTCTCTCTCTTCCCTTGCCGTCACGGTTTCTCTGGCTTTCCCACATCTCCCTCTTTCCCATCTGTTCCCTCGCGTGTCTCTTTCCCCTCGCTTGTGTCGCTCTCCCCTCTTCCTTTCGGTCCCAATGTTCCCTATTTTCTCGCTCCTTTCCCCATTCCCTCTCACTCCTCCACTCTCTCTCTTCCCTCGGCTGTCACTGTTCTCCGGCTTTCCCACAAATTCCTCTTTTCCATCTGTTCCCTCGCCTTACTCTTTCCCCTCGCCTGTGTCTCTCTCCCCTCTTCTTTTCGGTCCCTATTTTGTCTCTCTTTCCCCCATTCCCTCTTACTCCTCCACTCTCTCTCTTCCCTCGGCCGTCACTGTTCTTCCGCATTTCCCACATCTCCCTCTTTCCCATCTTTTCCCTCGCGTGTCTCTTTCCCCTCGCCTGTGTCTCTCTCCTCTCTTCCTTGCGGTCTCTATTTCCCCCACTTTCTCTCGCCTTCCCCCATTCCCTCTCACTCCTCCACTCTCTCTCTTCCCTCGGCCGTCACTGTTTCTCCGCATTTCCAACATCTCCCTCTTTCCCATTATTTCCCTCTCGTGTCTGTTTCCCCTCGGCTGTGTCTCCCTCTCTTCTTCCTTTCGGTCCCTATTTTCCCCATTTTCTCTCGCCTTCCCCCATTCCCTCTCACTCCTCCACTCTCTCTCTTCCCTCGGCCGTCACTGTTTCTCCGCATTTCCCACATCTCCCTCTTTCCCATTATTTCCCTCGCGTGTCTCTTTCCCCTCGCCTGTGTCTCTCTCCCCTCTTCTTTTCGGTCCCTATTTACCCTATTTTGTCTCGCTTTCCACCATTCCCTCTCACTCCTCCACTCTCTCTCTTGCCTCGGCTGTCACTGTTCTCCGGCTTCCCCACATCTCACTCTTTCCCATCTTTTTCCCTCGCGTGTCTCTTTCCCCTCGTCTTTGTCTCTCTCCCCTCTTCCTTTCGGTCCCTATTTTCCCTATTTTCTCACTCCTTCCCCCATTCCCTCTCACTCCTCCACTCTCTCTCTTCCCTAGGCCTTCCCTAGGCCTTCACAGTTTTTCTGGCTTTCCCACATCTCCCTCTTTCCCATCTGTTCCCTCGCGTGTCTCTTTCCCCTCGCTTGTGTCGCTCTCCCCTCTTCCTTTCGGTCCCAATGTTCCCTATTTTCTCGCTCCTTTCCCCATTCCCTCTCACTCCTCCACTCTCTCTCTTCCCTCGGCTGTCACTGTTCTCCGGCTTTCCCACAAATTCCTCTTTTCCATCTGTTCCCTCGCCTTACTCTTTCCCCTCGCCTGTGTCTCTCTCCCCTCTTCTTTTCGGTCCCTATTTTGTCTCTCTTTCCCCCATTCCCTCTTACTCCTCCACTCTCTCTCTTCCCTCGGCCGTCACTGTTCTTCCGCATTTCCCACATCTCCCTCTTTCCCATCTTTTCCCTCGCGTGTCTCTTTCCCCTCGCCTGTGTCTCTCTCCTCTCTTCCTTGCGGTCTCTATTTCCCCCACTTTCTCTCGCCTTCCCCCATTCCCTCTCACTCCTCCACTCTCTCTCTTCCCTCGGCCGTCACTGTTTCTCCGCATTTCCCACATCTCCCTCTTTCCCATTATTTCCCTCTCGTGTCTGTTTCCCCTCGGCTGTGTCTCCCTCTCTTCTTCCTTTCGGTCCCTATTTTCCCCATTTTCTCTCGCCTTCCCCCATTCCCTCTCACTCCTCCACTCTCTCTCTTCCCTCGGCCGTCACTGTTTCTCCGCATTTCCCACATCTCCCTCTTTCCCATTATTTCCCTCGCGTGTCTCTTTCCCCTCGCCTGTGTCTCTCTCCCCTCTTCTTTTCGGTCCCTATTTACACTATTTTGTCTCGCTTTCCACCATTCCCTCTCACTCCTCCACTCTCTCTCTTGCCTCGGCTGTCACTGTTCTCCGGCTTCCCCACATCTCACTCTTTCCCATCTTTTTCCCTCGCGTGTCTCTTTCCCCTCGTCTTTGTCTCTCTCCCCTCTTCCTTTCGGTCCCTATTTTCCCTATTTTCTCACTCCTTCCCCCATTCCCTCTCACTCCTCCACTCTCTCTCTTCCCTAGGCCTTCCCTAGGCCTTCACAGTTTTTCTGGTTTTCCCACATTTCCCTCTTTTCCATCTGTTCCCTCGCGTGTCTCTTTCCCCTCGCCTGTGTCTCTCTCCTCTCTTCCTTGCGGTCTCTATTTCCCCCACTTTCTCTCGCCTTCCCCCATTCCCTCTCACTCCTCCACTCTCTCTCTTCCCTCGGCCGTCACTGTTTCTCCGCATTTCCCACATCTCCCTCTTTCCCATTATTTCCCTCTCGTGTCTGTTTCCCCTCGGCTGTGTCTCTCTCTCTTCTTCCTTTCGGTCCCTATTTTCCCCATTTTCTCTCGCCTTCCCCCATTCCCTCTCACTCCTCAACTCTCTCTCTTCCTTCGGCTGTCACTTTTCTCCGGCTTTCCCACAAAGCCATCTTTTCCATCTGTTCCCTCGCGTGTCTCTTTCCCCTCGCCTGTGTCTCTCTCCCCTCTTCCTTTCGGTCCCAATGTTCCCTATTTTCTCACGCCTTCCCCCATTCCCTCTCACTTCTCCACTCTCTCTCTTCCCTCGGCTGTCACTGTTCTCCTGCTTTCCCACAAATTCCTCTTTTCCATCTGTTCCCTCGCGTGTCTCTTTCCCCTCGCTTGTGTCTCTCTCCCCTCTTCCTTTCGGTCCCTATTTTCCCCATTTTCTCTCGCCTTCCCCCATTCCCTCTCACTCCTCCACTCTCTCTCTTCCCTTGCCGTCACGGTTTCTCTGCCTTTCCCACATTTCCCTCTTTTCCATCTGTTCCCTCGCGTGTCTCTTTCCCCTCGCTTGTGTCTCTCTCCCCTCTTCCATTCGGTCCCAATGTTCCCTATTTTCTCGCTCCTTCCCCCATTCCCTCTCACTCCTCCACTCTCTCTCTTCCCTTGCCGTCACGGTTTGTCTGGCTTTCCCACAAATCCCTCTTTTCCATCTTTTCCCTCGCGTGTCTCTTTCCCCTCGCCTGTGTCTCTCTCCTCTCTTCCTTGCGGTCTCTATTTCCCCCACTTTCTCTCGCCTTCCCCCATTCCCTCTCACTCCTCCACTCTCTCTCTTCCCTCGGCCGTCACTGTTTCCCCGCATTTCCCACATCTCCCTCTTTCCCATTATTTCCCTCTCGTGTCTGTTTCCCCTCGGCTGTGTCTCCCTCTCTTCTTCCTTTCGGTCCCTATTTTCCCCATTTTCTCTCGCCTTCCCCCATTCCCTCTCACTCCTCCACTCTCTCTCTTCCCTCGGCCGTCACTGTTTCTCCGCATTTCCCACATCTCCCTCTTTCCCATTATTTCCCTCTCGTGTCTCTTTCCCCTCGCCTGTGTCTCTCTCCCCTCTTCTTTTCGGTCCCTATTTTGTCTCTCTTTCCCCCATTCCCTCTTACTCCTCCACTCTCTCTCTTCCCTCGTCTGTCACTTTTCTGCGGCTTTCCCACAAAGACCTCTTTTCCATCTGTTCCCTCGCGTGTCTCTTTCCCCTCGCCTGTGTCTTTCTCCTCTCTTCCTTTCTGTCTCTATTTCCCCAACTTTGTCTCGCCTTCCCCCATTCCCTCTCCCTCCTCCTCCCTCTCTCTTTCCTCGGCCGTCACGTTGTCTCTGGCTTTCTATCATCTCCCTCTTTCCCATCTTTTCCCTCGCGTGTCTCTTTCCCCTCGCCAGTGTCTCTCTCCCCTCTTCCTTTCGGTCCCTATTTTCTCCATTTTCTCTCGCCTTCCCCCATTCCCTCTCACTCCTCCATTCTCTCTCTTCCCTTGCCGTCACGGTTTCTCTGGCTTTCCCACATTTCCCTCTTTTCCATCTTTTCCCTCGCCTTACTCTTTCCCCGCGTCTGTGTCTCTCTCCTCTCTTCCTTTCGGTCTCTATTTCCCCAACTTTCTCTCGCCTTCCCCTATTCCCTCTCACTCCGCCACTCTCTCTCTTCCCTCGGCCGTCACGGTTTCTCCACATTTTCCCCATCTCCCTCTTTCCCATTATTTCCCTCGCGTGTCTCTTTCCCCTCGCCTGTGTCTCTCTCCCCTCTTCTTTTCGGTCCCTATTTACCCTATTTTGTCTCGCTTTCCACCATTCCCTCTCACTCCTCCACTCTCTCTTTTGCCTCGGCTGTCACTGTTCTCCGGCTTCCCCACATCTCACTCTTTCCCATCTTTTTCCCTCGCGTGTCTCTTTCCCCTCGTCTTTGTCTCTCTCCCCTCTTCCTTTCGGTCCCTATTTTCCCTATTTTCTCACTCCTTCCCCCATTCCCTCTCACTCCTCCACTCTCTCTCTTCCCTCGGCCGTCACGGTTTCTCCGCATTTCCCACATCTCCCTCTTTCCCATCTTTTCCCTCGCGTGTCTCTTTCCCCTCGCCTGTGTCTCTCTCCTCTCTTCCTTCGGTCTCTATTTCCCCCACTGTCTCTCGCCTTCCCCCATTCCCTCTCACTCCTCCACTCTCTCTCTTCCCTTGGCCGTCACGGTTTCTCCGGCTTCCCCACATCTCCCTCTTTTCCCATCTGTTCCCTCGCGTGTCTCTTTCCCCTCGCCTGTGTCTTTCTCCTCTCTTCCTTTCTGTCTCTATTTCCCCAACTTTGTCTCGCCTTCCCCCATTCCCTCTCCCTCCTGCTCTCTCTCTCTTGCCTCGGCCGTAACGTTGTCTCTGGCTTTCAATCATCTCCCTCTTACCCATCTTTTCCCACGCGTGTCTCTTTCCCCTCGCCAGTGTCTCTCTCCCCTCTTCCTTTCGGTCCCAATGTTCCCCATTTTCTCTCGCCTTCCCCCATTCCCTCTCACTCCTCCACTCTCTCTCTTCCCTTGCCGTCACGGTTTCTCTGGCTTTCCCACATTTCCCTCTTTTCCATCGTTTCCCTCGCGTGTTTCTTTCCCCTCGCTTGTGTCGCTCTCCCCTCTTCCTTTCGGTCCCAATGTTCCCTATTTTCTCGCTCCTTCCCCCATTCCCTCTCACTCCTCCACTCTCTCTCTTCCCTCGGCTGTCACTGTTCTCCGGCTTTCCCACAAATCCCTCTTTTCCATCTGTTCCCTCGCCTTACTCTTTCCCCTCGCCTGTGTCTCTCTCCTCTCTTCCTTTCGGTCCCAATTTTCCCTATTTTCTCGCTCCTTCCCCCATTCCCTCTCACTCCTCCACTCTCTCTCTTCCCTCGGCTGTCACTGTTCTCCTGCTTTCCCACATTTCCCTCTTTTCCATCGTTTCCCTCACGTGTCTCTTTCCCCTCGCTTGTGTCTCTCTCCCCTCTTCCTTTCGGTCCCAATGTTCCCTATTTTCTCGCTCCTTCCCCCATTCCCTCTCACTCCTTCACTCTCTCTCTTCCCTAGGCCTTCACAGTTTTTCTGGTTTTCCCACATTTCCCTCGTTTCCATCTGTTCCCTCGCGTGTCTCTTTCCCCTCGCCTGTGTCTCTCTCCTCTCTTCCTTTCGGTCTCTATTTCCCCCACTTTCTCTCGCCTTCCCCCATTCCCTCTCACTCCTCCACTCTCTCTCTTCCCTCGGCCGTCACGGTTTCTCCGCCTTTCCCACAGCTCCCTCTTTCCTATCTTTCCCTGGCGTGTCTCTTTCCCCTCGCCTGTGTCTCTCTCCTCTCTTCCTTTCGGTCTCTATTTTCCCCATTTTCTCTCGCCTTCCCCCATTCCCTCTCACTCCTCCACTCTCTCTCTTCCCTCGGCCGTCACGGTTTCTCCGCCTTTCCCACAGCTCCCTCTTTCCTATCTTTCCCCTGGCGTGTCTCTTTCCCCTCGCCTGTGTCTCTCTCCCCTCTTCTTTTCGGTCCCTATTTCCCCAGCTTTGTCTCGCCTTCCCCCATTCCCTCTCCCTCCTCCTCTCTCTCTCTTGCCTCGGCCGTCACGTTGTCTCTGGCTTTCAATCATTTCCCTCTTTCCCATCTTTTCCCACGCGTGTCTCTTTCCCCTCGCCAGTGTCTCTCTCCCCTCTTCCTTTCGGTCCCAATGTTCCCTATTTTCTCGCTCCTTCCCCCATTCCCTCTCACTCCTTCACTCTCTCTCTTCCCTAGGCCTTCACAGTTTTTCTGGTTTTCCCACATTTCCCTCTTTTCCATCTCTTCCCTCGCGTGTCTCTTTCCCCTCGCTTGTGTCTCTCTCCCCTCTTCCTTTCGGTCCCAATGTTCCCTATTTTCTCGATCCTTCCCCCATTCCCTCTTACTCCTCCACTCTCTCTCTCCCCTCGGCTGTCACTGTTCTCCGGCTTTCCCACAAATCCCTCTTTTCCATCTGTTCCCTCGCCTTACTCTTTCCCCTCGCCTGTGTCTCTCTCCCCTCTTCCTTTCGGTCCCTATTTTCCCATTTTCTTTCGCCTTCCCCCATTCCCTCTCACTCCTCCACTCTCTCTATTCCCTCGGCCGTCACGGTTTCTCTGGCTTTCCCACATCTCCCTCTTTCCCATCTGTTCCCTCGCGTGTCTCTTTCCCCTCGCTTGTGTCGCTCTCCCCTCTTCCTTTCGGTCCCAATGTTCCCTATTTTCTCGCTCCTTCCCCCATTCCCTCTCACTCCTCCACTCTCTCTCTTCCCTCGGCTGTCACTGTTCTCCGGCTTTCCCACAAATTCCTCTTTTCCATCTGTTCCCTCGCCTTACTCTTTCCCCTCGCCTGTGTCTCTCTCCCCTCTTCCTTTCGGTCCCTATTTCCCCCACTTTCTCTCGCCTTCCCCCATTCCCTCTCACTCCTCCACTCTCTCTCTTCCCTCGGCCGTCACGGTTTCTCCGCCTTTCCCACAGCTCCCTCTTTCCTATCTTTCCCCTCGCGTGTCTCTTTCCCCTCGCCTGTGTCTCTCTCCCCTCTTCATTTCGGTCGCTATTTTGTCTCTCTTTCCCCCATTCCCTCTCACTCCTCCACTCTCTCTCTTCCCTCGGCTGTCACTTTTCTCCGGCTTTCCCACAAATCCCTCTTTTCCATCTGTTCCCTCGCGTGTCTCTTTCCCCTCGCCTGTGTCTTTCTCCTCTCTTCCTTTCTGTCTCTATTTCCCCAACTTTGTCTCGCCTTCCCCCATTCCCTCTCCCTCCTCCTCTCTCTCTCTTGCCTCGGCCGTCACGTTGTCTCTGGCTTTCAATCATCTCCCTCTTTCCCATCTTTTCCCTCGCGTGTCTCTTTCCCCTCGCCAGTGTCTCTCTCCCCTCTTCCTTTCGGTCCCTATTTTCTCCATTTTCTCTCGCCTTCCCCCATTCCCTCTCACTCCCCCATTCTCTCTCTTCCCTTGCCGTCACGGTTTCTCTGGCTTTCCCACATTTCCCTCTTTTCCATCTTTTCCCTCGCGTTACTCTTTCCCCGCGCCTGTGTCTCTCTCCTCTCTTCCTTTCGGTCTCTATTTCCCCAACTTTCTCTCGCCTTCCCCTATTCCCTCTCACTCCTCCACTCTCTCTCTTCCCTTGCCGTCACGGTTTCTCTGGCTTTCCCACATTTTCCCCTTTTCCATCGTTCCCCTCGCGTGTCTCTTTCCCCTCGCCTGTGTCTCTCTCCCCTCTTCCTTTCGATCCCAATGTTCCCTATTTTCTCGCTCCTTCCCCCATTCCCTCTCACTCCCCCACTCTCTCTCTTCCCTCGGCTGTCACTCTTCTCCGGCTTTCCCACAAATCCCTCTTTCCGATCTGTTCCCTCGCGTGTCTCTTTCCCCTCGCTTGTGTCTCTCTCCCCTCTTCCTTTCGGTCCCAGTGTTCCCTATTTTCTCGCTCCTTCCCCCATTCCCTCTCACTCCTCCACTCTCTCTCTTCCCTCGGCCGTCACGGTTTCTCCACATTTTCCCCATCTCCCTCTTTCCCATTATTTCCCTCGCGTGTCTCTTTCCCCTCGTCTTTGTCTCTCTCCCCTCTTCATTTCGGTCCCTATTTTCCCTATTTTCTCACTCCTTCCCCCATTCCCTCTCACTCCTCCACTCTCTCTCTTCCCTCGGCCGTCACTGTTCTTCCGCATTTCCCACATCTCCCTCTTTCCCATCTTTTCCCTCGCGTGTCTCTTTCCCCTCGCCTGTGTCTCTCTCCTCTCTTCCTTTCGGTCTCTATTTCCCCCACTTTCTCTCGCCTTCCCCCATTCCCTCTCACTCCTCCACTCTCTCTCTTCCCTCGGCTGTCACTGTTCTCCGGCTTTCCCACAAATCCCTCTTTTCCATCTGTTCCCTCGCGTGTCTCTTTCCCCTCGCTTGTGTCTCTCTCCCCTCTTCCTTTCGGTCCCTATTTTCCCCATTTTCTCTAGCCTTCCCCCATTCCCTCTCACTCCTCCACTCTCTCTCTTCCCTAGGCCTTCCCTAGGCCTTCACAGTTTTTCTGGTTTTCCCACATTTCCCTCTTTTCCATCTGTTCCCTCGCGTGTCTCTTTCCCCTCGCCTGTGTCTCTCTCCTCTCTTCCTTGCGGTCTCTATTTCCCCCACTTTCTCTCGCCTTCCCCCATTCCCTCTCACTCCTCCACTCTCTCTCTTCCCTCGGCCGTCACTGTTCTTCCGCATTTTCCACATCTCCCTCTTTCCCATCTTTTCCCTCGTGTGTCTCTTTCCCCTCGCCTGTGTCTCTCTCCTCTCTTCCTTTCGGTCTCTATTTCCCCCACTTTCTCTCGCCTTCCCCCATTCCCTCTCACTCCTCCACTCTCTCTCTTCCCTCGGCTGTCACTGTTCTCCTGCTTTTCACAAATTCCTCTTTTCCATCTGTTCCCTCGCGTGTCTCTTTCCCCTCGCTTGTGTCTCTCTCCCCTCTTCCTTTCGGTCCCTATTTTCCCCATTTTCTCTAGCCTTCCCCCATTCCCTCTCACTCCTCCACTCTCTCTCTTCCCTAGGCCTTCCCTAGGCCTTCACAGTTTTTCTGGTTTTCCCACATTTCCCTCTTTTCCATCTGTTCCCTCGCGTGTCTCTTTCCCCTCGCCTGTGTCTCTCTCCTCTCTTCCTTGCGGTCTCTATTTCCCCCACTTTCTCTCGCCTTCCCCCATTCCCTCTCACTCCTCCACTCTCTCTCTTCCCTCGGCCGTCACTGTTCTTCCGCATTTCCCACATCTCCCTCTTCCCCATCTTTTCCCTCGCGTGTCTCTTTCCCCTCGCCTGTGTCTCTCTCCCCTCTTCTTTTCGGTCCCTATTTTCCCTATTTTGTCTCGCTTTCCACCATTCCCTCTCACTCCTCCACTCTCTCTTTTGCCTCGGCTGTCACTGTTCTCCGGCTTCCCCACATCTCACTCTTTCCCATCTTTTTCCCTCGCGTGTCTCTTTCCCCTCGTCTTTGTCTCTCTCCCCTCTTCCTTTCGGTCCCTATTTTCCCTATTTTCTCACTCCTTCCCCCATTCCCTCTCACTCCTCCACTCTCTCTCTTCCCTCGGCCGTCACTGTTCTTCCGCATTTCCCACATCTCCCTCTTTCCCATCTTTTCCCTCGCGTGTCTCTTTCCCCTCGCCTGTGTCTCTCTCCTCTCTTCCTTTCGGTCTCTATTTCCCCCGCTTTCTCTCGCCTTCCCCCATTCCCTCTCATTCCTCCACTCTCTCTCTTCCCTCGGCTGTCACTGTTCTCCTGCTTTCCCACAAATTCCTCTTTTCCATCTGTTCCCTCGCGTGTCTCTTTCCCCTCGCTTGTGTCTCTCTCCCCTCTTCCTTTCGGTCCCTATTTTCCCCATTTTCTCTCGCCTTCCCCCATTCCCTCTCACTCCTCCACTCTCTCTCTTCCCTTGCCGTCACGGTTTCTCTGCCTTTCCCACATTTCCCTCTTTTCCATCTGTTCCCTCGCGTGTCTCTTTCCCCTCGCTTGTGTCTCTCTCCCCTCTTCCATTCGGTCCCAATGTTCCCTATTTTCTCGCTCCTTCCCCCATTCCCTCTCACTCCTCCACTCTCTCTCTTCCCTTGCCGTCACGGTTTCTCTGGCTTTCCCACAAATCCCTCTTTTCCATCTGTTCCCTCGCCTTACTCTTTCCCCTCGCCTGTGTCTCTCTCCTCTCTTCCTTGCGGTCTCTATTTCCCCCACTTTCTCTCGCCTTCCCCCATTCCCTCTCACTCCTCCACTCTCTCTCTTCCCTCGGCCGTCACTGTTAAACCGCATTTCCCACATCTCCCTCTTTCCCATTATTTCCCTCTCGTGTCTGTTTCCCCTCGGCTGTGTCTCTCTCTCTTCTTCCTTTCGGTCCCTATTTTCCCCATTTTCTCTCGCCTTCCCCCATTCCCTCTCACTCCTCAACTCTCTATCTTCCTTCGGCTGTCACTTTTCTCCGGCTTTCCCACAAAGCCATCTTTTCCATCTGTTCCCTCGCGTGTCTCTTTCCCCTCGCCTGTGTCTTTCTCCTCTCTTCCTTTCTGTCTCTATTTCCCCCACTTTCTCTCGCCTTCCCCCATTCCCTCTCCCTCCTCCTCTCTCTCTCTTGCCTCGGCCGTCACATTGTCTCTGGCTTTCAATCATCTCCCTCTTTCCCATCTTTTACCTCGCGTGTCTCTTTCCCCTCGCCTGTGTCTCTCTCCCCTCTTCCTTTCGGTCCCTATTTTCCCCATTTTCTCTCGCCTTCCCCCATTCCCTCTCACTCCTCCATTCTCTCTCTTCCCTTGCCGTCACGGTTTCTCTGGCTTTCCCACATTTCCCTCTTTTCCATCTTTTCCCTCGTGTTACTCTTTCCCCTCGCCTTACTCTTTCCCCGCGCCTGTGTCTCTCTCCTCTCTTCCTTTCGGTCTCTATTTCCCCAACTTTCTCTCGCCTTCCCCTATTCCCTCTCACTCCTCCACTCTCTCTCTTCCCTCGGCCGTCACGGTTTCTCCACATTTCCCACATCTCCCTCTTTCCCATCTTTTCCCTCGCGTGTCTCTTTCCCCTCGCCTGTGTCTCTCTCCCCTCTTCCTTTCGGTCCCTATTTTCCCTATTTTCTCACTCCTTCCCCCATTCCCTCTCACTCCTCCACTCTCTCTCTTCCCTCGGCCGTCACTGTTCTTCCGCATTTCCCACATCTCCCTCTTTCCCATCTTTTCCCTCGCGTGTCTCTTTCCCCTCGCCTGTGTCTCTCTCCTCTCTTCCTTTCGGTCTCTATTTCCCCCACTTTCTCTCGCCTTCCCCCATTCCCTCTCACTCCTCCACTCTCTCTCTTCCCTCGGCTGTCACTGTTCTTCTGCTTTCCCACAAATCCCTCTTTTCCATCTGTTCCCTCGCGTGTCTCTTTCCCCTCGCTTGTGTCTCTCTCCTCTCTTCCTTTCGGTCTCTATTTCCCCCACTTTCTCTCGCCTTCCCCCATTCCCTCTCACTCCTCCACTCTCTCTCTTCCCTCGGCCGTCACTGTTCTTCCGCATTTCCCACATCTCCCTCTTTCCCATCTTTTCCCTCGCGTGTCTCTTTCCCCTCGCCTGTGTCTCTCTCCTCTCTTCCTTTCGGTCTCTATTTCCCCCACTTTCTCTCGCCTTCCCCCATTCCCTCTCACTCCTCCACTCTCTCTCTTCCCTCGGCTGTCACTGTTCTCCTGCTTTCCCACAAATTCCTCTTTTCCATCTGTTCCCTCGCGTGTCTCTTTCCCCTCGCTTGTGTCTCTCTCCCCTCTTCCTTTCGGTCCCTATTTTCCCCATTTTCTCTAGCCTTCCCCCATTCCCTCTCACTCCTCCACTCTCTCTCTTCCCTCGGCCGTCACTGTTCTTCCGCATTTCCCACATCTCCCTCTTCCCCATCTTTTCCCTCGCGTGTCTCTTTCCCCTCGCCTGTGTCTCTCTCCCCTCTTCTTTTCGGTCCCTATTTTCCCTATTTTGTCTCGCTTTCCACCATTCCCTCTCACTCCTCCACTCTCTCTCTTGCCTCGGCTGTCACTGTTCTCCGGCTTCCCCACATCTCACTCTTTCCCATCTTTTTCCCTCGCGTGTCTCTTTCCCCTCGTCTTTGTCTCTCTCCCCTCTTCCTTTCGGTCCCTATTTTCCCTATTTTCTCACTCCTTCCCCCATTCCCTCTCACTCCTCCACTCTCTCTCTTCCCTCGGCCGTCACTGTTCTTCCGCATTTCCCACATCTCCCTCTTTCCCATCTTTTCCCTCGTGTGTCTCTTTCCCCTCGCCTGTGTCTCTCTCCTCTCTTCCTTTCGGTCTCTATTTCCCCCACTTTCTCTCGCCTTCCCCCATTCCCTCTCACTCCTCCACTCTCTCTCTTCCCTCGGCTGTCACTGTTCTCCTGCTTTTCACAAATTCCTCTTTTCCATCTGTTCCCTCGCGTGTCTCTTTCCCCTCGCTTGTGTCTCTCTCCCCTCTTCCTTTCGGTCCCTATTTTCCCCATTTTCTCTAGCCTTCCCCCATTCCCTCTCACTCCTCCACTCTCTCTCTTCCCTAGGCCTTCCCTAGGCCTTCACAGTTTTTCTGGTTTTCCCACATTTCCCTCTTTTCCATCTGTTCCCTCGCGTGTCTCTTTCCCCTCGCCTGTGTCTCTCTCCTCTCTTCCTTGCGGTCTCTATTTCCCCCACTTTCTCTCGCCTTCCCCCATTCCCTCTCACTCCTCCACTCTCTCTCTTCCCTCGGCCGTCACTGTTCTTCCGCATTTCCCACATCTCCCTCTTCCCCATCTTTTCCCTCGCGTGTCTCTTTCCCCTCGCCTGTGTCTCTCTCCCCTCTTCTTTTCGGTCCCTATTTTCCCTATTTTGTCTCGCTTTCCACCATTCCCTCTCACTCCTCCACTCTCTCTCTTGCCTCGGCTGTCACTGTTCTCCGGCTTCCCCACATCTCACTCTTTCCCATCTTTTTCCCTCGCGTGTCTCTTTCCCCTCGTCTTTGTCTCTCTCCCCTCTTCCTTTCGGTCCCTATTTTCCCTATTTTCTCACTCCTTCCCCCATTCCCTCTCACTCCTCCACTCTCTCTCTTCCCTCGGCCGTCACTGTTCTTCCGCATTTCCCACATCTCCCTCTTTCCCATCTGTTCCCTCGCGTGTCTCTTTCCCCTCGCCTGTGTCTCTCTCCTCTCTTCCTTGCGGTCTCTATTTCCCCAGCTTTCTCTCGCCTTCCCCCATTCCCTCTCACTCCTCCACTCTCTCTCTTCCCTCGGCTGTCACTGTTCTCCTGCTTTCCCACAAATTCCTCTTTTCCATCTGTTCCCTCGCGTGTCTCTTTCCCCTCGCTTGTGTCTCTCTCCCCTCTTCCTTTCGGTCCCTATTTTCCCCATTTTCTCTCGCCTTCCCCCATTCCCTCTCACTCCTCCACTCTCTCTCTTCCCTTGCCGTCACGGTTTCTCTGCCTTTCCCACATTTCCCTCTTTTCCATCTGTTCCCTCGCGTGTCTCTTTCCCCTCGCTTGTGTCTCTCTCCCCTCTTCCATTCGGTCCCAATGTTCCCTATTTTCTCGCTCCTTCCCCCATTCCCTCTCACTCCTCCACTCTCTCTCTTCCCTTGCCGTCACGGTTTCTCTGGCTTTCCCACAAATCCCTCTTTTCCATCTGTTCCCTCGCGTGTCTCTTTCCCCTCGCCTGTGTCTCTCTCCTCTCTTCCTTGCGGTCTCTATTTCCCCCACTTTCTCTCGCCTTCCCCCATTCCCTCTCACTCCTCCACTCTCTCTCTTCCCTCGGCCGTCACTGTTAAACCGCATTTCCCACATCTCCCTCTTTCCCATTATTTCCCTCTCGTGTCTGTTTCCCCTCGGCTGTGTCTCTCTCTCTTCTTCCTTTCGGTCCCTATTTTCCCCATTTTCTCTCGCCTTCCCCCATTCCCTCTCACTCCTCAACTCTCTATCTTCCTTCGGCTGTCACTTTTCTCCGGCTTTCCCACAAAGCCATCTTTTCCATCTGTTCCCTCGCGTGTCTCTTTCCCCTCGCCTGTGTCTTTCTCCTCTCTTCCTTTCTGTCTCTATTTCCCCCACTTTCTCTCGCCTTCCCCCATTCCCTCTCCCTCCTCCTCTCTCTCTCTTGCCTCGGCCGTCACATTGTCTCTGGCTTTCAATCATCTCCCTCTTTCCCATCTTTTACCTCGCGTGTCTCTTTCCCCTCGCCAGTGTCTCTCTCCCCTCTTCCTTTCGGTCCCTATTTTCTCCATTTTCTCTCGCCTTCCCCCTTTCCCTCTCACTCCTCCATTCTCTCTCTTCCCTTGCCGTCACGGTTTCTCTGGCTTTCCCACATTTCCCTCTTTTCCATCTTTTCCCTCGTGTTACTCTTTCCCCTCGCCTTACTCTTTCCCCGCGCCTGTGTCTCTCTCCTCTCTTCCTTTCGGTCTCTATTTCCCCAACTTTCTCTCGCCTTCCCCTATTCCCTCTCACTCCTCCACTCTCTCTCTTCCCTCGGCCGTCACGGTTTCTCCACATTTCCCACATCTCCCTCTTTCCCATCATTTCCCTCGCGTGTCTCTTTCCCCTCGCCTGTGTCTCTCTCCCCTCTTCCTTTCGGTCCCTATTTTCCCTATTTTCTCACTCCTTCCCCCATTCCCTCTCACTCCTCCACTCTCTCTCTTCCCTCGGCCGTCACTGTTCTTCCGCATTTCCCACATCTCCCTCTTTCCCATCTTTTCCCTCGCGTGTCTCTTTCCCCTCGCCTGTGTCTCTCTCCTCTCTTCCTTTCGGTCTCTATTTCCCCCACTTTCTCTCGCCTTCCCCCATTCCCTCTCACTCCTCCACTCTCTCTCTTCCCTCGGCTGTCACTGTTCTTCTGCTTTCCCACAAATCCCTCTTTTCCATCTGTTCCCTCGCGTGTCTCTTTCCCCTCGCTTGTGTCTCTCTCCTCTCTTCCTTTCGGTCTCTATTTCCCCCACTTTCTCTCGCCTTCCCCCATTCCCTCTCACTCCTCCACTCTCTCTCTTCCCTCGGCCGTCACTGTTCTTCCGCATTTCCCACATCTCCCTCTTTCCCATCTTTTCCCTCGCGTGTCTCTTTCCCCTCGCCTGTGTCTCTCTCCTCTCTTCCTTTCGGTCTCTATTTCCCCCACTTTCTCTCGCCTTCCCCCATTCCCTCTCACTCCTCCACTCTCTCTCTTCCCTCGGCTGTCACTGTTCTCCTGCTTTCCCACAAATTCCTCTTTTCCATCTGTTCCCTCGCGTGTCTCTTTCCCCTCGCTTGTGTCTCTCTCCCCTCTTCCTTTCGGTCCCTATTTTCCCCATTTTCTCTAGCCTTCCCCCATTCCCTCTCACTCCTCCACTCTCTCTCTTCCTAGGCCTTCCCTAGGCCTTCACAGTTTTTCTGGTTTTCCCACATTTCCCTCTTTTCCATCTATTCCCTCGCGTGTCTCTTTCCCCTCGCCTGTGTCTCTCTCCTCTCTTCCTTGCGGTCTCTATTTCCCCCACTTTCTCTCGCCTTCCCCCATTCCCTCTCACTCCTCCACTCTCTCTCTTCCCTCGGCCGTCACTGTTCTTCCGCATTTCCCACATCTCCCTCTTTCCCATCTTTTCCCTCGCGTGTCTCTTTCCCCTCGCCTGTGTCTCTCTCCCCTCTTCTTTTCGGTCCCTATTTTCCCTATTTTGTCTCGCTTTCCACCATTCCCTCTCACTCCTCCACTCTCTCTCTTGCCTCGGCTGTCACTGTTCTCCGGCTTTCCCACAAATCCCTCTTTCCCATCTTTTTCCCTCGCGTGTCTCTTTCCCCTCGTCTTTGTCTCTCTCCCCTCTTCCTTTCGGTCCCTATTTTCCCTATTTTCTCACTCCTTCCCCCATTCCCTCTCACTCCTCCACTCTCTCACTTCCCTCGGCCGTCACTGTTCTTCCGCATTTCCCACATCTCCCTCTTTCCCATCTTTTCCCTCGCGTGTCTCTTTCCCCTCGCTTGTGTCTCTCTCCCCTCTTCCTTTCGGTCCCTATTTTCCCCATTTTCTCTCGCCTTCCCCCATTCCCTGTCACTCCTCCACTCTCTCTCTTCCCTCGGCTGTCACTATTCTCCGGCTTTCCCACAAATCCCTCTTTTCCATCTGTTCCCTCGCCTTACTCTTTCCCCTCGCCTGTGTCTCTCTCCCCTCTTCCTTTCGGTCCCTATTTTCCCCATTTTCTCGCTCCTTCCCCCATTCCCTCTCACTCCTCCACTCTCTCTCTTCCCTCGGCTGTCACTGTTCTCCGGCTTTCCCACAAATCCCTCTTTTCCATCTGTTCCCTCGCCTTACTCTTTCCCCTCGCCTGTGTCTCTCTCCCCTCTTCCTTTCGGTCCCTATTTTCCCTATTTTCTCGCTCCTTCCCCCATTCCCTCTCACTCCTCCACTCTCTCTCTTCCCTCGGCTGTCACTGTTCTCCGGCTTTCCCACAAATCCCTCTTTTCCATCTGTTCCCTCTCGTGTCTCTTTCCCCTCGCCTGTGTATCTCTCCCCTCTTCCTTTCGGTCCCTATTTTCCCCATTTTCTCTCGCCTTCCCCCATTCCCTCTCACTCCTCCACTCTCTCTATTCCCTCGGCCGTCACGGTTTCTCTGGCTTTCCCACATTTCCCTCTTTCCCATCTGTTCCCTCGTCTTACTCTTTCCCCTCGCCTGTGTCTCTATCCCCTCTTCCTTTCGGTCCCTATTTTCCCCATTTTCTCTCGCCTTCCCCCATTCTCTCTCACTCCTCCACTCTCTCTCTTCCCTTGCCGTCACGGTTTCTCTGGCTTTCCCACATTTCCCTCTTTTCCATCTTTTCCCTCGCGTGTCTCTTTCCCCTCGCTTGTGTCTCTCTCCCCTCTTCCTTTCGGTCCCAATGTTCCCTATTTTCTCGCTCCTTCCCCCATTCCCTCTCACTCCTCCACTCTCTCTCTTCCCTCGGCTGTCACTGTTCTCCGGCTTTCCCACAAATCCCTCTTTTCCATCTGTTCCCTCACATTACTCTTTCCCCTCGCCTGTGTCTCTCTCCCCTCTTCCTTTCGGTCCCTATTTTCCCCATTTTCTCTCGCCTTCCCCCATTCCCTGTCACTCCTCCACTCTCTCTCTTCCCTCGGCTGTCACTGTTCTCCGGCTTTCCCACAAATTCCTCTTTTCCATCTGTTCCCTCTCGTGTCTCTTTCCCCTCGCTTGTGTCTCTCTCCCCTCTTCCTTTCGGTCCCTATTTTCCCCATTTTCTCTCGCCTTCCCCCATTCCCTCTCACTCCTCCACTCTCTCTCTTCCCTCGGCTGTCACTGTTCTCCGGCTTTCCCACAAATCCCTCTTTTCCATCTGTTCCCTCGCCTTACTCTTTCCCCTCGCCTGTGTCTCTATCCCCTCTTCCTTTCGGTCCCTATTTTCCCCATTTTCTCTCGCCTTCCCCCATTCCCTCTCACTCCTCCACTCTCTCTATTCCCTCGGCTGTCACGGTTTCTCTGGCTTTCCCACATTTCCCTCTTTTCCATCTTTTCCCTCGCGTGTCTCTTTCCCCTCGCTTGTGTCTCTCTCCCCTCTTCCTTTCGGTCCCAATGTTCCCTATTTTCTCGCTTCTTCCCCCATTCCCTCTCACTCCTCCACTCTCTCTCTTCCCTCGGCTGTCACTGTTCTCCGGCTTTCCCACAAATCCCTCTTTTCCATCTGTTCCCTCTCGTGTCTCTTTCCCCTCGCTTGTGTCTCTCTCCCCTCTTCCCTTCGGTCCCTATTTTCCCCATTTTCTCTCGCCTTCCCCCATTCCCTCTCACTCCTCCACTCTCTCTATTCCCTCGGCCGTCACGGTTTCTCTGGCTTTCCCACATCTCCCTCTTTCCCATCTGTTCCCTCGCGTGTCTCTCTCCCCTCGCTTGTGTCTCTCTCCCCTCTTCCTTTCGGTCCCTATTTTCCCCATTTTCTCTCGCCTTCCCCCATTCCCTCTCACTCCTCCACTCTCTCTATTCCCTCGGCCGTCACGGTTTCTCTGGCTTTCCCACATCTCCCTCTTTCCCATCTGTTCCCTGGCGTGTCTCTTTCCCCTCGCTTGTGTCTCTCTCCCCTCTTCCTTTCGGTCCCAATGTTCCCTATTTTCTCGCTCCTTCCCCCATTCCCTCTCACTCCTCCACTCTCTCTCTTCCCTCGGCTGTCACTGTTCTCCGCATTTCCCACAAATCCCTCTTTTCCATCTGTTCCCTCGCCTTACTCTTTCCCCTCGCCTGTGTCTCTCTCCCCTCTTCCTTTCGGTCCCTATTTTCCCCATTTTCTCTCGCCTTCCCCCATTCCCTCTCACTCCTCCACTCTCTCTCTTCCCTCGGCTGTCACTGTTCTCCGGCTTTCCCACAAATCCCTCTTTTCCATCTGTTCCCTCGCCTTACTCTTTCCCCTCGCCTGTGTCTCTATCCCCTCTTCCTTTCGGTCCCTATTTTCCCCATTTTCTCTCGCCTTCCCCCATTCCCTCTCACTCCTCCACTCTCTCTATTCCCTCGGCCGTCACGGTTTCTCTGGCTTTCCCACATCTCCCTCTTTCATATCTGTTCCCTCGCGTGTTTCTTTCCCCTCGCTTGTGTCTCTCTCCCCTCTTCCTTTCGGTCCCAATGTTCCCTATTTTCTCGCTCCTTCCCCCATTCCCTCTCACTCCTCCACTGTCTCTCTTCCCTCGGCTGTCACTGTTCTCCGGCTTTCCCACAAATCCCTCTTTTCCATCTGTTCCCTCACATTACTCTTTCCCCTCGCCTGTGTCTCTCTCCCCTCTTCCTTTCGGTCCCTATTTTCCCCATTTTCTCTCGCCTTCCCCCATTCCCTCTCACTCCTCCACTCTCTCTATTCCCTCGGCCGTCACGGTTTCTCTGGCTTTCCCACATTTCCCTCTTTCCCATCTGTTCCCTCGTCTTACTCTTTCCCCTCGCCTGTGTCTCTCTCCCCTCTTCCTTTCGGTCCCTATTTTCCCCATTTTCTCTCGCCTTCCCCCATTCCCTCTCACTCCTCCACTCTCTCTATTCCCTCGGCTGTCACGGTTTCTCTGGCTTTCCCACATTTCCCTCTTTTCCATCTTTTCCCTCGCGTGTCTCTTTCCCCTCGCTTGTGTCTCTCTCCCCTCTTCCTTTCGGTCCCAATGTTCCCTATTTTCTCGCTTCTTCCCCCATTCCCTCTCACTCCTCCACTCTCTCTCTTCCCTCGGCTGTCACTGTTCTCCGGCTTTCCCACAAATCCCTCTTTTCCATCTGTTCCCTCTCGTGTCTCTTTCCCCTCGCTTGTGTCTCTCTCCCCTCTTCCCTTCGGTCCCTATTTTCCCCATTTTCTCTCGCCTTCCCCCATTCCCTCTCACTCCTCCACTCTCTCTATTCCCTCGGCCGTCACGGTCTCTCTGGCTTTCCCACATCTCCCTCTTTCCCATCTGTTCCCTCGCGTGTCTCTCTCCCCTCGCTTGTGTCTCTCTCCCCTCTTCCTTTCGGTCCCTATTTTCCCCATTTTCTCTCGCCTTCCCCCATTCCCTCTCACTCCTCCACTCTCTCTATTCCCTCGGCCGTCACGGTTTCTCTGGCTTTCCCACATCTCCCTCTTTCCCATCTGTTCCCTGGCGTGTCTCTTTCCCCTCGCTTGTGTCTCTCTCCCCTCTTCCTTTCGGTCCCAATGTTCCCTATTTTCTCGCTCCTTCCCCCATTCCCTCTCACTCCTCCACTCTCTCTCTTCCCTCGGCTGTCACTGTTCTCCGCATTTCCCACAAATCCCTCTTTTCCATCTGTTCCCTCGCCTTACTCTTTCCCCTCGCCTGTGTCTCTCTCCCCTCTTCCTTTCGGTCCCTATTTTCCCCATTTTCTCTCGCCTTCCCCCATTCCCTCTCACTCCTCCACTCTCTCTCTTCCCTCGGCTGTCACTGTTCTCCGGCTTTCCCACAAATCCCTCTTTTCCATCTGTTCCCTCGCCTTACTCTTTCCCCTCGCCTGTGTCTCTATCCCCTCTTCCTTTCGGTCCCTATTTTCCCCATTTTCTCTCGCCTTCCCCCATTCCCTCTCACTCCTCCACTCTCTCTATTCCCTCGGCCGTCACGGTTTCTCTGGCTTTCCCACATCTCCCTCTTTCACATCTGTTCCCTCGCGTGTTTCTTTCCCCTCGCTTGTGTCTCTCTCCCCTCTTCCTTTCGGTCCCAATGTTCCCTATTTTCTCGCTCCTTCCCCCATTCCCTCTCACTCCTCCACTGTCTCTCTTCCCTCGGCTGTCACTGTTCTCCGGCTTTCCCACAAATCCCTCTTTTCCATCTGTTCCCTCACATTACTCTTTCCCCTCGCCTGTGTCTCTCTCCCCTCTTCCTTTCGGTCCCTATTTTCCCCATTTTCTCTCGCCTTCCCCCATTCCCTCTCACTCCTCCACTCTCTCTATTCCCTCGGCCGTCACGGTTTCTCTGGCTTTCCCACATTTCCCTCTTTCCCATCTGTTCCCTCGTCTTACTCTTTCCCCTCGCCTGTGTCTCTCTCCCCTCTTCCTTTCGGTCCCTATTTTCCCCATTTTCTCTCGCCTTCCCCCATTCCCTCTCACTCCTCCACTCTCTCTCTTCCCTTGCCGTCACGGTTTCTCTGGCTTTCCCACATTTCCCTCTTTTCCATCTTTTCCCTCGCGTGTCTCTTTCCCCTCGCTTGTGTCTCTCTCCCCTCTTCCTTTCGGTCCCAATGTTCCCTATTTTCTCGCTCCTTCCCCCATTCCCTCTCACTCCTCCACTCTCTCTCTTCCCTCGGCTGTCACTGTTCTCCGGCTTTCCCACAAATCCCTCTTTTCCATCTGTTCCCTCGCCTTACTCTTTCCCCTCGCCTGTGTCTCTATCCCCTCTTCCTTTCGGTCCCTATTTTCCCCATTTTCTCTCGCCTTCCCCCATTCCCTCTCACTCCTCCACTCTCTCTCTTCCCTCGGCTGTCACTGTTCTCCTGCTTTCCCACATTTCCCTCTTTTCCATCTGTTCCCTCGCGTGTCTCTTTCCCCTCGCCTGTGTCTCTCTCCTCTCTTCCTTGCGGTCTCTATTTCCCCCACTTTCTCTCGCCTTCCCCCATTCCCTCTCACTCCTCCACTCTCTCTCTTCCCTCGGCCGTCACTGTTTCTCCGCATTTCCCACATCTCCCTCTTTCCCATTATTTCCCTCTCGTGTCTGTTTCCCCTCGGCTGTGTCTCTCTCTCTTCTTCCTTTCGGTCCCTATTTTCCCCATTTTCTCTCGCCTTCCCCCATTCCCTCTCACTCCTCAACTCTCTCTCTTCCTTCGGCTGTCACTTTTCTCCGGCTTTCCCACAAAGCCATCTTTTCCATCTGTTCCCTCGCGTGTCTCTTTCCCCTCGCCTGTGTCTCTCTCCCCTCTTCCTTTCGGTCCCAATGTTCCCTATTTTCTCGCTCCTTCCCCCATTCCCTCTCACTCCTCCACTCTCTCTCTTCCCTCGGCTGTCACTGTTCTCCGGCTTTCCCACAAATCCCTCTTTTCCATCTGTTCCCTCGCCTTACTCTTTCCCCTCGCCTGTGTCTCTATCCCCTCTTCCTTTCGGTCCCTATTTTCTCCATTTTCTCTCGCCTTCCCCCATTCCCTCTCACTCCTCCACTCTCTCTCTTCCCTTGCCGTCACGGTTTCTCTGCCTTTCCCACATTTCCCTCTTTTCCAGCTGTTCCCTCGCGTGTCTCTTTCCCCTCGCTTGTGTCTCTCTGCCCTCTTCCATTCGGTCCCAATGTTCCCCATTTTCTCTAGCCTTCCCCCATTCCCTCTCACTCCTCCACTCTCTCTCTTCCCTAGGCCTTCCCTAGGCCTTCACAGTTTTTCTGGTTTTCCCACATTTCCCTCTTTTCCATCTGTTCCCTCGCGTGTCTCTTTCCCCTCGCCTGTGTCTCTCTCCTCTCTTCCTTGCGGTCTCTATTTCCCCCACTTTCTCTCGCCTTCCCCCATTCCCTCTCACTCCTCCACTCTCTCTCTTCCCTCGGCCGTCACTGTTTCTCCGCATTTCCCACATCTCCCTCTTTCCCATTATTTCCCTCTCGTGTCTGTTTCCCCTCGGCTGTGTCTCTCTCTCTTCTTCCTTTCGGTCCCTATTTTCCCCATTTTCTCTCGCCTTCCCCCATTCCCTCTCACTCCTCAACTCTCTCTCTTCCTTCGGCTGTCACTTTTCTCCGGCTTTCCCACAAAGCCATCTTTTCCATCTGTTCCCTCGCGTGTCTCTTTCCCCTCGCCTGTGTCTCTCTCCCCTCTTCCTTTCGGTCCCAATGTTCCCTATTTTCTCGCTCCTTCCCCCATTCCCTCTCACTCCTCCACTCTCTCTCTTCCCTCGGCTGTCACTGTTCTCCGGCTTTCCCACAAATCCCTCTTTTCCATCTGTTCCCTCGCCTTACTCTTTCCCCTCGCCTGTGTCTCTATCCCCTCTTCCTTTCGGTCCCTATTTTCCCCATTTTCTCTCGCCTTCCCCCATTCCCTCTCACTCCTCCACTCTCTCTCTTCCCTTGCCGTCACGGTTTCTCTGCCTTTCCCACATTTCCCTCTTTTCCAGCTGTTCCCTCGCGTGTCTCTTTCCCCTCGCTTGTGTCTCTCTGCCCTCTTCCATTCGGTCCCAATGTTCCCTATTTTCTCGCTCCTTCCCCCATTCCCTCTCACTCCTCCACTCTCTCTCTTCCCTTGCCGTCACGGTTTCTCTGGCTTTCCCACAAATCCCTCTTTTCCATCTGTTCCCTCGCGTGTCTCTTTCCCCTCGCCTGTGTCTCTCTCCTCTCTTCCTTGCGGTCTCTATTTCCCCCACTTTCTCTCGCCTTCCCCCATTCCCTCTCACTACTCCACTCTCTCTCTTCCCTCGGCCGTCACTGTTTCCCCGCATTTCCCACATCTCCCTCTTTCCCATTATTTCCCTCTCGTGTCTGTTTCCCCTCGGCTGTGTCTCTCTCTCTTCTTCCTTTCGGTCCCTATTTTCCCCATTTTCTCTCGCCTTCCCCCATTCCCTCTCACTCCTCAACTCTCTATCTTCCCTCGGCTGTCACTTTTCTCCGGCTTTCCCACAAAGCCATCTTTTCCATCTGTTCCCTCGCGTGTCTCTTTCCCCTCGCCTGTGTCTCTCTCCTCTCTTCCTTTCTGTCTCTATTTTCCCCACTTTCTCTCGCCTTCCCCCATTCCCTCTCACTCCTCCTCTCTCTCTCTTGCCTCGGCCGTCACATTGTCTCTGGCTTTCAATCATCTCCCTCTTTCCCATCTTTTCCCTCGCCTTACTCTTTCCCCTCGCCTGTGTCTCTCTCCCCTCTTCCTTTCGGTCCCTATTTTCCCCATTTTCTCTCGCCTTCCCCCATTCCCTCTCACTCCTCCACTCTCTCTCTTCCCTCGGCTGTCACTGTTCTCCGGCTTTCCCACAAATCCCTCTTTTCCATCTGTTCCCTCGCCTTACTCTTTCCCCTCGCCTGTGTCTCTATCCCCTCTTCCTTTCGGTCCCTATTTTCCCCATTTTCTCTCGCCTTCCCCCATTCCCTCTCACTCCTCCACTCTCTCTATTCCCTCGGCCGTCACGGTTTCTCTGGCTTTCCCACATCTCCCTCTTTCACATCTGTTCCCTCGCGTGTTTCTTTCCCCTCGCTTGTGTCTCTCTCCCCTCTTCCTTTCGGTCCCAATGTTCCCTATTTTCTCGCTCCTTCCCCCATTCCCTCTCACTCCTCCACTGTCTCTCTTCCCTCGGCTGTCACTGTTCTCCGGCTTTCCCACAAATCCCTCTTTTCCATCTGTTCCCTCACATTACTCTTTCCCCTCGCCTGTGTCTCTCTCCCCTCTTCCTTTCGGTCCCTATTTTCCCCATTTTCTCTCGCCTTCCCCCATTCCCTCTCACTCCTCCACTCTCTCTATTCCCTCGGCCGTCACGGTTTCTCTGGCTTTCCCACATTTCCCTCTTTCCCATCTGTTCCCTCGTCTTACTCTTTCCCCTCGCCTGTGTCTCTCTCCCCTCTTCCTTTCGGTCCCTATTTTCCCCATTTTCTCTCGCCTTCCCCCATTCCCTCTCACTCCTCCACTCTCTCTCTTCCCTTGCCGTCACGGTTTCTCTGGCTTTCCCACATTTCCCTCTTTTCCATCTTTTCCCTCGCGTGTCTCTTTCCCCTCGCTTGTGTCTCTCTCCCCTCTTCCTTTCGGTCCCAATGTTCCCTATTTTCTCGCTCCTTCCCCCATTCCCTCTCACTCCTCCACTCTCTCTCTTCCCTCGGCTGTCACTGTTCTCCGGCTTTCCCACAAATCCCTCTTTTCCATCTGTTCCCTCACATTACTCTTTCCCCTCGCCTGTGTCTCTCTCCCCTCTTCCTTTCGGTCCCTATTTTCCCCATTTTCTCTCGCCTTCCCCCATTCCCTCTCACTCCTCCACTCTCTCTCTTCCCTCGGCTGTCACTGTTCTCCGGCTTTCCCACAAATCCCTCTTTTCCATCTGTTCCCTCTCGTGTCTCTTTCCCCTCGCTTGTGTCTCTCTCCCCTCTTCCTTTCGGTCCCTATTTTCCCCATTTTCTCTCGCCTTCCCCCATTCCCTCTCACTCCTCCACTCTCTCTCTTCCCTCGGCCGTCACTGTTTCCCCGCATTTCCCACATCTCCCTCTTTCCCATTATTTCCCTCTCGTGTCTGTTTCCCCTCGGCTGTGTCTCTCTCTCTTCTTCCTTTCGGTCCCTATTTTCCCCATTTTCTCTCGCCTTCCCCCATTCCCTCTCACTCCTCAACTCTCTATCTTCCTTCGGCTGTCACTTTTCTCCGGCTTTCCCACAAAGCCATCTTTTCCATCTGTTCCCTCGCGTGTCTCTTTCCCCTCGCCTGTGTCTTTCTCCTCTCTTCCTTTCTGTCTCTATTTCCCCCACTTTCTCTCGCCTTCCCCCATTCCCTCTCCCTCCTCCTCTCTCTCTCTTGCCTCGGCCGTCACATTGTCTCTGGCTTTCAATCATCTCCCTCTTTCCCATCTTTTCCCTCGCGTGTCTCTTTCCCCTCGCCAGTGTCTCTCTCCCCTCTTCCTTTCGGTCCCTATTTTCTCCATTTTCTCTCGCCTTCCCCCATTCCCTCTCACTCCTCCATTCTCTCTCTTCCCTTGCCGTCACGGTTTCTCTGGCTTTCCCACATTTCCCTCTTTTCCATCTTTTCCCTCGTGTTACTCTTTCCCCTCGCCTTACTCTTTCCCCGCGCCTGTGTCTCTCTCCCCTCTTCCTTTCGGTCTCTATTTCCCCCACTTTCTCTCGCCTTCCCCAATTCCCTCTCACTCCTCCACTCTCTCTCTTCCCTCGGCCGTCACGGTTTCTCCACATTTCCCACATCTCCCTCTTTCCCATCATTTCCCTCGCGTGTCTCTTTCCCCTCGCCTGTGTCTCTCTCCCCTCTTCCTTTCGGTCCCTATTTTCCCTATTTTCTCTCGCCTTCCCCCATTCCCTCTCACTCCTCCACTCTCTCTCTTCCCTCGGCCGTCACTGTTCTTCCGCATTTCCCACATCTCCCTCTTTCCCATCTTTTTCCTCGCGTGTCTCTTTCCCCTCGCCTGTGTCTCTCTCCTCTCTTCCTTTCGGTCTCTATTTCCCCCACTTTCTCTCGCCTTCCCCCATTCCCTCTCACTCCTCCACTCTCTCTCTTCCCTCGGCTGTCACTGTTCTCCGGCTTTCCCACAAATCCCTCTTTTCCATCTGTTCCCTCGCCTTACTCTTTCCCCTCGCCTGTGTCTCTATCCCCTCTTCCTTTCGGTCCCTATTTTCCCCATTTTCTCTCGCCTTCCCCCATTCCCTCTCACTCCTCCACTCTCTCTCTTCCCTCGGCTGTCACTGTTCTCCGGCTTTCCCACAAATCCCTCTTTTCCATCTGTTCCCTCGCCTTACTCTTTCCCCTCGCCTGTGTCTCTATCCCCTCTTCCTTTCGGTCCCTATTTTCCCCATTTTCTCTCGCCTTCCCCCATTCCCTCTCACTCCTCCACTCTCTCTCTTCCCTCGGCTGTCACTGTTCTCCTGCTTTCCCACATTTCCCTCTTTTCCATCTGTTCCCTCGCGTGTCTCTTTCCCCTCGCCTGTGTCTCTCTCCTCTCTTCCTTGCGGTCTCTATTTCCCCCACTTTCTCTCGCCTTCCCCCATTCCCTCTCACTCCTCCACTCTCTCTCTTCCCTCGGCCGTCACTGTTTCTCCGCATTTCCCACATCTCCCTCTTTCCCATTATTTCCCTCTCGTGTCTGTTTCCCCTCGGCTGTGTCTCTCTCTCTTCTTCCTTTCGGTCCCTATTTTCCCCATTTTCTCTCGCCTTCCCCCATTCCCTCTCACTCCTCAACTCTCTCTCTTCCTTCGGCTGTCACTTTTCTCCGGCTTTCCCACAAAGCCATCTTTTCCATCTGTTCCCTCGCGAGTCTCTTTCCCCTCGCCTGTGTCTCTCTCCCCTCTTCCTTTCGGTCCCAATGTTCCCTATTTTCTCGCTCCTTCCCCCATTCCCTCTCACTCCTCCACTCTCTCTCTTCCCTCGGCTGTCACTGTTCTCCGGCTTTCCCACAAATCCCTCTTTTCCATCTGTTCCCTCGCCTTACTCTTTCCCCTCGCCTGTGTCTCTATCCCCTCTTCCTTTCGGTCCCTATTTTCCCCATTTTCTCTCGCCTTCCCCCATTCCCTCTCACTCCTCCACTCTCTCTCTTCCCTTGCCGTCACGGTTTCTCTGCCTTTCCCACATTTCCCTCTTTTCCAGCTGTTCCCTCGCGTGTCTCTTTCCCCTCGCTTGTGTCTCTCTGCCCTCTTCCATTCGGTCCCAATGTTCCCTATTTTCTCGCTCCTTCCCCCATTCCCTCTCACTCCTCCACTCTCTCTCTTCCCTTGCCGTCACGGTTTCTCTGGCTTTCCCACAAATCCCTCTTTTCCATCTGTTCCCTCGCGTGTCTCTTTCCCCTCGCCTGTGTCTCTCTCCTCTCTTCCTTGCGGTCTCTATTTCCCCCACTTTCTCTCGCCTTCCCCCATTCCCTCTCACTACTCCACTCTCTCTCTTCCCTCGGCCGTCACTGTTTCCCCGCATTTCCCACATCTCCCTCTTTCCCATTATTTCCCTCTCGTGTCTGTTTCCCCTCGGCTGTGTCTCTCTCTCTTCTTCCTTTCGGTCCCTATTTTCCCCATTTTCTCTCGCCTTCCCCCATTCCCTCTCACTCCTCAACTCTCTATCTTCCTTCGGCTGTCACTTTTCTCCGGCTTTCCCACAAAGCCATCTTTTCCATCTGTTCCCTCGCGTGTCTCTTTCCCCTCGCCTGTGTCTTTCTCCTCTCTTCCTTTCTGTCTCTATTTCCCCCACTTTCTCTCGCCTTCCCCCATTCCCTCTCCCTCCTCCTCTCTCTCTCTTGCCTCGGCCGTCACATTGTCTCTGGCTTTCAATCATCTCCCTCTTTCCCATCTTTTCCCTCGCCTTACTCTTTCCCCTCGCCTGTGTCTCTCTCCCCTCTTCCTTTCGGTCCCTATTTTCCCCATTTTCTCTCGCCTTCCCCCTTTCCCTCTCACTCCTCCACTCTCTCTCTTCCCTCGGCTGTCACTGTTCTCCGGCTTTCCCACAAATCCCTCTTTTCCATCTGTTCCCTCGCCTTACTCTTTCCCCTCGCCTGTGTCTCTATCCCCTCTTCCTTTCGGTCCCTATTTTCCCCATTTTCTCTCGCCTTCCCCCATTCCCTCTCACTCCTCCACTCTCTCTATTCCCTCGGCCGTCACGGTTTCTCTGGCTTTCCCACATCTCCCTCTTTCACATCTGTTCCCTCGCGTGTTTCTTTCCCCTCGCTTGTGTCTCTCTCCCCTCTTCCTTTCGGTCCCAATGTTCCCTATTTTCTCGCTCCTTCCCCCATTCCCTCTCACTCCTCCACTGTCTCTCTTCCCTCGGCTGTCACTGTTCTCCGGCTTTCCCACAAATCCCTCTTTTCCATCTGTTCCCTCACATTACTCTTTCCCCTCGCCTGTGTCTCTCTCCCCTCTTCCTTTCGGTCCCTATTTTCCCCATTTTCTCTCGCCTTCCCCCATTCCCTCTCACTCCTCCACTCTCTCTATTCCCTCGGCCGTCACGGTTTCTCTGGCTTTCCCACATTTCCCTCTTTCCCATCTGTTCCCTCGTCTTACTCTTTCCCCTCGCCTGTGTCTCTCTCCCCTCTTCCTTTCGGTCCCTATTTTCCCCATTTTCTCTCGCCTTCCCCCATTCCCTCTCACTCCTCCACTCTCTCTCTTCCCTTGCCGTCACGGTTTCTCTGGCTTTCCCACATTTCCCTCTTTTCCATCTTTTCCCTCGCGTGTCTCTTTCCCCTCGCTTGTGTCTCTCTCCCCTCTTCCTTTCGGTCCCAATGTTCCCTATTTTCTCGCTCCTTCCCCCATTCCCTCTCACTCCTCCACTCTCTCTCTTCCCTCGGCTGTCACTGTTCTCCGGCTTTCCCACAAATCCCTCTTTTCCATCTGTTCCCTCACATTACTCTTTCCCCTCGCCTGTGTCTCTCTCCCCTCTTCCTTTCGGTCCCTATTTTCCCCATTTTCTCTCGCCTTCCCCCATTCCCTGTCACTCCTCCACTCTCTCTCTTCCCTCGGCTGTCACTGTTCTCCGGCTTTCCCACAAATCCCTCTTTTCCATCTGTTCCCTCTCGTGTCTCTTTCCCCTCGCTTGTGTCTCTCTCCCCTCTTCCTTTCGGTCCCTATTTTCCCCATTTTCTCTCGCCTTCCCCCATTCCCTCTCACTCCTCCACTCTCTCTCTTCCCTCGGCCGTCACTGTTTCCCCGCATTTCCCACATCTCCCTCTTTCCCATTATTTCCCTCTCGTGTCTGTTTCCCCTCGGCTGTGTCTCTCTCTCTTCTTCCTTTCGGTCCCTATTTTCCCCATTTTCTCTCGCCTTCCCCCATTCCCTCTCACTCCTCAACTCTCTATCTTCCTTCGGCTGTCACTTTTCTCCGGCTTTCCCACAAAGCCATCTTTTCCATCTGTTCCCTCGCGTGTCTCTTTCCCCTCGCCTGTGTCTTTCTCCTCTCTTCCTTTCTGTCTCTATTTCCCCCACTTTCTCTCGCCTTCCCCCATTCCCTCTCCCTCCTCCTCTCTCTCTCTTGCCTCGGCCGTCACATTGTCTCTGGCTTTCAATCATCTCCCTCTTTCCCATCTTTTCCCTCGCGTGTCTCTTTCCCCTCGCCAGTGTCTCTCTCCCCTCTTCCTTTCGGTCCCTATTTTCTCCATTTTCTCTCGCCTTCCCCCATTCCCTCTCACTCCTCCATTCTCTCTCTTCCCTTGCCGTCACGGTTTCTCTGGCTTTCCCACATTTCCCTCTTTTCCATCTTTTCCCTCGTGTTACTCTTTCCCCTCGCCTTACTCTTTCCCCGCGCCTGTGTCTCTCTCCTCTCTTCCTTTCGGTCTCTATTTCCCCAACTTTCTCTCGCCTTCCCCTATTCCCTCTCACTCCTCCACTCTCTCTCTTCCCTCGGCCGTCACGGTTTCTCCACATTTCCCACATCTCCCTCTTTCCCATCATTTCCCTCGCGTGTCTCTTTCCCCTCGCCTGTGTCTCTCTCCCCTCTTCCTTTCGGTCCCTATTTTCCCTATTTTCTCACTCCTTCCCCCATTCCCTCTCACTCCTCCACTCTCTCTCTTCCCTCGGCCGTCACTGTTCTTCCGCATTTCCCACATCTCCCTCTTTCCCATCTTTTTCCTCGCGTGTCTCTTTCCCCTCGCCTGTGTCTCTCTCCTCTCTTCCTTTCGGTCTCTATTTCCCCCACTTTCTCTCGCCTTCCCCCATTCCCTCTCACTCCTCCACTCTCTCTCTTCCCTCGGCTGTCACTGTTCTCCGGCTTTCCCACAAATCCCTCTTTTCCATCTGTTCCCTCGCCTTACTCTTTCCCCTCGCCTGTGTCTCTATCCCCTCTTCCTTTCGGTCCCTATTTTCCCCATTTTCTCTCGCCTTCCCCCATTCCCTCTCACTCCTCCACTCTCTCTCTTCCCTCGGCTGTCACTGTTCTCCGGCTTTCCCACAAATCCCTCTTTTCCATCTGTTCCCTCGCCTTACTCTTTCCCCTCGCCTGTGTCTCTCTCCCCTCTTCCTTTCGGTCCCTATTTTCCCCATTTTCTCTCGCCTTCCCCCATTCCCTCTCACTCCTCCACTCTCTCTCTTCCCTCGGCTGTCACTGTTCTCCTGCTTTCCCACATTTCCCTCTTTTCCATCTGTTCCCTCGCGTGTCTCTTTCCCCTCGCTTGTGTCTCTCTCCCCTCTTCCTTTCGGTCCCTATTTTCCCCATTTTCTCTAGCCTTCCCCCATTCCCTCTCACTCCTCCACTCTCTCTCTTCCCTAGGCCTTCCCTAGGCCTTCACAGTTTTTCTGGTTTTCCCACATTTCCCTCTTTTCCATCTGTTCCCTCGCGTGTCTCTTTCCCCTCGCCTGTGTCTCTCTCCTCTCTTCCTTGCGGTCTCTATTTCCCCCACTTTCTCTCGCCTTCCCCCATTCCCTCTCACTCCTCCACTCTCTCTCTTCCCTCGGCCGTCACTGTTTCTCCGCATTTCCCACATCTCCCTCTTTCCCATTATTTCCCTCTCGTGTCTGTTTCCCCTCGGCTGTGTCTCTCTCTCTTCTTCCTTTCGGTCCCTATTTTCCCCATTTTCTCTCGCCTTCCCCCATTCCCTCTCACTCCTCAACTCTCTCTCTTCCTTCGGCTGTCACTTTTCTCCGGCTTTCCCACAAAGCCATCTTTTCCATCTGTTCCCTCGCGTGTCTCTTTCCCCTCGCCTGTGTCTCTCTCCCCTCTTCCTTTCGGTCCCAATGTTCCCTATTTTCTCGCGCCTTCACCCATTCCCTCTCACTTCTCCACTCTCTCTCTTCCCTCGGCTGTCACTTTTCTCCGGCTTTCCCACAAATTCCTCTTTTCCATCTGTTCCCTCGCGTGTCTCTTTCCCCTCGCTTGTGTCTCTCTCCCCTCTTCCTTTCGGTCCCTATTTTCCCCATTTTCTCTCGCCTTCCCCCATTCCCTCTCACTCCTCCACTCTCTCTCTTCCCTTGCCGTCACGGTTTCTCTGCCTTTCCCACATTTCCCTCTTTTCCATCTGTTCCCTCGCGTGTCTCTTTCCCCTCGCTTGTGTCTCTCTCCCCTCTTCCATTCGGTCCCAATGTTCCCTATTTTCTCGCTCCTTCCCCCATTCCCTCTCACTCCTCCACTCTCTCTCTTCCCTTGCCGTCACGGTTTCTCTGGCTTTCCCACAAATCCCTCTTTTCCAACTGTTCCCTCGCGTGTCTCTTTCCCCTCGCCTGTGTCTCTCTCCTCTCTTCCTTGCGGTCTCTATTTCCCCCACTTTCTCTCGCCTTCCCCCATTCCCTCTCACTCCTCCACTCTCTCTCTTCCCTCGGCCGTCACTGTTTCTCCGCATTTCCCACATCTCCCTCTTTCCCATTATTTCCCTCTCGTGTCTGTTTCCCCTCGGCTGTGTCTCCCTCTCTTCTTCCTTTCGGTCCCTATTTTCCCCATTTTCTCTCGCCTTCCCCCATTCCCTCTCACTCCTCCACTCTCTCTCTTCCCTCGGCCGTCACTGTTTCTCCGCATTTCCCACATCTCCCTCTTTCCCATTATTTCCCTCTCGTGTCTCTTTCCCCTCGCCTGTGTCTCTCTCCCCTCTTCTTTTCGGTCCCTATTTTGTCTCTCTTTCCCCCATTCCCTCTCACTCCTCCACTCTCTCTCTTCCCTCGTCTGTCACTTTTCTGCGGCTTTCCCACAAAGACCTCTTTTCCATCTGTTCCCTCGCGTGTCTCTTTCCCCTCGCCTGTGTCTTTCTCCTCTCTTCCTTTCTGTCTCTATTTCCCCAACTTTGTCTCGCCTTCCCCCATTCCCTCTCCCTCCTCCTCCCTCTCTCTTGCCTCGGCCGTCACGTTGTCTCTGGCTTTCAATCATCTCCCTCTTTCCCATCTTTTCCCTCGCCTGTCTCTTTCCCCTCGCCAGTGTCTCTCTCCCCTCTTCCTTTCGGTCCCTATTTTCTCCATTTTCTCTCGCCTTCCCCCATTCCCTCTCACTCCTCCATTCTCTCTCTTCCCTTGCCGTCACGGTTTCTCTGGCTTTCCCACATTTCCCTCTTTTCCATCTTTTCCCTCGCCTTACTCTTTCCCCGCGTCTGTGTCTCTCTCCTCTCTTCCTTTCGGTCTCTATTTCCCCAACTTTCTCTCGCCTTCCCCTATTCCCTCTCACTCCGCCACTCTCTCTCTTCCCTCGGCCGTCACGGTTTCTCCACATTTTCCCCATCTCCCTCTTTCCCATTATTTCCCTCGCGTGTCTCTTTCCCCTCGCCTGTGTCTCTCTCCCCTCTTCTTTTCGGTCCCTATTTACCCTATTTTGTCTCGCTTTCCACCATTCCCTCTCACTCCTCCACTCTCTCTCTTGCCTCGGCTGTCACTGTTCTCCGGCTTCCCCACATCTCACTCTTTCCCATCTTTTTCCCTCGCGTGTCTCTTTCCCCTCGTCTTTGTCTCTCTCCCCTCTTCCTTTCGGTCCCTATTTTCCCTATTTTCTCACTCCTTCCCCCATTCCCTCTCACTCCTCCACTCTCTCTCTTCCCTCGGCTGTCACTGTTCTCCTGCTTTCCCACAAATTCCTCTTTTCCATCTGTTCCCTCGCGTGTCTCTTTCCCCTCGCTTGTGTCTCTCTCCCCTCTTCCTTTCGGTCCCTATTTTCCCCATTTTCTCTCGCCTTCCCCCATTCCCTCTCACTCCTCCACTCTCTCTCTTCCCTTGCCGTCACGGTTTCTCTGGCTTTCCCACATTTCCCTCTTTTCCAGCTGTTCCCTCGCGTGTCTCTTTCCCCTCGCTTGTGTCTCTCTCCCCTCTTCCTTTCGGTCCCAATGTTCCCTATTTTCTCGCTCCTTCCCCCATTCCCTCTCACTCCTCCACTCTCTCTCTTCCCTTGCCGTCACGGTTTCTCTGGCTTTCCCACAAATCCCTCTTTTCCATCTGTTCCCTCGCGTGTCTCTTTCCCCTCGCCTGTGTCTCTCTCCTCTCTTCCTTGCGGTCTCTATTTCCCCCACTTTCTCTCGCCTTCCCCCATTCCCTCTCACTCCTCCACTCTCTCTCTTCCCTCGGCCGTCACTGTTTCCCCGCATTTCCCACATCTCCCTCTTTCCCATTATTTCCCTCTCGTGTCTGTTTCCCCTCGGCTGTGTCTCTCTCTCTTCTTCCTTTCGGTCCCTATTTTCCCCATTTTCTCTCGCCTTCCCCCATTCCCTCTCACTCCTCAACTCTCTATCTTCCTTCGGCTGTCACTTTTCTCCGGCTTTCCCACAAAGCCATCTTTTCCATCTGTTCCCTCGCGTGTCTCTTTCCCCTCGCCTGTGTCTTTCTCCTCTCTTCCTTTCTGTCTCTATTTCCCCCACTTTCTCTCGCCTTCCCCCATTCCCTCTCCCTCCTCCTCTCTCTCTCTTGCCTCGGCCGTCACATTGTCTCTGGCTTTCAATCATCTCCCTCTTTCCCATCTTTTCCCTCGCGTGTCTCTTTCCCCTCGCCAGTGTCTCTCTCCCCTCTTCCTTTCGGTCCCTATTTCCCCCACTTTCTCTCGCCTTCCCCCTTTCCCTCTCACTCCTCCATTCTCTCTCTTCCCTTGCCGTCACGGTTTCTCTGGCTTTCCCACATTTCCCTCTTTTCCATCTTTTCCCTCGTGTTACTCTTTCCCCTCGCCTTACTCTTTCCCCGCGCCTGTGTCTCTCTCCTCTCTTCCTTTCGGTCTCTATTTCCCCAACTTTCTCTCGCCTTCCCCTATTCCCTCTCACTCCTCCACTCTCTCTCTTCCCTCGGCCGTCACGGTTTCTCCACATTTCCCACATCTCCCTCTTTCCCATCATTTCCCTCGCGTGTCTCTTTCCCCTCGCCTGTGTCTCTCTCCCCTCTTCCTTTCGGTCCCTATTTTCCCTATTTTCTCACTCCTTCCCCCATTCCCTCTCACTCCTCCACTCTCTCTCTTCCCTCGGCCGTCACTGTTCTTCCGCATTTCCCACATCTCCCTCTTTCCCATCTTTTTCCTCGCGTGTCTCTTTCCCCTCGCCTGTGTCTCTCTCCTCTCTTCCTTGCGGTCTCTATTTCCCCCACTTTCTCTCGCCTTCCCCCATTCCCTCTCACTCCTCCACTCTCTCTCTTCCCTCGGCCGTCACTGTTCTTCCGCATTTCCCACATCTCCCTCTTTCCCATCTTTTTCCCTCGCGTGTCTCTTTCCCCTCGTCTTTGTCTCTCTCCCCTCTTCCTTTCGGTCCCTATTTTCCCTATTTTCTCACTCCTTCCCCCATTCCCTCTCACTCCTCCACTCTCTCTCTTCCCTCGGCCGTCACTGTTCTTCCGCATTTCCCACATCTCCCTCTTTCCCATCTTTTCCCTCGCGTGTCTCTTTCCCCTCGCCTGTGTCTCTCTCCTCTCTTCCTTCGGTCTCTATTTCCCCCACTGTCTCTCGCCTTCCCCCATTCCCTCTCACTCCTCCACTCTCTCTCTTCCCTTGGCCGTCACGGTTTCTCCGGCTTCCCCACATCTCCCTCTTTTCCCATTTGTTCCCTCGCGTGTCTCTTTCCCCTCGCCTGTGTCTTTCTCCTCTCTTCCTTTCTGTCTCTATTTCCCCAACTTTGTCTCGCCTTCCCCCATTCCCTCTCCCTCCTCCTCTCTCTCTCTTGCCTCGGCCGTCACGTTGTCTCTGGCTTTCAATCATCTCCCTCTTACCCATCTTTTCCCACGCGTGTCTCTTTCCCCTCGCCAGTGTCTCGCTCCCCTCTTCCTTTCGGTCCCAATGTTCCCCATTTTCTCTCGCCTTCCCCCATTCCCTCTCACTCCTCCACTCTCTCTCTTCCCTTGCCGTCACGGTTTCTCTGGCTTTCCCACATTTCCCTCTTTTCCATCGTTTCCCTCGCGTGTTTCTTTACCCTCGCTTGTGTCGCTCTCCCCTCTTCCTTTCGGTCCCAATGTTCCCTATTTTCTCGCTCGTTCCCCCATTCCCTCTCACTCCTCCACTCTCTCTCTTCCCTCGGCTGTCACTGTTCTCCGGCTTTCCCACAAATCCCTCTTTTCCATCTGTTCCCTCGCCTTACTCTTTCCCCTCGCCTGTGTCTCTCTCCTCTCTTCCTTTCGGTCCCTATTTTCCCCATTTTCTCTAGCCTTCCCCCATTCCCTCTCACTCCTCCACTCTCTCTCTTCCCTAGGCCTTCCCTAGGCCTTCACAGTTTTTCTGGTTTTCCCACATTTCCCTCTTTTCCATCTGTTCCCTCGCGTGTCTCTTTCCCCTCGCCTGTGTCTCTCTCCTCTCTTCCTTGCGGTCTCTATTTCCCCCACTTTCTCTCGCCTTCCCCCATTCCCTCTCACTCCTCCACTCTCTCTCTTCCCTCGGCCGTCACTGTTTCTCCGCATTTCCCACATCTCCCTCTTTCCCATTATTTCCCTCTCGTGTCTGTTTCCCCTCGGCTGTGTCTCTCTCTCTTCTTCCTTTCGGTCCCTATTTTCCCCATTTTCTCTCGCCTTCCCCCATTCCCTCTCACTCCTCAACTCTCTCTCTTCCTTCGGCTGTCACTTTTCTCCGGCTTTCCCACAAAGCCATCTTTTCCATCTGTTCCCTCGCGTGTCTCTTTCCCCTCGCCTGTGTCTCTCTCCCCTCTTCCTTTCGGTCCCAATGTTCCCTATTTTCTCGCGCCTTCCCCCATTCCCTCTCACTTCTCCACTCTCTCTCTTCCCTCGGCTGTCACTGTTCTCCTGCTTTCCCACAAATTCCTCTTTTCCATCTGTTCCCTCGCGTGTCTCTTTCCCCTCGCTTGTGTCTCTCTCCCCTCTTCCTTTCGGTCCCTATTTTCCCCATTTTCTCTCGCCTTCCCCCATTCCCTCTCACTCCTCCACTCTCTCTCTTCCCTTGCCGTCACGGTTTCTCTGCCTTTCCCACATTTCCCTCTTTTCCATCTGTTCCCTCGCGTGTCTCTTTCCCCTCGCTTGTGTCTCTCTCCCCTCTTCCATTCGGTCCCAATGTTCCCTATTTTCTCGCTCCTTCCCCCATTCCCTCTCACTCCTCCACTCTCTCTCTTCCCTTGCCGTCACGGTTTCTCTGGCTTTCCCACAAATCCCTCTTTTCCAACTGTTCCCTCGCGTGTCTCTTTCCCCTCGCCTGTGTCTCTCTCCTCTCTTCCTTGCGGTCTCTATTTCCCCCACTTTCTCTCGCCTTCCCCCATTCCCTCTCACTCCTCCACTCTCTCTCTTCCCTCGGCCGTCACTGTTTCTCCGCATTTCCCACATCTCCCTCTTTCCCATTATTTCCCTCTCGTGTCTGTTTCCCCTCGGCTGTGTCTCTCTCTCTTCTTCCTTTCGGTCCCTATTTTCCCCATTTTCTCTCGCCTTCCCCCATTCCCTCTCACTCCTCCACTCTCTCTCTTCCCTCGGCCGTCACTGTTTCTCCGCATTTCCCACATCTCCCTCTTTCCCATTATTTCCCTCTCGTGTCTCTTTCCCCTCGCCTGTGTCTCTCTCCCCTCTTCTTTTCGGTCCCTATTTTGTCTCTCTTTCCCCCATTCCCTCTTACTCCTCCACTCTCTCTCTTCCCTCGTCTGTCACTTTTCTGCGGCTTTCCCACAAAGACCTCTTTTCCATCTGTTCCCTCGCGTGTCTCTTTCCCCTCGCCTGTGTCTTTCTCCTCTCTTCCTTTCTGTCTCTATTTCCCCAACTTTGTCTCGCCTTCCCCCATTCCCTCTCCCTCCTCCTCCCTCTCTCTTGCCTCGGCCGTCACGTTGTCTCTGGCTTTCAATCATCTCCCTCTTTCCCATCTTTTCCCTCGCCTGTCTCTTTCCCCTCGCCTGTGTCTCTCTCCCCTCTTCCTTTCGGTCCCTATTTTCCCCATTTTCTCTCGCCTTCCCCCATTCCCTCTCACTCCTCCATTCTCTCTCTTCCCTTGCCGTCACGGTTTCTCTGGCTTTCCCACATTTCCCTCTTTTCCATCTTTTCCCTCGCCTTACTCTTTCCCCGCGTCTGTGTCTCTCTCCTCTCTTCCTTTCGGTCTCTATTTACCCAACTTTCTCTCGCCTTCCCCCATTCCCTCTCACTCCTCCACTCTCTCTCTTCCCTCGGCCGTCACGGTTTCTCCACATTTTCCCCATCTCCCTCTTTCCCATTATTTCCCTCGCGTGTCTCTTTCCCCTCGCCTGTGTCTCTCTCCCCTCTTCTTTTCGGTCCCTATTTACCCTATTTTGTCTCGCTTTCCACCATTCCCTCTCACTCCTCCACTCTCTCTCTTGCCTCGGCTGTCACTGTTCTCCGGCTTCCCCACATCTCACTCTTTCCCATCTTTTTCCCTCGCGTGTCTCTTTCCCCTCGTCTTTGTCTCTCTCCCCTCTTCCTTTCGGTCCCTATTTTCCCTATTTTCTCACTCCTTCCCCCATTCCCTCTCACTCCTCCACTCTCTCTCTTCCCTCGGCCGTCACGGTTTTCTCTGCATTTCCCACATCTCCCTCTTTCCCATCTTTTCCCTCGCGTGTCTCTTTCCCCTCGCCTGTGTCTCTCTCCTCTCTTCCTTCGGTCTCTATTTCCCCCACTGTCTCTCGCCTTCCCCCATTCCCTCTCACTCCTCCACTCTCTCTCTTCCCTTGGCCGTCACGGTTTCTCCGGCTTCCCCACATCTCCCTCTTTTCCCATCTGTTCCCTCGCGTGTCTCTTTCCCCTCGCCTGTGTCTTTCTCCTCTCTTCCTTTCTGTCTCTATTTCCCCAACTTTGTCTCGCCTTCCCCCATTCCCTCTCCCTCCTCCTCTCTCTCTCTTGCCTCGGCCGTCACGTTGTCTCTGGCTTTCAATCATCTCCCTCTTACCCATCTTTTCCCACGCGTGTCTCTTTCCCCTCGCCAGTGTCTCTCTCCCCTCTTCCTTTCGGTCCCAATGTTCCCCATTTTCTCTCGCCTTCCCCCATTCCCTCTCACTCCTCCACTCTCTCTCTTCCCTTGCCGTCACGGTTTCTCTGGCTTTCCCACATTTCCCTCTTTTCCATCGTTTCCCTCGCGTGTTTCTTTCCCCTCGCTTGTGTCGCTCTCCCCTCTTCCTTTCGGTCCCAATGTTCCCTATTTTCTCGCTCGTTCCCCCATTCCCTCTCACTCCTCCACTCTCTCTCTTCCCTCGGCTGTCACTGTTCTCCGGCTTTCCCACAAATCCCTCTTTTCCATCTGTTCCCTCGCCTTACTCTTTCCCCTCGCCTGTGTCTCTCTCCTCTCTTCCTTTCGGTCCCAATTTTCCCTATTTTCTCGCTCCTTCCCCCATTCCCTCTCACTCCTCCACTCTCTCTCTTCCCTCGGCTGTCACTGTTCTCCAGCTTTCCCACATTTCCCTCTTTTCCATCGTTTCCCTCACGTGTCTCTTTCCCCTCGCTTGTGTCTCTCTCCCCTCTTCCTTTCGGTCCCAATGTTCCCTATTTTCTCGCTCCTTCCCCCATTCCCTCTCACTCCTTCACTCTCTCTCTTCCCTAGGCCTTCACAGTTTTTCTGGTTTTCCCACATTTCCCTCGTTTCCATCTGTTCCCTCGCGTGTCTCTTTCCCCTCGCCTGTGTCTCTCTCCTCTCTTCCTTTCGGTCTCTATTTCCCCCACTTTCTCTCGCCTTCCCCCATTCCCTCTCACTCCTCCACTCTCTCTCTTCCCTCGGCCGTCACGGTTTCTCCGCCTTTCCCACAGCTCCCTCTTTCCTATCTTTCCCTGGCGTGTCTCTTTCCCCTCGCCTGTGTCTCTCTCCTCTCTTCCTTTCGGTCTCTATTTTCCCCATTTTCTCTCGCCTTCCCCCATTCCCTCTCACTCCTCCACTCTCTCTCTTCCCTTGCCGTCACGGTTTCTCTGGCTTTCCCACATCTCCCTCTTTCCCATCTGTTCCCTCGCGTGTCTCTTTCCCCTCGCTTGTGTCGCTCTCCCCTCTTCCTTTCGGTCCCAATGTTCCCTATTTTCTCGCTCCTTTCCCCATTCCCTCTCACTCCTCCACTCTCTCTCTTCCCTCGGCTGTCACTGTTCTCCGGCTTTCCCACAAATTCCTCTTTTCCATCTGTTCCCTCGCCTTACTCTTTCCCCTCGCCTGTGTCTCTCTCCCCTCTTCTTTTCGGTCCCTATTTTGTCTCTCTTTCCCCCATTCCCTCTTACTCCTCCACTCTCTCTCTTCCCTCGGCTGTCACTTTTCTCCGGCTTTCCCACAAATCCCTCTTTTCCATCTGTTCCCTCGCGTGTCTCTTTCCCCTCGCCTGTGTCTTTCTCCTCTCTTCCTCTCTGTCTCTATTTCCCCAACTTTGTCTCGCCTTCCCCCATTCCCTCTCCCTCCTCCTCTCTCTCTCTTGCCTCGGCCGTCACGTTGTCTCTGGCTTTCAATCATCTCCCTCTTTCCCATCTTTTCCCTCGCGTGTCTCTTTCCCCTCGCCTTACTCTTTCCCCGCGCCTGTGTCTCTCTCCCCTCTTCCTTTCGGTCCCTATTTTCCCCATTTTCTCTCGCCTTCCCCCATTCCCTCTCACTCCTCCACTCTCTCTATTCCCTCGGCCGTCACGGTTTCTCTGGCTTTCCCACAAATCCCTCTTTTCCATCTGTTCCCTCTCGTGTCTCTTTCCCCTCGCTTGTGTCTCTCTCCCCTCTTCCTTTCGGTCCCTATTTTCCCCATTTTCTCTCGCCTTCCCCCATTCCCTCTCACTCCTCCACTCTCTCTATTCCCTCGGCCGTCACGGTTTCTCTGGCTTTCCCACATCTCCCTCTTTCCCATCTGTTCCCTGGCGTGTCTCTTTCCCCTCGCTTGTGTCTCTCTCCCCTCTTCCTTTCGGTCCCAATGTTCCCTATTTTCTCGCTCCTTCCCCCATTCCCTCTCACTCCTCCACTCTCTCTCTTCCCTCGGCTGTCACTGTTCTCCGGCTTTCCCACAAATCCCTCTTTTCCATCTGTTCCCTCGCCTTACTCTTTCCCCTCGCCTGTGTCTCTCTCCCCTCTTACTTTCGGTCCCTATTTTCCCCATTTTCTCTCGCCTTCCCCCATTCCCTCTCACTCCTCCACTCTCTCTCTTCCCTCGGCTGTCACTGTTCTCCGGCTTTCCCACAAATCCCTCTTTTCCATCTGTTCCCTCGCCTTACTCTTTCCCCTCGCCTGTGTCTCTATCCCCTCTTCCTTTCGGTCCCTATTTTCCCCATTTTCTCTCGCCTTCCCCCATTCCCTCTCACTCCTCCACTCTCTCTATTCCCTCGGCCGTCACGGTTTCCTCTGGCTTTCCCACATCTCCCTCTTTCACATCTGTTCCCTCGCATGTCTCTTTCCCCTCGCTTGTGTCTCTCTCCCCTCTTCCTTTCGGTCCCAATGTTCCCTATTTTCTCGCTCCTTCCCCCATTCCCTCTCACTCCTCCACTCTCTCTCTTCCCTCGGCTGTCACTGTTCTCCGGCTTTCCCACAAATCCCTCTTTTCCATCTGTTCCCTCTCGTGTCTCTTTCCCCTCGCTTGTGTCTCTCTCCCCTCTTCCTTTCGGTCCCTATTTTCCCCATTTTCTCTCGCCTTCCCCCATTCCCTCTCACTCCTCCACTCTCTCTCTTCCCTCGGCTGTCACTGTTCTCCGGCTTTCCCACAAATCCCTCTTTTCCATCTGTTCCCTCGCCTTACTCTTTCCCCTCGCTTGTGTCTCTCTCCCCTCTTCCTTTCGGTCCCAATGTTCCCTATTTTCTCGCTCCTTCCCCCATTCCCTGTCACTCCTCCACTCTCTCTCTTCCCTCGGCTGTCACTGTTCTCCGGCTTTCCCACAAATCCCTCTTTTCCATCTGTTCCCTCGCCTTACTCTTTCCCCTCGCCTGTGTCTCTCTCCCCTCTTCCTTTCGGTCCCTATTTTCCCCATTTTCTCTCGCCTTCCCCCATTCCCTCTCACTCCTCCACTCTCTCTCTTCCCTCGGCTGTCACTGTTCTCCGTCTTTCCCACAAATCCCTCTTTTCCATCTGTTCCCTCGCCTTACTCTTTCCCCTCGCCTGTGTCTCTATCCCCTCTTCCTTTCGGTCCCTATTTTCCCATTCTCTCTCGCCTTACCCCATTCCCTCTCACTCCTCCACTCTCTCTATTCCCTCGGCCGTCACGGTTTCTCTGGCTTTCCCACATCTCCCTCTTTCACATCTGTTCCCTCGCGTGTTTCTTTCCCCTCGCTTGTGTCTCTCTCCCCTCTTCCTTTCGGTCCCAATGTTCCCTATTTTCTCGCTCCTTCCCCCATTCCCTCTCACTCCTCCACTGTCTCTCTTCCCTCGGCTGTCACTGTTCTCCGGCTTTCCCACAAATCCATCTTTTCCATCTGTTCCCTCGCCTTACTCTTTCCCCTCGCCTGTGTCTCTCTCCTCTCTTCCTTGCGGTCTCTATTTCCCCCACTTTCTCTCGCCTTCCCCCATTCCCTCTCACTCCTCCACTCTCTCTCTTCCCTCGGCCGTCACGGTTTCTCCACATTTTCCCCATCTCCCTCTTTCCCATTATTTCCCTCGCGTGTCTCTTTCCCCTCGCCTGTGTCTCTCTCCCCTCTTCTTTTCGGTCCCTATTTTCCCTATTTTGTCTCGCTTTCCACCATTCCCTCTCACTCCTCCACTCTCTCTCTTGCCTCGGCTGTCACTGTTCTCCGTCTTCCCCACATCTCACTCTTTCCCATCTTTTTCCCTCGCGTGTCTCTTTCCCCTCGTCTTTGTCTCTCTCCCCTCTTCCTTTCGGTCCCTATTTTCCCTATTTTCTCACTCCTTCCCCCATTCCCTCTCACTCCTCCACTCTCTCTCTTCCCTCGGCCGTCACTGTTCTTCCGCATTTCCCACATCTCCCTCTTTCCCATCTTTTCCCTCGCGTGTCTCTTTCCCCTCGCCTGTGTCTCTCTCCTCTCTTCCTTTCGGTCTCTATTTCCCCCACTTTCTCTCGCCTTCCCCCATTCCCTCTCACTCCTCCACTCTCTCTCTTCCCTCGGCTGTCACCGTTCTCCGGCTTTCCCACAAATCCCTCTTTTCCATCTGTTCCCTCTCGTGTCTCTTTCCCCTCGCTTGTGTCTCTCTCCCCTCTTCCTTTCGGTCCCTATTTTCCCCATTTTCTCTAGCCTTCCCCCATTCCCTCTCCCTCCTCCTCTCTCTCTCTTGCCTCGGCCGTCACGTTGTCTCTGGCTTTCAATCATCTCCCTCTTACCCATCTTTTCCCACGCGTGTCTCTTTCCCCTCGCCAGTGTCTCTCTCCCCTCTTCCTTTCGGTCCCAATGTTCCCCATTTTCTCTCGCCTTCCCCCATTCCCTCTCACTCCTCCACTCTCTCTCTTCCCTAGGCCTTCACAGTTTTTCTGGTTTTCCCACATTTCCCTCGTTTCCATCTGTTCCCTCGCGTGTCTCTTTCCCCTCGCCAGTGTCTCTCTCCCCTCTTCCTTTCGGTCCCTATTTTCTCCATTTTCTCTCGCCTTCCCCCATTCCCTCTCACTCCTCCACTCTCTCTCTTCCCTCGGCCGTCACGGTTTCTCCACATTTCCCACATCTCCCTCTTTCCCATCATTTCCCTCGCGTGTCTCTTTCCCCTCGCCTGTGTCTCTCTCCCCTCTTCCTTTCGGTCCCTATTTTCCCTATTTTCTCACTCCTTCCCCCATTCCCTCTCACTCCTCCACTCTCTCTCTTCCCTCGGCCGTCACTGTTCTTCCGCATTTCCCACATCTCCCTCTTTCCCATCTTTTTCCTCGCGTGTCTCTTTCCCCTCGCCTGTGTCTCTCTCCTCTCTTCCTTTCGGTCTCTATTTCCCCCACTTTCTCTCGCCTTCCCCCATTCCCTCTCACTCCTCCACTCTCTCTCTTCCCTCGGCTGTCACTGTTCTCCTGCTTTCCCACAAATCCCTCTTTTCCATCTGTTCCCTCGCGTGTCTCTTTCCCCTCGCTTGTGTCTCTCTCCCCTCTTCCTTTCGGTCCCTATTTTCCCCATTTTCTCTAGCCTTCCCCCATTCCCTCTCACTCCTCCACTCTCTCTCTTCCCTCGGCTGTCACTGTTCTCCTGCTTTCCCACATTTCCCTCTTTTCCATCTGTTCCCTCGCGTGTCTCTTTCCCCTCGCTTGTGTCTCTCTCCCCTCTTCCTTTCGGTCCCTATTTTCCCCATTTTCTCTAGCCTTCCCCCATTCCCTCTCACTCCTCCACTCTCTCTCTTCCCTAGGCCTTCCCTAGGCCTTCACAGTTTTTCTGGTTTTCCCACATTTCCCTCTTTTCCATCTGTTCCCTCGCGTGTCTCTTTCCCCTCGCCTGTGTCTCTCTCCTCTCTTCCTTGCGGTCTCTATTTCCCCCACTTTCTCTCGCCTTCCCCCATTCCCTCTCACTCCTCCACTCTCTCTCTTCCCTCGGCCGTCACTGTTTCTCCGCATTTCCCATATCTCCCTCTTTCCCATTATTTCCCTCTCGTGTCTGTTTCCCCTCGGCTGTGTCTCTCTCTCTTCTTCCTTTCGGTCCCTATTTTCCCCATTTTCTCTCGCCTTCCCCCATTCCCTCTCACTCCTCAACTCTCTCTCTTCCTTCGGCCGTCACTTTTCTCCGGCTTTCCCACAAAGCCATCTTTTCCATCTGTTCCCTCGCGTGTCTCTTTCCCCTCGCCTGTGTCTCTCTCCCCTCTTCCTTTCGGTCCCAATGTTCCCTATTTTCTCGCGCCTTCCCCCATTCCCTCTCACTCCTCCACTCTCTCTCTTCCCTCGGCTGTCACTGTTCTCCGGCTTTCCCACAAATCCCTCTTTTCCATCTGTTCCCTCGCGTGTCTCTTTCCCCTCGCTTGTGTCTCTCTCCCCTCTTCCTTTCGTTCCCTATTTTCCCCATTTTCTCTCGCCTTCCCCCATTCCCTCTCACTCCTCCACTCTCTCTCTTCCCTTGCCGTCACGGTTTGTCTGGCTTTCCCACAAATCCCTCTTTTCCATCTGTTCCCTCGCGTGTCTCTTTCCCCTCGCTTGTGTCTCTCTCCCCTCTTCCATTCGGTCCCAATGTTCCCTATTTTCTCGCTCCTTCCCCCATTCCCTCTCACTCCTCCACTCTCTCTCTTCCCTTGCCGTCACGGTTTGTCTGGCTTTCCCACAAATCCCTCTTTTCCATCTGTTCCCTCGCGTGTCTCTTTCCCCTCGCCTGTGTCTCTCTCCTCTCTTCCTTGCGGTCTCTATTTCCCCCACTTTCTCTCGCCTTCCCCCATTCCCTCTCACTCCTCCACTCTCTCTCTTCCCTCGGCCGTCACTGTTTCTCCGCATTTCCCACATCTCCCTCTTTCCCATTATTTCCCTATCGTGTCTGTTTCCCCTCGGCTGTGTCTCCCTCTCTTCTTCCTTTCGGTCCCTATTTTCCCCATTTTCTCTCGCCTTCCCCCATTCCCTCTCACTCCTCCACTCTCTCTCTTCCCTCGGCCGTCACTGTTTCTCCGCATTTCCCACATCTCCCTCTTTCCCATTATTTCCCTCTCGTGTCTCTTTCCCCTCGCCTGTGTCTCTCTCCCCTCTTCTTTTCGGTCCCTATTTTGTCTCTCTTTCCCCCATTCCCTCTTACTCCTCCACTCTCTCTCTTCCCTCGTCTGTCACTTTTCTGCGGCTTTCCCACAAAGACCTCTTTTCCATCTGTTCCCTCGCGTGTCTCTTTCCCCTCGCCTGTGTCTCTCTCCTCTCTTCCTTTCGGTCTCTATTTCCCCAACTTTGTCTCGCCTTCCCCCATTCCCTCTCCCTCCTCCTCCCTCTCTCTTGCCTCGGCCGTCACGTTGTCTCTGGCTTTCAATCATCTCCCTCTTTCCCATCTTTTCCCTCGCGTGTCTCTTTCCCCTCGCCAGTGTCTCTCTCCCCTCTTCCTTTCGGTCCCTATTTTCTCCATTTTCTCTCGCCTTCCCCCATTCCCTCTCACTCCTACATTCTCTCTCTTCCCTTGCCGTCACGGTTTCTCTGGCTTTCCCACATTTCCCTCTTTTCCATCTGTTCCCTCGCGTGTTTCTTTCCCCTCGCTTGTGTCGCTCTCCCCTCTTCCTTTCGGTCCCAATGTTCCCTATTTTCTCGCTCGTTCCCCCATTCCCTCTCACTCCTCCACTCTCTCTCTTCCCTCGGCTGTCACTGTTCTCCGGCTTTCCCACAAATCCCTCTTTTCCATCTGTTCCCTCGCCTTACTCTTTCCCCTCGCCTGTGTCTCTCTCCTCTCTTCCTTTCGGTCCCTATTTTCCCCATTTTCTCTAGCCTTCCCCCATTCCCTCTCACTCCTCCACTCTCTCTCTTCCCTAGGCCTTCCCTAGGCCTTCACAGTTTTTCTGGTTTTCCCACATTTCCCTCTTTTCCATATGTTCCCTCGCGTGTCTCTTTCCCCTCGCCTGTGTCTCTCTCCTCTCTTCCTTGCGGTCTCTATTTCCCCCACTTTCTCTCGCCTTCCCCCATTCCCTCTCACTCCTCCACTCTCTCTCTTCCCTCGGCCGTCACTGTTTCTCCGCATTTCCCACATCTCCCTCTTTCCCATTATTTCCCTCTCGTGTCTGTTTCCCCTCGGCTGTGTCTCTCTCTCTTCTTCCTTTCGGTCCCTATTTTCCCCATTTTCTCTCGCCTTCCCCCATTCCCTCTCACTCCTCAACTCTCTCTCTTCCCTCGGCTGTCACTTTTCTCCGGCTTTCCCACAAAGCCATCTTTTCCATCTGTTCCCTCGCGTGTCTCTTTCCCCTCGCCTGTGTCTCTCTCCCCTCTTCCTTTCGGTCCCAATGTTCCCTATTTTCTCGCGCCTTCCCCCATTCCCTCTCACTTCTCCACTCTCTCTCTTCCCTCGGCTGTCACTGTTCTCCTGCTTTCCCACAAATTCCTCTTTTCCATCTGTTCCCTCGCGTGTCTCTTTCCCCTCGCTTGTGTCTCTCTCCCCTCTTCCTTTCGGTCCCTATTTTCCCCATTTTCTCTCGCCTTCCCCCATTCCCTCTCACTCCTCCACTCTCTCTCTTCCCTTGCCGTCACGGTTTCTCTGCCTTTCCCACATTTCCCTCTTTTCCATCTGTTCCCTCGCGTGTCTCTTTCCCCTCGCTTGTGTCTCTCTCCCCTCTTCCATTCGGTCCCAATGTTCCCTATTTTCTCGCTCCTTCCCCCATTCCCTCTCACTCCTCCACTCTCTCTCTTCCCTTGCCGTCACGGTTTCTCTGGCTTTCCCACAAATCCCTCTTTTCCAACTGTTCCCTCGCGTGTCTCTTTCCCCTCGCCTGTGTCTCTCTCCTCTCTTCCTTGCGGTCTCTATTTCCCCCACTTTCTCTCGCCTTCCCCCATTCCCTCTCACTCCTCCACTCTCTCTCTTCCCTCGGCCGTCACTGTTTCTCCGCATTTCCCACATCTCCCTCTTTCCCATTATTTCCCTCTCGTGTCTGTTTCCCCTCGGCTGTGTCTCCCTCTCTTCTTCCTTTCGGTCCCTATTTTCCCCATTTTCTCTCGCCTTCCCCCATTCCCTCTCACTCCTCCACTCTCTCTCTTCCCTCGGCTGTCACTGTTCTCCTGCTTTCCCACAAATCCCTCTTTTCCATCTGTTCCCTCGCGTGTCTCTTTCCCCTCGCTTGTGTCTCTCTCCCCTCTTCCTTTCGGTCCCTATTTTCCCCATTTTCTCTAGCCTTCCCCCATTCCCTCTCACTCCTCCACTCTCTCTCTTCCCTCGGCTGTCACTGTTCTCCTGCTTTCCCACATTTCCCTCTTTTCCATCTGTTCCCTCGCGTGTCTCTTTCCCCTCGCTTGTGTCTCTCTCCCCTCTTCCTTTCGGTCCCTATTTTCCCCATTTTCTCTAGCCTTCCCCCATTCCCTCTCACTCCTCCACTCTCTCTCTTCCCTAGGCCTTCCCTAGGCCTTCACAGTTTTTCTGGTTTTCCCACATTTCCCTCTTTTCCATCTGTTCCCTCGCGTGTCTCTTTCCCCTCGCCTGTGTCTCTCTCCTCTCTTCCTTGCGGTCTCTATTTCCCCCACTTTCTCTCGCCTTCCCCCATTCCCTCTCACTCCTCCACTCTCTCTCTTCCCTCGGCCGTCACTGTTTCTCCGCATTTCCCATATCTCCCTCTTTCCCATTATTTCCCTCTCGTGTCTGTTTCCCCTCGGCTGTGTCTCTCTCTCTTCTTCCTTTCGGTCCCTATTTTCCCCATTTTCTCTCGCCTTCCCCCATTCCCTCTCACTCCTCAACTCTCTCTCTTCCTTCGGCCGTCACTTTTCTCCGGCTTTCCCACAAAGCCATCTTTTCCATCTGTTCCCTCGCGTGTCTCTTTCCCCTCGCCTGTGTCTCTCTCCCCTCTTCCTTTCGGTCCCAATGTTCCCTATTTTCTCGCGCCTTCCCCCATTCCCTCTCACTTCTCCACTCTCTCTCTTCCCTCGGCTGTCACTGTTCTCCTGCTTTCCCACAAATTCCTCTTTTCCATCTGTTCCCTCGCGTGTCTCTTTCCCCTCGCTTGTGTCTCTCTCCCCTCTTCCTTTCGTTCCCTATTTTCCCCATTTTCTCTCGCCTTCCCCCATTCCCTCTCACTCCTCCACTCTCTCTCTTCCCTTGCCGTCACGGTTTCTCTGCCTTTCCCACATTTCCCTCTTTTCCATCTGTTCCCTCGCGTGTCTCTTTCCCCTCGCCTGTGTCTCTCTCCCCTCTTCCATTCGGTCCCAATGTTCCCTATTTTCTCGCTCGTTCCCCCATTCCCTCTCACTCCTCCACTCTCTCTCTTCCCTTGCCGTCACGGTTTGTCTGGCTTTCCCACAAATCCCTCTTTTCCATCTGTTCCCTCGCGTGTCTCTTTCCCCTCGCCTGTGTCTCTCTCCTCTCTTCCTTTCGGTCTCTATTTCCCCCACTTTCTCTCGCCTTCCCCCATTCCCTCTCACTCCTCCACTCTCTCTCTTCCCTCGGCCGTCACTGTTTCTCCGCATTTCCCACATCTCCCTCTTTCCCATTATTTCCCTATCGTGTCTGTTTCCCCTCGGCTGTGTCTCCCTCTCTTCTTCCTTTCGGTCCCTATTTTCCCCATTTTCTCTCGCCTTCCCCCATTCCCTCTCACTCCTCCACTCTCTCTCTTCCCTCGGCCGTCACTGTTTCTCCGCATTTCCCACATCTCCCTCTTTCCCATTATTTCCCTCTCGTGTCTCTTTCCCCTCGCCTGTGTCTCTCTCCCCTCTTCTTTTCGGTCCCTATTTTGTCTCTCTTTCCCCCATTCCCTCTTACTCCTCCACTCTCTCTCTTCCCTCGGCTGTCACTTTTCTGCGGCTTTCCCACAAAGACCTCTTTTCCATCTTTTCCCTCGCGTGTCTCTTTCCCCTCGCCTGTGTCTTTCTCCTCTCTTCCTTTCTGTCTCTATTTCCCCAACTTTGTCTCGCCTTCCCCCATTCCCTCTCCCTCCTCCTCCCTCTCTCTTGCCTCGGCCGTCACGTTGTCTCTGGCTTTCAATCATCTCCCTCTTTCCCATCTTTTCCCTCGCGTGTCTCTTTCCCCTCGCCAGTGTCTCTCTCCCCTCTTCCTTTCGGTCCCTATTTTCTCCATTTTCTCTCGCCTTCCCCCATTCCCTCTCACTCCTACATTCTCTCTCTTCCCTTGCCGTCACGGTTTCTCTGGCTTTCCCACATTTCCCTCTTTTCCATCTGTTCCCTCGCGTGTTTCTTTCCCCTCGCTTGTGTCGCTCTCCCCTCTTCCTTTCGGTCCCAATGTTCCCTATTTTCTCGCTCCTTCCCCCATTCCCTCTCACTCCTCCACTCTCTCTCTTCCCTCGGCTGTCACTGTTCTCCGGCTTTCCCACAAATCCCTCTTTTCCATCTGTTCCCTCGCCTTACTCTTTCCCCTCGCCTGTGTCTCTCTCCTCTCTTCCTTTCGGTCCCTATTTTCCCCATTTTCTCTAGCCTTCCCCCATTCCCTCTCACTCCTCCACTCTCTCTCTTCCCTAGGCCTTCCCTAGGCCTTCACAGTTTTTCTGGTTTTCCCACATTTCCCTCTTTTCCATCTGTTCCCTCGCGTGTCTCTTTCCCCTCGCCTGTGTCTCTCTCCTCTCTTCCTTGCGGTCTCTATTTCCCCCACTTTCTCTCGCCTTCCCCCATTCCCTCTCACTCCTCCACTCTCTCTCTTCCCTCGGCCGTCACTGTTTCTCCGCATTTCCCACATCTCCCTCTTTCCCATTATTTCCCTCTCGTGTCTGTTTCCCCTCGGCTGTGTCTCTCTCTCTTCTTCCTTTCGGTCCCTATTTTCCCCATTTTCTCTCGCCTTCCCCCATTCCCTCTCACTCCTCAACTCTCTCTCTTCCTTCGGCTGTCACTTTTCTCCGGCTTTCCCACAAAGCCATCTTTTCCATCTGTTCCCTCGCGTGTCTCTTTCCCCTCGCCTGTGTCTCTCTCCCCTCTTCCTTTCGGTCCCAATGTTCCCTATTTTCTCGCTCGTTCCCCCATTCCCTCTCACTCCTCCACTCTCTCTCTTCCCTCGGCTGTCACTGTTCTCCGGCTTTCCCACAAATCCCTCTTTTCCATCTGTTCCCTCGCCTTACTCTTTCCCCTCGCCTGTGTCTCTCTCCTCTCTTCCTTTCGGTCCCTATTTTCCCCATTTTCTCTAGCCTTCCCCCATTCCCTCTCACTCCTCCACTCTCTCTCTTCCCTAGGCCTTCCCTAGGCCTTCACAGTTTTTCTGGTTTTCCCACATTTCCCTCTTTTCCATCTGTTCCCTCGCGTGTCTCTTTCCCCTCGCCTGTGTCTCTCTCCTCTCTTCCTTGCGGTCTCTATTTCCCCCACTTTCTCTCGCCTTCCCCCATTCCCTCTCACTCCTCCACTCTCTCTCTTCCCTCGGCCGTCACTGTTTCTCCGCATTTCCCACATCTCCCTCTTTCCCATTATTTCCCTCTCGTGTCTGTTTCCCCTCGGCTGTGTCTCTCTCTCTTCTTCCTTTCGGTCCCTATTTTCCCCATTTTCTCTCGCCTTCCCCCATTCCCTCTCACTCCTCAACTCTCTCTCTTCCTTCGGCCGTCACTTTTCTCCGGCTTTCCCACAAAGCCATCTTTTCCATCTGTTCCCTCGCGTGTCTCTTTCCCCTCGCCTGTGTCTCTCTCCCCTCTTCCTTTCGGTCCCAATGTTCCCTATTTTCTCGCGCCTTCCCCCATTCCCTCTCACTTCTCCACTCTCTCTCTTCCCTCGGCTGTCACTGTTCTCCTGCTTTCCCACAAATTCCTCTTTTCCATCTGTTCCCTCGCGTGTCTCTTTCCCCTCGCTTGTGTCTCTCTCCCCTCTTCCTTTCGTTCCCTATTTTCCCCATTTTCTCTCGCCTTCCCCCATTCCCTCTCACTCCTCCACTCTCTCTCTTCCCTTGCCGTCACGGTTTCTCTGCCTTTCCCACATTTCCCTCTTTTCCATCTGTTCCCTCGCGTGTCTCTTTCCCCTCGCTTGTGTCTCTCTCCCCTCTTCCATTCGGTCCCAATGTTCCCTATTTTCTCGCTCCTTCCCCCATTCCCTCTCACTCCTCCACTCTCTCTCTTCCCTTGCCGTCACGGTTTGTCTGGCTTTCCCACAAATCCCTCTTTTCCATCTGTTCCCTCGCGTGTCTCTTTCCCCTCGCCTGTGTCTCTCTCCTCTCTTCCTTTCGGTCTCTATTTCCCCCACTTTCTCTCGCCTTCCCCCATTCCCTCTCACTCCTCCACTCTCTCTCTTCCCTCGGCCGTCACTGTTTCTCCGCATTTCCCACATCTCCCTCTTTCCCATTATTTCCCTATCGTGTCTGTTTCCCCTCGGCTGTGTCTCCCTCTCTTCTTCCTTTCGGTCCCTATTTTCCCCATTTTCTCTCGCCTTCCCCCATTCCCTCTCACTCCTCCACTCTCTCTCTTCCCTCGGCCGTCACTGTTTCTCCGCATTTCCCACATCTCCCTCTTTCCCATTATTTCCCTCTCGTGTCTCTTTCCCCTCGCCTGTGTCTCTCTCCCCTCTTCTTTTCGGTCCCTATTTTGTCTCTCTTTCCCCCATTCCCTCTCACTCCTCCACTCTCTCTCTTCCCTCGTCTGTCACTTTTCTGCGGCTTTCCCACAAAGACCTCTTTTCCATCTGTTCCCTCGCGTGTCTCTTTCCCCTCGCCTGTGTCTTTCTCCTCTCTTCCTTTCTGTCTCTATTTCCCCAACTTTGTCTCGCCTTCCCCCATTCCCTCTCCCTCCTCCTCCCTCTCTCTTGCCTCGGCCGTCACGTTGTCTCTGGCTTTCAATCATCTCCCTCTTTCCCATCTTTTCCCTCGCGTGTCTCTTTCCCCTCGCCAGTGTCTCTCTCCCCTCTTCCTTTCGGTCCCTATTTTCTCCATTTTCTCTCGCCTTCCCCCATTCCCTCTCACTCCTACATTCTCTCTCTTCCCTTGCCGTCACGGTTTCTCTGGCTTTCCCACATTTCCCTCTTTTCCATCTGTTCCCTCGCGTGTTTCTTTCCCCTCGCTTGTGTCGCTCTCCCCTCTTCCTTTCGGTCCCAATGTTCCCTATTTTCTCGCTCGTTCCCCCATTCCCTCTCACTCCTCCACTCTCTCTCTTCCCTCGGCTGTCACTGTTCTCCGGCTTTCCCACAAATCCCTCTTTTCCATCTGTTCCCTCGCCTTACTCTTTCCCCTCGCCTGTGTCTCTCTCCTCTCTTCCTTTCGGTCCCTATTTTCCCCATTTTCTCTCGCCTTCCCCCATTCCCTCTCACTCCTCCACTCTCTCTCTTCCCTAGGCCTTCCCTAGGCCTTCACAGTTTTTCTGGTTTTCCCACATTTCCCTCTTTTCCATCTGTTCCCTCGCGTGTCTCTTTCCCCTCGCCTGTGTCTCTCTCCTCTCTTCCTTGCGGTCTCTATTTCCCCCACTTTCTCTCGCCTTCCCCCATTCCCTCTCACTCCTCCACTCTCTCTCTTCCCTCGGCCGTCACTGTTTCTCCGCATTTCCCACATCTCCCTCTTTCCCATTATTTCCCTCTCGTGTCTGTTTCCCCTCGGCTGTGTCTCTCTCTCTTCTTCCTTTCGGTCCCTATTTTCCCCATTTTCTCTCGCCTTCCCCCATTCCCTCTCACTCCTCAACTCTCTCTCTTCCCTCGGCTGTCACTGTTCTCCTGCTTTCCCACAAAGCCATCTTTTCCATCTGTTCCCTCGCGTGTCTCTTTCCCCTCGCCTGTGTCTCTCTCCCCTCTTCCTTTCGGTCCCAATGTTCCCTATTTTCTCGCGCCTTCCCCCATTCCCTCTCACTTCTCCACTCTCTCTCTTCCCTCGGCTGTCACTGTTCTCCTGCTTTCCCACAAATTCCTCTTTTCCATCTGTTCCCTCGCGTGTCTCTTTCCCCTCGCTTGTGTCTCTCTCCCCTCTTCCTTTCGGTCCCTATTTTCCCCATTTTCTCTCGCCTTCCCCCATTCCCTCTCACTCCTCCACTCTCTCTCTTCCCTTGCCGTCACGGTTTCTCTGCCTTTCCCACATTTCCCTCTTTTCCATCTGTTCCCTCGCGTGTCTCTTTCCCCTCGCTTGTGTCTCTCTCCCCTCTTCCATTCGGTCCCAATGTTCCCTATTTTCTCGCTCCTTCCCCCATTCCCTCTCACTCCTCCACTCTCTCTCTTCCCTTGCCGTCACGGTTTCTCTGGCTTTCCCACAAATCCCTCTTTTCCAACTGTTCCCTCGCGTGTCTCTTTCCCCTCGCCTGTGTCTCTCTCCTCTCTTCCTTGCGGTCTCTATTTCCCCCACTTTCTCTCGCCTTCCCCCATTCCCTCTCACTCCTCCACTCTCTCTCTTCCCTCGGCCGTCACTGTTTCTCCGCATTTCCCACATCTCCCTCTTTCCCATTATTTCCCTCTCGTGTCTGTTTCCCCTCGGCTGTGTCTCCCTCTCTTCTTCATTTCGGTCCCTATTTTCCCCATTTTCTCTCGCCTTCCCCCATTCCCTCTCACTCCTCCACTCTCTCTCTTCCCTCGGCCGTCACTGTTTCTCCGCATTTCCCACATCTCCCTCTTTCCCATTATTTCCCTCTCGTGTCTCTTTCCCCTCGCCTGTGTCTCTCTCCCCTCTTCTTTTCGGTCCCTATTTTGTCTCTCTTTCCCCCATTCCCTCTTACTCCTCCACTCTCTCTCTTCCCTCGTCTGTCACTTTTCTGCGGCTTTCCCACAAAGACCTCTTTTCCATCTGTTCCCTCGCGTGTCTCTTTCCCCTCGCCTGTGTCTTTCTCCTCTCTTCCTTTCTGTCTCTATTTCCCCAACTTTGTCTCGCCTTCCCCCATTCCCTCTCCCTCCTCCTCCCTCTCTCTTGCCTCGGCCGTCACGTTGTCTCTGGCTTTCAATCATCTCCCTCTTTCCCATCTTTTCCCTCGCCTGTCTCTTTCCCCTCGCCAGTGTCTCTCTCCCCTCTTCCTTTCGGTCCCTATTTTCTCCATTTTCTCTCGCCTTCCCCCATTCCCTCTCACTCCTACATTCTCTCTCTTCCCTTGCCGTCACGGTTTCTCTGGCTTTCCCACATTTCCCTCTTTTCCATCTTTTCCCTCGCCTTACTCTTTCCCCGCGTCTGTGTCTCTCTCCTCTCTTCCTTTCGGTCTCTATTTCCCCAACTTTCTCTCGCCTTCCCCTATTCCCTCTCACTCCGCCACTCTCTCTCTTCCCTCGGCCGTCACGGTTTCTCCACATTTTCCCCATCTCCCTCTTTCCCATTATTTCCCTCGCGTGTCTCTTTCCCCTCGCCTGTGTCTCTCTCCCCTCTTCTTTTCGGTCCCTATTTACCCTATTTTGTCTCGCTTTCCACCATTCCCTCTCACTCCTCCACTCTCTCTCTTGCCTCGGCTGTCACTGTTCTCCGGCTTCCCCACATCTCACTCTTTCCCATCTTTTTCCCTCGCGTGTCTCTTTCCCCTCGTCTTTGTCTCTCTCCCCTCTTCCTTTCGGTCCCTATTTTCCCTATTTTCTCACTCCTTCCCCCATTCCCTCTCACTCCTCCACTCTCTCTCTTCCCTCGGCCGTCACTGTTCTTCCGCATTTCCCACATCTCCCTCTTTCCCATCTTTTCCCTCGCGTGTCTCTTTCCCCTCCCCTGTGTCTCTCTCCTCTCTTCCTTCGGTCTCTATTTCCCCCACTTCCTCTCGCCTTCCCCCATTCCCTCTCACTCCTCCACTCTCTCTCTTCCCTCGGCTGTCACTGTTCTCCTGCTTTCCCACAAATTCCTCTTTTCCATCTGTTCCCTCGCGTGTCTCTTTCCCCTCGCTTGTGTCTCTCTCCCCTCTTCCTTTCGGTCCCTATTTTCCCCATTTTCTCTCGCCTTCCCCCATTCCCTCTCACTCCTCCACTCTCTCTCTTCCCTTGCCGTCACGGTTTCTCTGGCTTTCCCACATTTCCCTCTTTTCCAGCTGTTCCCTCGCGTGTCTCTTTCCCCTCGCTTGTGTCTCTCTCCCCTCTTCCTTTCGGTCCCAATGTTCCCTATTTTCTCGCTCCTTCCCCCATTCCCTCCCACTCCTCCACTCTCTCTCTTCCCTTGCCGTCACGGTTTCTCTGGCTTTCCCACAAATCCCTCTTTTCCATCTGTTCCCTCGCGTGTCTCTTTCCCCTCGCCTGTGTCTCTCTCCTCTCTTCCTTGCGGTCTCTATTTCCCCCACTTTCTCTCGCCTTCCCCCATTCCCTCTCACTCCTCCACTCTCTCTCTTCCCTCGGCCGTCACTGTTTCCCCGCATTTCCCACATCTCCCTCTTTCCCATTATTTCCCTCTCGTGTCTGTTTCCCCTCGGCTGTGTCTCTCTCTCTTCTTCCTTTCGGTCCCTATTTTCCCCATTTTCTCTCGCCTTCCCCCATTCCCTCTCACTCCTCAACTCTCTATCTTCCTTCGGCTGTCACTTTTCTCCGGCTTTCCCACAAAGCCATCTTTTCCATCTGTTCCCTCGCGTGTCTCTTTCCCCTCGCCTGTGTCTTTCTCCTCTCTTCCTTTCTGTCTCTATTTCCCCCACTTTCTCTCGCCTTCCCCCATTCCCTCTCCCTCCTCCTCTCTCTCTCTTGCCTCGGCCGTCACATTGTCTCTGGCTTTCAATCATCTCCCTCTTTCCCATCTTTTCCCTCGCGTGTCTCTTTCCCCTCGCCAGTGTCTCTCTCCCCTCTTCCTTTCGGTCCCTATTTTCCCCATTTTCTCTCGCCTTCCCCCTTTCCCTCTCACTCCTCCATTCTCTCTCTTCCCTTGCCGTCACGGTTTCTCTGGCTTTCCCACATTTCCCTCTTTTCCATCTTTTCCCTCGTGTTACTCTTTCCCCTCGCCTTACTCTTTCCCCGCGCCTGTGTCTCTCTCCTCTCTTCCTTTCGGTCTCTATTTCCCCAACTTTCTCTCGCCTTCCCCGATTCCCTCTCACTCCTCCACTCTCTCTCTTCCCTCGGCCGTCACGGTTTTTCCGCATTTCCCACATCTCCCTCTTTCCCATCTTTTCCCTCGCGTGTCTCTTTCCCCTCGCCTGTGTCTCTCTCCCCTCTTCCTTTCGGTCCCTATTTTCCCTATTTTCTCACTCCTTCCCCCATTCCCTCTCACTCCTCCACTCTCTCTCTTCCCTCGGCCGTCACTGTTCTTCCGCATTTCCCACATCTCCCTCTTTCCCATCTTTTTCCTCGCGTGTCTCTTTCCCCTCGCCTGTGTCTCTCTCCTCTCTTCCTTTCGGTCTCTATTTCCCCCACTTTCTCTCGCCTTCCCCCATTCCCTCTCACTCCTCCACTCTCTCTCTTCCCTCGGCTGTCACTGTTCTCCTGCTTTCCCACATTTCCCTCTTTTCCATCTGTTCCCTCGCGTGTCTCTTTCCCCTCGCTTGTGTCTCTCTCCCCTCTTCCTTTCGGTCCCTATTTTCCCCATTTTCTCTAGCCTTCCCCCATTCCCTCTCACTCCTCCACTCTCTCTCTTCCCTAGGCCTTCCCTAGGCCTTCACAGTTTTTCTGGTTTTCCCACATTTCCCTCTTTTCCATCTGTTCCCTCGCGTGTCTCTTTCCCCTCGCCTGTGTCTCTCTCCTCTCTTCCTTTCGGTCTCTATTTCCCCCACTTTCTCTCGCCTTCCCCCATTCCCTCTCACTCCTCCACTCTCTCTCTTCCCTCGGCCGTCACTGTTCTTCCGCATTTCCCACATCTCCCTCTTTCCCATCTTTTTCCTCGCGTGTCTCTTTCCCCTCGCCTGTGTCTCTCTCCTCTCTTCCTTTCGGTCTCTATTTCCCCCACTTTCTCTCGCCTTCCCCCATTCCCTCTCACTCCTCCACTCTCTCTCTTCCCTCGGCTGTCACTGTTCTCCTGCTTTCCCACAAATCCCTCTTTTCCATCTGTTCCCTCGCGTGTCTCTTTCCCCTCGCTTGTGTCTCTCTCCCCTCTTCCTTTCGGTCCCTATTTTCCCCATTTTCTCTAGCCTTCCCCCATTCCCTCTCACTCCTCCACTCTCTCTCTTCCCTAGGCCTTCCCTAGGCCTTCACAGTTTTTCTGGTTTTCCCACATTTCCCTCTTTTCCATCTGTTCCCTCGCGTGTCTCTTTCCCCTCGCCTGTGTCTCTCTCCTCTCTTCCTTTCGGTCTCTATTTCCCCCACTTTCTCTCGCCTTCCCCCATTCCCTCTCACTCCTCCACTCTCTCTCTTCCCTCGGCCGTCACTGTTCTTCCGCATTTCCCACATCTCCCTCTTTCCCATCTTTTTCCTCGCGTGTCTCTTTCCCCTCGCCTGTGTCTCTCTCCTCTCTTCCTTTCGGTCTCTATTTCCCCCACTTTCTCTCGCCTTCCCCCATTCCCTCTCACTCCTCCACTCTCTCTCTTCCCTCGGCTGTCACTGTTCTCCTGCTTTCCCACAAATCCCTCTTTTCCATCTGTTCCCTCGCGTGTCTCTTTCCCCTCGCTTGTGTCTCTCTCCCCTCTTCCTTTCGGTCCCTATTTTCCCCATTTTCTCTAGCCTTCCCCCATTCCCTCTCACTCCTCCACTCTCTCTCTTCCCTCGGCTGTCACTGTTCTCCTGCTTTCCCACATTTCCCTCTTTTCCATCTGTTCCCTCGCGTGTCTCTTTCCCCTCGCTTGTGTCTCTCTCCCCTCTTCCTTTCGGTCCCTATTTTCCCCATTTTCTCTAGCCTTCCCCCATTCCCTCTCACTCCTCCACTCTCTCTCTTCCCTAGGCCTTCCCTAGGCCTTCACAGTTTTTCTGGTTTTCCCACATTTCCCTCTTTTCCATCTGTTCCCTCGCGTGTCTCTTTCCCCTCGCCTGTGTCTCTCTCCTCTCTTCCTTTCTGTCTCTATTTCCCCCACTTTCTCTCGCCTTCCCCCATTCCCTCTCCCTCCTCCTCTCTCTCTCTTGCCTCGGCCGTCACATTGTCTCTGGCTTTCAATCATCTCCCTCTTTCCCATCTTTTCCCTCGCGTGTCTCTTTCCCCTCGCCAGTGTCTCTCTCCCCTCTTCCTTTCGGTCCCTATTTTCTCCATTTTCTCTCGCCTTCCCCCTTTCCCTCTCACTCCTCCATTCTCTCTCTTCCCTTGCCGTCACGGTTTCTCTGGCTTTCCCACATTTCCCTCTTTTCCATCTTTTCCCTCGTGTTACTCTTTCCCCTCGCCTTACTCTTTCCCCGCGCCTGTGTCTCTCTCCTCTCTTCCTTTCGGTCTCTATTTCCCCAACTTTCTCTCGCCTTCCCCTATTCCCTCTCACTCCTCCACTCTCTCTCTTCCCTCGGCCGTCACGGTTTCTCCACATTTCCCACATCTCCCTCTTTCCCATCATTTCCCTCGCGTGTCTCTTTCCCCTCGCCTGTGTCTCTCTCCCCTCTTCCTTTCGGTCCCTATTTTCCCTATTTTCTCACTCCTTCCCCCATTCCCTCTCACTCCTCCACTCTCTCTCTTCCCTCGGCCGTCACTGTTCTTCCGCATTTCCCACATCTCCCTCTTTCCCATCTTTTTCCTCGCGTGTCTCTTTCCCCTCGCCTGTGTCTCTCTCCTCTCTTCCTTTCGGTCTCTATTTCCCCCACTTTCTCTCGCCTTCCCCCATTCCCTCTCACTCCTCCACTCTCTCTCTTCCCTCGGCTGTCACTGTTCTCCTGCTTTCCCACATTTCCCTCTTTTCCATCTGTTCCCTCGCGTGTCTCTTTCCCCTCGCTTGTGTCTCTCTCCCCTCTTCCTTTCGGTCCCTATTTTCCCCATTTTCTCTAGCCTTCCCCCATTCCCTCTCACTCCTCCACTCTCTCTCTTCCCTAGGCCTTCCCTAGGCCTTCACAGTTTTTCTGGTTTTCCCACATTTCCCTCTTTTCCATCTGTTCCCTCGCGTGTCTCTTTCCCCTCGCCTGTGTCTCTCTCCTCTCTTCCTTTCGGTCTCTATTTCCCCCACTTTCTCTCGCCTTCCCCCATTCCCTCTCACTCCTCCACTCTCTCTCTTCCCTCGGCCGTCACTGTTCTTCCGCATTTCCCACATCTCCCTCTTTCCCATCTTTTTCCTCGCGTGTCTCTTTCCCCTCGCCTGTGTCTCTCTCCTCTCTTCCTTTCGGTCTCTATTTCCCCCACTTTCTCTCGCCTTCCCCCATTCCCTCTCACTCCTCCACTCTCTCTCTTCCCTCGGCTGTCACTGTTCTCCTGCTTTCCCACAAATCCCTCTTTTCCATCTGTTCCCTCGCGTGTCTCTTTCCCCTCGCTTGTGTCTCTCTCCCCTCTTCCTTTCGGTCCCTATTTTCCCCATTTTCTCTAGCCTTCCCCCATTCCCTCTCACTCCTCCACTCTCTCTCTTCCCTCGGCTGTCACTGTTCTCCTGCTTTCCCACATTTCCCTCTTTTCCATCTGTTCCCTCGCGTGTCTCTTTCCCCTCGCTTGTGTCTCTCTCCCCTCTTCCTTTCGGTCCCTATTTTCCCCATTTTCTCTAGCCTTCCCCCATTCCCTCTCACTCCTCCACTCTCTCTCTTCCCTAGGCCTTCCCTAGGCCTTCACAGTTTTTCTGGTTTTCCCACATTTCCCTCTTTTCCATCTGTTCCCTCGCGTGTCTCTTTCCCCTCGCCTGTGTCTCTCTCCTCTCTTCCTTGCGGTCTCTATTTCCCCCACTTTCTCTCGCCTTCCCCCATTCCCTCTCACTCCTCCACTCTCTCTCTTCCCTCGGCCGTCACTGTTTCTCCGCATTTCCCATATCTCCCTCTTTCCCATTATTTCCCTCTCGTGTCTGTTTCCCCTCGGCTGTGTCTCTCTCTCTTCTTCCTTTCGGTCCCTATTTTCCCCATTTTCTCTCGCCTTCCCCCATTCCCTCTCACTCCTCAACTCTCTCTCTTCCTTCGGCCGTCACTTTTCTCCGGCTTTCCCACAAAGCCATCTTTTCCATCTGTTCCCTCGCGTGTCTCTTTCCCCTCGCCTGTGTCTCTCTCCCCTCTTCCTTTCGGTCCCAATGTTCCCTATTTTCTCGCGCCTTCCCCCATTCCCTCTCACTTCTCCACTCTCTCTCTTCCCTCGGCTGTCACTGTTCTCCTGCTTTCCCACAAATTCCTCTTTTCCATCTGTTCCCTCGCGTGTCTCTTTCCCCTCGCTTGTGTCTCTCTCCCCTCTTCCTTTCGTTCCCTATTTTCCCCATTTTCTCTCGCCTTCCCCCATTCCCTCTCACTCCTCCACTCTCTCTCTTCCCTTGCCGTCACGGTTTCTCTGCCTTTCCCACATTTCCCTCTTTTCCATCTGTTCCCTCGCGTGTCTCTTTCCCCTCGCCTGTGTCTCTCTCCCCTCTTCCATTCGGTCCCAATGTTCCCTATTTTCTCGCTCCTTCCCCCATTCCCTCTCACTCCTCCACTCTCTCTCTTCCCTTGCCGTCACGGTTTGTCTGGCTTTCCCACAAATCCCTCTTTTCCATCTGTTCCCTCGCGTGTCTCTTTCCCCTCGCCTGTGTCTCTCTCCTCTCTTCCTTGCGGTCTCTATTTCCCCCACTTTCTCTCGCCTTCCCCCATTCCCTCTCACTCCTCCACTCTCTCTCTTCCCTCGGCCGTCACGGTTTCTCCGCATTTCCCACATCTCCCTCTTTCCCATTATTTCCCTATCGTGTCTGTTTCCCCTCGGCTGTGTCTCCCTCTCTTCTTCCTTTCGGTCCCTATTTTCCCCATTTTCTCTCGCCTTCCCCCATTCCCTCTCACTCCTCCACTCTCTCTCTTCCCTCGGCCGTCACTGTTTCTCCGCATTTCCCACATCTCCCTCTTTCCCATTATTTCCCTCTCGTGTCTCTTTCCCCTCGCCTGTGTCTCTCTCCCCTCTTCTTTTCGGTCCCTATTTTGTCTCTCTTTCCCCCATTCCCTCTTACTCCTCCACTCTCTCTCTTCCCTCGTCTGTCACTTTTCTGCGGCTTTCCCACAAAGACCTCTTTTCCATCTGTTCCCTCGCGTGTCTCTTTCCCCTCGCCTGTGTCTTTCTCCTCTCTTCCTTTCTGTCTCTATTTCCCCAACTTTGTCTCGCCTTCCCCCATTCCCTCTCCCTCCTCCTCCCTCTCTCTTGCCTCGGCCGTCACGTTGTCTCTGGCTTTCAATCATCTCCCTCTTTCCCATCTTTTCCCTCGCGTGTCTCTTTCCCCTCGCCAGTGTCTCTCTCCCCTCTTCCTTTCGGTCCCTATTTTCTCCATTTTCTCTCGCCTTCCCCCATTCCCTCTCACTCCTACATTCTCTCTCTTCCCTTGCTGTCACGGTTTCTCTGGCTTTCCCACATTTCCCTCTTTTCCATCTTTTCCCTCGCCTTACTCTTTCCCCGCGTCTGTGTCTCTCTCCTCTCTTCCTTTCGGTCTCTATTTCCCCAACTTTCTCTCGCCTTCCCCTATTCCCTCTCACTCCGCCACTCTCTCTCTTCCCTCGGCCGTCACGGTTTCTCCACATTTTCCCCATCTCCCTCTTTCCCATTATTTCCCTCGCGTGTCTCTTTCCCCTCGCCTGTGTCTCTCTCCCCTCTTCTTTTCGGTCCCTATTTACCCTATTTTGTCTCGCTTTCCACCATTCCCTCTCACTCCTCCACTCTCTCTCTTGCCTCGGCTGTCACTGTTCTCCGGCTTCCCCACATCTCACTCTTTCCCATCTTTTTCCCTCGCGTGTCTCTTTCCCCTCGTCTTTGTCTCTCTCCCCTCTTCCTTTCGGTCCCTATTTTCCCTATTTTCTCACTCCTTCCCCCATTCCCTCTCACTCCTCCACTCTCTCTCTTCCCTCGGCCGTCACTGTTCTTCCGCATTTCCCACATCTCCCTCTTTCCCATCTTTTCCCTCGCGTGTCTCTTTCCCCTCGCCTGTGTCTCTCTCCTCTCTTCCTTCGGTCTCTATTTCCCCCACTGTCTCTCGCCTTCCCCCATTCCCTCTCACTCCTCCACTCTCTCTCTTCCCTTGGCCGTCACGGTTTCTCCGGCTTCCCCACATCTCCCTCTTTTCCCATCTGTTCCCTCGCGTGTCTCTTTCCCCTCGCCTGTGTCTTTCTCCTCTCTTCCTTTCTGTCTCTATTTCCCCAACTTTGTCTCGCCTTCCCCCATTCCCTCTCCCTCCTCCTCTCTCTCTCTTGCCTCGGCCGTCACGTTGTCTCTGGCTTTCAATCATCTCCCTCTTACCCATCTTTTCCCACGCGTGTCTCTTTCCCCTCGCCAGTGTCTCTCTCCCCTCTTCCTTTCGGTCCCAATGTCCCCCATTTTCTCTCGCCTTCCCCCATTCCCTCTCACTCCTCCACTCTCTCTCTTCCCTTGCCGTCACGGTTTCTCTGGCTTTCCCACATTTCCCTCTTTTCCATCGTTTCCCTCGCGTGTTTCTTTCCCCTCGCTTGTGTCGCTCTCCCCTCTTCCTTTCGGTCCCAATGTTCCCTATTTTCTCGCTCCTTCCCCCATTCCCTCTCACTCCTCCACTCTCTCTCTTCCCTCGGCTGTCACTGTTCTCCGGCTTTCCCACAAATCCCTCTTTTCCATCTGTTCCCTCGCCTTACTCTTTCCCCTCGCCTGTGTCTCTCTCCTCTCTTCCTTTCGGTCCCAATTTTCCCTATTTTCTCGCTCCTTCCCCCATTCCCTCTCACTCCTCCACTCTCTCTCTTCCCTCGGCTGTCACTGTTCTCCTGCTTTCCCACATTTCCCTCTTTTCCATCGTTTCCCTCACGTGTCTCTTTCCCCTCGCTTGTGTCTCTCTCCCCTCTTCCTTTCGGTCCCAATGTTCCCTATTTTCTCGCTCCTTCCCCCATTCCCTCTCACTCCTTCACTCTCTCTCTTCCCTAGGCCTTCACAGTTTTTCTGGTTTTCCCACATTTCCCTCGTTTCCATCTGTTCCCTCGCGTGTCTCTTTCCCCTCGCCTGTGTCTCTCTCCTCTCTTCCTTTCGGTCTCTATTTCCCCCACTTTCTCTCGCCTTCCCCCATTCCCTCTCACTCCTCCACTCTCTCTCTTCCCTCGGCCGTCACTGTTCTTCCGCATTTCCCACATCTCCCTCTTTCCCATCTTTTCCCTCGCGTGTCTCTTTCCCCTCGCCTGTGTCTCTCTCCTCTCTTCCTTTCGGTCTCTATTTCCCCCACTTTCTCTCGCCTTCCCCCATTCCCTCTCACTCCTCCACTCTCTCTCTTCCCTCGGCTGTCACTGTTCTCCGGCTTTCCCACAAATCCCTCTTTTCCATCTGTTCCCTCGCGTGTCTCTTTCCCCTCGCTTGTGTCTCTCTCCCCTCTTCCTTTCGGTCCCTATTTTCCCCATTTTCTCTAGCCTTCCCCCATTCCCTCTCACTCCTCCACTCTCTCTCTTCCCTAGGCCTTCCCTAGGCCTTCACAGTTTTTCTGGTTTTCCCACATTTCCCTCTTTTCCATCTGTTCCCTCGCGTGTCTCTTTCCCCTCGCCTGTGTCTCTCTCCTCTCTTCCTTGCGGTCTCTATTTCCCCCACTTTCTCTCGCCTTCCCCCATTCCCTCTCACTCCTCCACTCTCTCTCTTACCTCGGCCGTCACTGTTCTTCCGCATTTCCCACATCTCCCTCTTTCCCATCTTTTCCCTCGCGTGTCTCTTTCCCCTCGCCGGTGTCTCTCTCCTCTCTTCCTTTCGGTCTCTATTTCCCCCACTTTCTCTCGCCTTCCCCCATTCCCTCTCACTCCTCCACTCTCTCTCTTCCCTCGGCTGTCACTGTTCTCCTGCTTTCCCACAAATTCCTCTTTTCCATCTGTTCCCTCGCGTGTCTCTTTCCCCTCGCTTGTGTCTCTCTCCCCTCTTCCTTTCGGTCCCTATTTTCCCCATTTTCTCTAGCCTTCCCCCATTCCCTCTCACTCCTCCACTCTCTCTCTTCCCTAGGCCTTCCCTAGGCCTTCACAGTTTTTCTGGTTTTCCCACATTTCCCTCTTTTCCATCTGTTCCCTCGCGTGTCTCTTTCCCCTCGCCTGTGTCTCTCTCCTCTCTTCCTTGCGGTCTCTATTTCCCCCACTTTCTCTCGCCTTCCCCCATTCCCTCTCACTCCTCCACTCTCTCTCTTCCCTCGGCCGTCACTGTTTCTCCGCATTTCCCACATCTCCCTCTTTCCCATTATTTCCCTCTCGTGTCTGTTTCCTCTCGGCTGTGTCTCTCTCTCTTCTTCCTTTCGGTCCCTATTTTCCCCATTTTCTCTCGCCTTCCCCCATTCCTTCTCACTCCTCAACTCTCGATCTTCCTTCGGCTGTCACTTTTCTCCGGCTTTCACACAAATCCCTCTTTTCCATCTGTTCCCTCGTGTGTCTCTTTTCCCTCGCCTGTGTCTCTCTCCCCTCTTCCTTTCGGTCCCAATGTTCCCTATTTTCTCGCGCCTTCCCCCATTACCTCTCACTCCTCCACTCTCTCTCTTCCCTCGGCTGTCACTGTTCTCCTGCTTTCCCACAAATTCCTCTTTTCCATCTGTTCCCTCGCGTGTCTCTTTCCCCTCGCTTGTGTCTCTCTCCCCTCTTCCTTTCGGTCCCTATTTTCCCCATTTTCTCTCGCCTTCCCCCATTCCCTCTCACTCCTCCACTCTCTCTCTTCCCTTGCCGTCACGGTTTCTCTGCCTTTCCCACATTTCCCTCTTTTCCATCTGTTCCCTCGCGTGTCTCTTTCCCCTCGCTTGTGTCTCTCTCCCCTCTTCCTTTCGGTCCCAATGTTCCCTATTTTCTCGCTCCTTCCCCCATTCCCTCTCACTCCTCCACTCTCTCTCTTCCCTCGGCTGTCACTGTTCTCCGGCTTTCCCACAAATCCCTCTTTTCCATCTGTTCCCTCGCCTTACTCTTTCCCCTCGCTTGTGTCTCTCTCCCCTCTTCATTTCGGTCCCTATTTTCCCCATTTTCTCTCGCCTTCCCCCATTCCCTCTCACTCCTCCACTCTCTCTCTTCCCTTGCCGTTCACGGTTTCTCTGGCTTTCCCACATTTCCCTCTTTTCCATCTTTTCCCTCGCGTGTCTCTTTCCCCTCTCTTGTGTCTCTCTCCCCTCTTCCTTTCGGTCCCAGTGTTCCCTATTTTCTCGCTCCTTCCCCCATTCCCTCTCACTCCTCCACTCTATCTCTTCCCTCCGCTGTCACTGTTCTCCGGCTTTCCCACAAATCCCTCTTTTCCATCTGTTCCCTCGCCTTACTCTTTTCCCCTCGCCTGTGTCTCTCTCCCCTCTTCCTTTCGGTCCCTATTTTCCCCATTTTCTCTCGCCTTCCCCCATTCCCTCTCACTCCTCCACTCTCTCTATTCCCTCGGCCGTCACGGTTTCTCTGGCTTTCCCACAAATCCCTCTTTTCCATCTGTTCCCTCGCCTTACTCTTTCCCCTCGCCTGTGTCTCTCTCCCCTCTTCCTTTCGGTCCCTATTTTCCCCATTTTCTCGCTCCTTCCCCCATTCCCTCCCACTCCTCCACTCTCTCTTCCCTCGGCTGTCACTGTTCTCCGGCTTTCCCACAAATCCCTCTTTTCCATCTGTTCCCTCGCGTGTCTCTTTCCCCTCGCTTGTGTCTCTCTCCCCTCTTCCTTTCGGTCCCTATTTTCCCCATTTTCTCTCGCCTTCCCCCATTCCCTCTCACTCCTCCACTCTCTCTCTTCCCTTGCCGTCACGGTTTCCCTGGCTTTCCCACATTTCCCTCTTTTCCATCTTTTCCCTCGCGTGTCTCTTTGCCCTCGCTTGTGTCTCTCTCCCCTCTTCCTTTCGGGCCCAATGTTCCCTATTTTCTCGCTCCTTCCCCCATTCCCTCTCACTCCTCCACTCTCTCTCTTCCCTCGGCTGTCACTGTTCTCCGGCTTTCCCACAAATCCCTCTTTTCCATCTGTTCCCTCGCATGTCTCTTTCCCCTCGCTTGTGTCTCTCTCCCCTCTTCCTTTCGGTCCCTATTTTCCCCATTTTCTCTCGCCTTCCCCCATTCCCTCTCACTCCTCCACTCTCTCTCTTCCCTTGCCGTCACGGTTTCTCTGGCTTTCCCACATTTCCCTCTTTTCCATCTGTTCCCTCGCGTGTCTCTTTCCCCTCGCTTGTGTCTCTCTCCCCTCTTCCTTTCGGTCCCTATTTTCCCCATTTTCTCTCGCCTTCCCCCATTCCCTCTCACTCCTCCACTCTCTCTCTTCCCTTGCCGTCACGGTTTCTCTGGCTTTCCCACATTTCCCTCTTTTCCATCTGTTCCCTCTCGTGTCTCTTTCCCCTCGCTTGTGTCTCTCTCCCCTCTTCCTTTCGGTCCCAATGTTCCCTATTTTCTCGGTCCTTCCCCCATTCCCTCTCACTCCTCCACTCTCTCTCTTCCCTCGGCTGTCACTGTTCTCCGGCTTTCCCACAAATCCCTCTTTTCCATCTGTTCCCTCGCGTGTCTCTTTCCCCTCGCTTGTGTCTCTCTCCCCTCTTCCTTTCGGTCCCTATTTTCCCCATTTTCTCGCGCCTTCCCCCATTCCCTCTCACTCCTCCACTCTCTCTCTTCCCTTGCCGTCACGGTTTCTCTGGCTTTCCCACATTTCCCTCTTTTCCATCTGTTCCCTCGCGTGTCTCTTTCCCCTCGCTTGTGTCTCTCTCCCCTCTTCCTTTCGGTCCCAATGTTCCCTATTTTCTCGCTCCTTCCCCCATTCCCTCTCACTCCTCCACTCTCTCTCTTCCCTCGGCTGTCACTGTTCTCCGGCTTTCCCACAAATCCCTCTTTTCCATCTGTTCCCTCGCCTTACTCTTTCCCCTCGCCTGTGTCTCTCTCCCCTCTTCCTTTCGGTCCCTATATTCCCCATTTTCTCTCGCCTTCCCCCATTCCCTCTCACTCCTCCACTCTCTCTCTTCCCTTGCCGTCACGGTTTCTCTGGCTTTCCCACATTTCCCTCTTTTCCATCTTTTCCCTCGCGTGTCTCTTTCCCCTCGCTTGTGTCTCTCTCCCCTCTTCCTTTCGGTCCCAATGTTCCCTATTTTCTCGCTCCTTCCCCCATTCCCTCTCACTCCTCCACTCTCTCTCTTCCCTCGGCTGTCACTGTTCTCCGGCTTTCCCACAAATCCCTCTTTTCCATCTGTTCCCTCGCCTTACTCTTTCCCCTCGCTTGTGTCTCTCTCCCCTCTTCATTTCGGTCCCTATTTTCCCCATTTTCTCTCGCCTTCCCCCATTCCCTCTCACTCCTCCACTCTCTCTCTTCCCTCGGCTGTCACTGTTCTCCGGCTTTCCCACAAATCCCTCTTTTCCATCTGTTCCCTCGCCTTACTCTTTCCCCTCGCTTGTGTCTCTCTCCCCTCTTCATTTCGGGCCCTATTTTCCCCATTTTCTCTCGCCTTCCCCCATTCCCTCTCACTCCTCCACTCTCTCTCTTCCCTTGCCGTCACGGTTTCTCTGGCTTTCCCACATTTCCCTCTTTTCCATCTTTTCCCTCGCGTGTCTCTTTGCCCTCGCTTGTGTCTCTCTCCCCTCTTCCTTTCGGGCCCAATGTTCCCTATTTTCTCGCTCCTTCCCCCATTCCCTCTCACTCCTCCACTCTCTCTCTTCCCTCGGCTGTCACTGTTCTCCGCATTTCCCACAAATCCCTCTTTCCCATTATTTCCCTCTCGTGTCTCTTTCCCCTCGGCTGTGTCTCTCTCCCTTCTTCCTTTCGGTCCGTATTTTCCCCATTTTCTCTCGCCTTCCCCCATTCCCTCTCACTCCTCCACTCTCTCTCTTCCCTCGGCCGTCACGGTTTCTCCGCATTTCCCACATCTCCCTCTTTCCCGTCTTTTCCCTCGCGTGTCTCTTTCCCCTCGCCTGTGTCTCTCTCCCCTCTTCCCTTCGGTCCCTATTTTCCCCATTTTCTCTCGCCTTCCCCCATTCCCTCTCACTCCTCCACTCTCTCTATTCCCTCGGCCGTCACGGTGTCTCTGGCTTTCCCACATCTCCCTCTTTCCCATCTGTTCCCTCGCGTGTCTCTTTCCCCTCGCTTGTGTCTCTCTCCCCTCTTCCTTTCGGTCCCAATGTTCCCTATTTTCTCGCTCCTTCCCCCATTCCCTCTCACTCCTCCACTCTCTCTCTTCCCTCGGCTGTCACTGTTCTCCGGCTTTCCCACAAATCCCTCTTTTCCATCTGTTCCCTCGCCTTACTCTTTCCCCTCGCCTGTGTCTCTCTCCCCTCTTCCTTTCGGTCCCAATGTTCCCCATTTTCTCTCGCCTTCCCCAATTCCCTCTCACTCCTCCACTCTCTCTCTTCCCTTGCCGTCACGGTTTCTCTGGCTTTCCCACATTTCCCTCTTTTCCATCTTTTCCCTCGCGTGTCTCTTTCCCCTCGCTTGTGTCTCTCTCCCCTCTTCCTTTCGGTCCCAATGTTCCCTATTTTCTCGCTCCTTCCCCCATTCCCTCTCACTCCTCCACTCTCTCTCTTCCCTCGGCTGTCACTGTTCTCCGGCTTTCCCACAAATCCCTCTTTTCCCATCTGTTCCCTCGCCTTACTCTTTCCCCTCGCCTTTGTCTCTCTCCCCTCTTCCTTTCGGTCCCTATTTTCCCCATTTTCTCTCGCCTTCCCCCATTCCCTCTCACTCCTCCACTCTCTCTCTTCCCTTGCCGTCACGGTTTCTCTGGCTTTCCCACATTTCCCTCTTTTCCATCTTTTCCCTCGCGTGTCTCTTTCCCCTCGCTTGTGTCTCTCTCCCCTCTTCCTTTCGGTCCCAATGTTCCCTATTTTCTCGCTCCTTCCCCCATTCCCTCTCACTCCTCCACTCTCTCTCTTCCCTCGGCTGTCACTGTTCTCCGGCTTTCCCACAAATCCCTCTTTTCCATCTGTTCCCTCGCATTACTCTTTCCCCTCGCCTGTGTCTCTCTCCCCTCTTCCTTTCGGTCCCTATTTTCCCCATTTTCTCTCGCCTTCCCCCATTCCCTCTCACTCCTCCACTCTCTCTCTTCCCTTGCCGTCACGGTTTCTCTGGCTTTCCCACATTTCCCTCTTTTCCATCGTTTCCCTCGCGTGTCTCTTTCCCCTCGCTTGTGTCTCTCTCCCCTCTTCCTTTCGGTCCCAATGTTCCGTATTTTCTCGCTCCTTCCCCCATTGCCTCTCACTCCTCCACTCTCTCTCTTCCCTCGGCTATCACTGTTCTCCGGCTTTCCCACAAATCCCTCTTTTCCATCTGTTCCCTCGCCTTACTCTTTCCCCTCGCTTGTGTCTCTCTCCCCTCTTCCTTTCGGGCCCAATGTTCCCTATTTTCTCGCTCCTTCCCCCATTCCCTCTCACTCCTCCACTCTCTCTCTTCCCTCGGCTGTCACTGTTCTCCGGCTTTCCCACAAATCCCTCTTTTCCATCTGTTCCCTCGCATTACTCTTTCCCCTCGCCTGTGTCTCTCTCCCCTCTTCCTTTCGGTCCCTATTTTCCCCATTTTCTCTCGCCTTCCCCCATTCCCTCTCACTCCTCCACTCTCTCTCTTCCCTTGCCGTCACGGTTTCTCTGGCTTTCCCACATTTCCCTCTTTTCCATCGTTTCCCTCTCGTGTCTCTTTCCCCTCGCTTGTGTCTCTCTCCCCTCTTCCTTTCGGTCCCAATGTTCCGTATTTTCTCGCTCCTTCCCCCATTGCCTCTCACTCCTCCACTCTCTCTCTTCCCTCGGCTGTCACTGTTCTCCGGCTTTCCCACAAATCCCTCTTTTCCATCTGTTCCCTCGCCTTACTCTTTCCCCTCGCCTGTGTCTCTCTCCCCTCTTCCTTTCGGTCCCAATGTTCCCCATTTTCTCTCGCCTTCCCCAATTCCCTCTCACTCCTCCACTCTCTCTCTTCCCTTGCCGTCACGGTTTCTCTGGCTTTCCCACATTTCCCTCTTTTCCATCTTTTCCCTCGCGTGTCTCTTTCCCCTCGCTTGTGTCTCTCTCCCCTCTTCCTTTCGGTCCCAATGTTCCCTATTTTCTCGCTCCTTCCCCCATTCCCTCTCACTCCTCCACTCTCTCTCTTCCCTCGGCTGTCACTGTTCTCCGGCTTTCCCACAAATCCCTCTTTTCCCATCTGTTCCCTCGCCTTACTCTTTCCCCTCGCCTTTGTCTCTCTCCCCTCTTCCTTTCGGTCCCTATTTTCCCCATTTTCTCTCGCCTTCCCCCATTCCCTCTCACTCCTCCACTCTCTCTCTTCCCTTGCCGTCACGGTTTCTCTGGCTTTCCCACATTTCCCTCTTTTCCATCTTTTCCCTCGCGTGTCTCTTTCCCCTCGCTTGTGTCTCTCTCCCCTCTTCCTTTCGGTCCCAATGTTCCCTATTTTCTCGCTCCTTCCCCCATTCCCTCTCACTCCTCCACTCTCTCTCTTCCCTCGGCTGTCACTGTTCTCCGGCTTTCCCACAAATCCCTCTTTTCCATCTGTTCCCTCGCATTACTCTTTCCCCTCGCCTGTGTCTCTCTCCCCTCTTCCTTTCGGTCCCTATTTTCCCCATTTTCTCTCGCCTTCCCCCATTCCCTCTCACTCCTCCACTCTCTCTCTTCCCTTGCCGTCACGGTTTCTCTGGCTTTCCCACATTTCCCTCTTTTCCATCTTTTCCCTCGCGTGTCTCTTTCCCCTCGCTTGTGTCTCTCTCCCCTCTTCCTTTCGGTCCCAATGTTCCCTATTTTCTCGCTCCTTCCCCCATTCCCTCTCACTCCTCCACTCTCTCTCTTCCCTCGGCTGTCACTGTTCTCCGGCTTTCCCACAAATCCCTCTTTTCCATCTGTTCCCTCGCCTTACTCTTTCCCCTCGCTTGTGTCTCTCTCCCCTCTTCCTTTCGGGCCCAATGTTCCCTATTTTCTCGCTCCTTCCCCCATTCCCTCTCACTCCTCCACTCTCTCTCTTCCCTCGGCTGTCACTGTTCTCCGGCTTTCCCACAAATCCCTCTTTTCCATCTGTTCCCTCGCATGTCTCTTTCCCCTCGCTTGTGTCTCTCTCCCCTCTTCCTTTCGGTCCCTATTTTCCCCATTTTCTCTCGCCTTCCCCCATTCCCTCTCACTCCTCCACTCTCTCTCTTCCCTCGGCTGTCACTGTTCTCCGGCTTTCCCACAAATCCCTCTTTTCCATCTGTTCCCTCGCCTTACTCTTTCCCCTCGCCTGTGTCTCTCTCCCCTCTTCCTTTCGGTCCCAATGTTCCCCATTTTCTCTCGCCTTCCCCCATTCCCTCTCACTCCTCCACTCTCTCTCTTCCCTTGCCGTCACGGTTTCTCTGGCTTTCCCACATTTCCCTCTTTTCCATCTTTTCCCTCGCGTGTCTCTTTCCCCTCGCTTGTGTCTCTCTCCCCTCTTCCTTTCGGTCCCAATGTTCCCTATTTTCTCGCTCCTTCCCCCATTCCCTCTCACTCCTCCACTCTCTCTCTTCCCTCGGCTGTCACTGTTCTCCGGCTTTCCCACAAATCCCTCTTTTCCATCTGTTCCCTCGCATTACTCTTTCCCCTCGCCTGTGTCTCTCTCCCCTCTTCCTTTCGGTCCCTATTTTCCCCATTTTCTCTCGCCTTCCCCCATTCCCTCTCACTCCTCCACTCTCTCTCTTCCCTTGCCGTCACGGTTTCTCTGGCTTTCCCACATTTCCCTCTTTTCCATCGTTTCCCTCTCGTGTCTCTTTCCCCTCGCTTGTGTCTCTCTCCCCTCTTCCTTTCGGTCCCAATGTTCCCTATTTTCTCGCTCCTTCCCCCATTGCCTCTCACTCCTCCACTCTCTCTCTTCCCTCGGCTGTCACTGTTCTCCGGCTTTCCCACAAATCCCTCTTTTCCATCTGTTCCCTCGCCTTACTCTTTCCCCTCGCCTGTGTCTCTCTCCCCTCTTCCTTTCGGTCCCAATGTTCCCCATTTTCTCTCGCCTTCCCCAATTCCCTCTCACTCCTCCACTCTCTCTCTTCCCTTGCCGTCACGGTTTCTCTGGCTTTCCCACATTTCCCTCTTTTCCATCTTTTCCCTCGCGTGTCTCTTTCCCCTCGCTTGTGTCTCTCTCCCCTCTTCCTTTCGGTCCCAATGTTCCCTATTTTCTCGCTCCTTCCCCCATTCCCTCTCACTCCTCCACTCTCTCTCTTCCCTCGGCTGTCACTGTTCTCCGGCTTTCCCACAAATCCCTCTTTTCCCATCTGTTCCCTCGCCTTACTCTTTCCCCTCGCCTTTGTCTCTCTCCCCTCTTCCTTTCGGTCCCTATTTTCCCCATTTTCTCTCGCCTTCCCCCATTCCCTCTCACTCCTCCACTCTCTCTCTTCCCTCGGCTGTCACTGTTCTCCGGCTTTCCCACAAATCCCTCTTTTCCATCTGTTACCTCGCGTGTCTCTTTCCCCTCGCTTGTGTCTCTCTCCCCTCTTCCTTTCGGTCCCAATGTTCCCTATTTTCTCGCTCCTTCCCCCATTCCCTCTCACTCCTCCACTCTCTCTCTTCCCTCGGCTGTCACTGTTATCCGGCTTTCCCACAAATCCCTCTTTTCCCATCTGTTCCCTCTCCTTACTCTTTCCGCTCGCCTGTGTCTCTCTCCCCTCTTCCTTTCGGTCCCTATTTTCCCCATTTTCTCTCGCCTTCCCCCATTCCCTCTCACTCCTCCACTCTCTCTATTCCCTCGGCCGTCACGGTTTCTCTGGCTTTCCCACATCTCCCTCTTTCCCATCTGTTCCCTCGCGTGTCTCTTTCCCCTCGCTTGTGTCTCTCTCCCCTCTTCCTTTCGGTCCCTATTTTCCCCATTTTCTCTCGCCTTCCCCCATTCCCTGTCACTCCTCCACTCTCTCTCTTCCCTCGGCTGTCACTGTTCTCCGGCTTTCCCACAAATCCCTCTTTTCCATCTGTTCCCTCTCGTGTCTCTTTCCCCTCGCTTGTGTCTCTCTCCCCTCTTCCTTTCGGTCCCTATTTTCCCCATTTTCTCTCGCCTTCCCCCATTCCCTCTCACTCCTCCACTCTCTCTCTTCCCTTGCCGTCACGGTTTCTCTGGCTTTCCCACATTTCCCTCTTTTCTATCTGTTCCCTCGCGTGTCTCTTTCCCCTCGCTTGTGTCTCTCTCCCCTCTTCCTTTCGGTCCCAATGTTCCCTATTTTCTCGGTCCTTCCCCCATTCCCTCTCACTCCTCCACTCTCTCTCTTCCCTCGGCTGTCACTGTTCTCCGGCTTTCCCACAAATCCCTCTTTTCCATCTGTTCCCTCGCATGTCTCTTTCCCCTCGCCTGTGTCTCTCTCCCCTCTTCCTTTCGGTCCCTATATTCCCCATTTTCTCTCGCCTTCCCCCATTCCCTCTCACTCCTCCACTCTCTCTCTTCCCTTGCCGTCACGGTTTCTCTGGCTTTCCCACATTTCCCTCTTTTCCATCTTTTCCCTCGCGTGTCTCTTTCCCCTCGCTTGTGTCTCTCTCCCCTCTTCCTTTCGGGCCCAATGTTCCCTATTTTCTCGCTCCTTCCCCCATTCCCTCTCACTCCTCCACTCTCTCTCTTCCCTCGGCTGTCACTGTTCTCCGGCTTTCCCACAAATCCCTCTTTTCCATCTGTTCCCTCGCCTTACTCTTTCCCCTCGCCTGTGTCTCTCTCCCCTCTTCCTTTCGGTCCCTATTTTCCCCATTTTCTCTCGCCTTCCCCCATTCCCTCTTACTCCTCCACTCTCTCTCTTCCCTTGCCGTCACGGTTTCTCTGGCTTTCCCACATCTCCCTCTTTTCCATCTGTTCCCTCGCGTGTCTCTTTCCCCTCGCTTGTGTCTCTCTCCCCTCTTCCTTTCGGTCCCAATGTTCCCTATTTTCTCGCTCCTTCCCCCATTTCCTCTCACTCCTCCACTCTCTCTCTTCCCTCGGCTGTCACTGTTCTCCGGCTTTCCCACAAATCCCTCTTTTCCATCTGTTCCCTCGCCTTACTCTTTCCCCTCGCTTGTGTCTCTCTCCCCTCTTCATTTCGGTCCCTATTTTCCCCATTTTCTCTCGCCTTCCCCCATTCCCTCTCACTCCTCCACTCTCTCTCTTCCCTTGCCGTCACGGTTTCTCTGGCTTTCCCACATTTCCCTCTTTTCCATCTTTTCCCTCGCGTGTCTCTTTCCCCTCGCTTGTGTCTCTCTCCCCTCTTCCTTTCGGTCCCAATGTTCCCTATTTTCTCGCTCCTTCCCCCATTCCCTCTCACTCCTCCACTCTCTCTCTTCCCTCGGCTGTCACTGTTCTCCGGCTTTCCCACAAATCCCTCTTTTCCCATCTGTTCCCTCGCCTTACTCTTTCCCCTCGCCTTTGTCTCTCTCCCCTCTTCCTTTCGGTCCCTATTTTCCCCATTTTCTCTCGCCTTCCCCCATTCCCTCTCACTCCTCCACTCTCTCTCTTCCCTCGGCTGTCACTGTTCTCCGGCTTTCCCACAAATCCCTCTTTTCCATCTGTTCCCTCGCCTTACTCTTTCCCCTCGCCTGTGTCTCTCTCCCCTCTTCCTTTCGGTCCCAATGTTCCCTATTTTCTCGCTCCTTCCCCCATTCCCTCTCACTCCTCCACTCTCTCTCTTCCCTCGGCTGTCACTGTTCTCCGGCTTTCCCACAAATCCCTCTTTTCCATCTGTTCCCTCGCATTACTCTTTCCCCTCGCCTGTGTCTCTCTCCCCTCTTCCTTTCGGTCCCTATTTTCCCCATTTTCTCTCGCCTTCCCCCATTCCCTCTCACTCCTCCACTCTCTCTCTTCCCTTGCCGTCACGGTTTCTCTGGCTTTCCCACATTTCCCTCTTTTCCATCGTTTCCCTCTCGTGTCTCTTTCCCCTCGCTTGTGTCTCTCTCCCCTCTTCCTTTCGGTCCCAATGTTCCGTATTTTCTCGCTCCTTCCCCCATTGCCTCTCACTCCTCCACTCTCTCTCTTCCCTCGGCTGTCACTGTTCTCCGGCTTTCCCACAAATCCCTCTTTTCCATCTGTTCCCTCGCCTTACTCTTTCCCCTCGCCTGTGTCTCTCTCCCCTCTTCCTTTCGGTCCCAATGTTCCCCATTTTCTCTCGCCTTCCCCCATTCCCTCTCACTCCTCCACTCTCTCTCTTCCCTTGCCGTCACGGTTTCTCTGGCTTTCCCACATTTCCCTCTTTTCCATCTTTTCCCTCGCGTGTCTCTTTCCCCTCGCTTGTGTCTCTCTCCCCTCTTCCTTTCGGTCCCAATGTTCCCTATTTTCTCGCTCCTTCCCCCATTCCCTCTCACTCCTCCACTCTCTCTCTTCCCTCGGCTGTCACTGTTCTCCGGCTTTCCCACAAATCCCTCTTTTCCCATCTGTTCCCTCGCCTTACTCTTTCCCCTCGCCTTTGTCTCTCTCCCCTCTTCCTTTCGGTCCCTATTTTCCCCATTTTCTCTCGCCTTCCCCCATTCCCTCTCACTCCTCCACTCTCTCTCTTCCCTCGGCTGTCACTGTTCTCCGGCTTTCCCACAAATCCCTCTTTTCCATCTGTTCCCTCGCCTTACTCTTTCCCCTCGCCTGTGTCTCTCTCCCCTCTTCCTTTCGGTCCCAATGTTCCCCATTTTCTCTCGCCTTCCCCCATTCCCTCTCACTCCTCCACTCTCTCTCTTCCCTTGCCGTCACGGTTTCTCTGGCTTTCCCACATTTCCCTCTTTTCCATCTTTTCCCTCGCGTGTCTCTTTCCCCTCGCTTGTGTCTCTCTCCCCTCTTCCTTTCGGTCCCAATGTTCCCTATTTTCTCGCTCCTTCCCCCATTCCCTCTCACTCCTCCACTCTCTCTCTTCCCTCGGCTGTCACTGTTCTCCGGCTTTCCCACAAATCCCTCTTTTCCCATCTGTTCCCTCGCCTTACTCTTTCCCCTCGCCTTTGTCTCTCTCCCCTCTTCCTTTCGGTCCCTATTTTCCCCATTTTCTCTCGCCTTCCCCCATTCCCTCTCACTCCTCCACTCTCTCTCTTCCCTCGGCTGTCACTGTTCTCCGGCTTTCCCACAAATCCCTCTTTTCCCATCTGTTCCCTCGCCTTACTCTTTCCCCTCGCTTGTGTCTCTCTCCCCTCTTCCTTTCGGTCCCAATGTTCCCTATTTTCTCGCTCCTTCCCCCATTCCCTCTCACTCCTCCACTCTCTCTCTTCCCTTGCCGTCACGGTTTCTCTGGCTTTCCCACATTTCCCTCTTTTCCATCTTTTCCCTCGCGTGTCTCTTTCCCCTCGCTTGTGTCTCTCTCCCCTCTTCCTTTCGGTCCCAATGTTCCCTATTTTCTTGCTCCTTCCCCCATTCCCTCTCACTCCTCCACTCTCTCTCTTCCCTTGCTGTCACGGTTTCTCTGGCTTTCCCACATTTCCCTCTTTTCTATCGTTTCCCTCGCGTGTCTCTTTCCCCTCGCTTGTGTCTCTCTCTCCTCTTCCTTTCGGTCCCAATGTTCCCTATTTTCTCGGTCCTTCCCCCATTCCCTCTCACTCCTCCACTCTCTCTCTTCCCTCGGCTGTCACTGTTCTCCGGCTTTCCCACAAATCCCTCTTTTCCATCTGTTCCCTCGCATGTCTCTTTCCCCTCGCTTGTGTCTCTCTCCCCTCTTCCTTTCGGTCCCTATATTCCCCATTTTCTCTCGCCTTCCCCCATTCCCTCTCACTCCTCCACTCTCTCTCTTCCCTTGCCGTCACGGTTTCTCTGGCTTTCCCACATTTCCCTCTTTTCCATCTGTTCCCTCGCGTGTCTCTTTCCCCTCGCTTGTGTCTCTCTCCCCTCTTCCTTTCGGTCCCAATGTTCCCTATTTTCTCGCTCCTTCCCCCATTTCCTCTCACTCCTCCACTCTCTCTCTTCCCTCGGCTGTCACTGTTCTCCGGCTTTCCCACAAATCCCTCTTTTCCATCTGTTCCCTCGCCTTACTCTTTCCCCTCGCTTGTGTCTCTCTCCCCTCTTCATTTCGGTCCCTATTTTCCCCATTTTCTCTCGCCTTCCCCCATTCCCTCTCACTCCTCCACTCTCTCTCTTCCCTTGCCGTCACGGTTTCTCTGGCTTTCCCACATTTCCCTCTTTTCCATCTTTTCCCTCGCGTGTCTCTTTCCCCTCTCTTGTGTCTCTCTCCCCTCTTCCTTTCGGTCCCAGTGTTCCCTATTTTCTCGCTCCTTCCCCCATTCCCTCTCACTCCTCCACTCTATCTCTTCCCTCCGCTGTCACTGTTCTCCGGCTTTCCCACAAATCCCTCTTTTCCATCTGTTCTCTCGCGTGTCTCTTTCCCCTCGCTTGTGTCTCTCTCCCCTCTTCCTTTCGGTCCCTATTTTCCCCATTTTCTCTCGCCTTCCCCCATTCCCTCTCACTCCTCCACTCTCTCTATTCCCTCGGCCGTCACGGTTTCTCTGGCTTTCCCACAAATCCCTCTTTTCCATCTGTTCCCTCGCGTGTCTCTTTCCCCTCGCCTGTGTCTCTCTCCCCTCTTCCTTTCGGTCCCTATTTTCCCCATTTTCTCGCTCCTTCCCCCATTCCCTCCCACTCCTCCACTCTCTCTTCCCTCGGCTGTCACTGTTCTCCGGCTTTCCCACAAATCCCTCTTTTCCATCTGTTCCCTCGCGTGTCTCTTTCCCCTCGCTTGTGTCTCTCTCCCCTCTTCCTTTCGGTCCCTATTTTCCCCATTTTCTCTCGCCTTCCCCCATTCCCTCTCACTCCTCCACTCTCTCTCTTCCCTTGCCGTCACGGTTTCACTGGCTTTCCCACATTTCCCTCTTTTCCATCTTTTCCCTCGCGTGTCTCTTTGCCCTCGCTTGTGTCTCTCTCCCCTCTTCCTTTCGGGCCCAATGTTCCCTATTTTCTCGCTCCTTCCCCCATTCCCTCTCACTCCTCCACTCTCTCTCTTCCCTCGGCTGTCACTGTTCTCCGGCTTTCCCACAAATCCCTCTTTTCCATCTGTTCCCTCGCATGTCTCTTTCCCCTCGCTTGTGTCTCTCTCCCCTCTTCCTTTCGGTCCCTATTTTCCCCATTTTCTCTCGCCTTCCCCCATTCCCTCTCACTCCTCCACTCTCTCTCTTCCCTCGGCTGTCACTGTTCTCCGGCTTTCCCACAAATCCCTCTTTTCCATCTGTTCCCTCGCCTTACTCTTTCCCCTCGCCTGTGTCTCTCTCCCCTCTTCCTTTCGGTCCCAATGTTCCCCATTTTCTCTCGCCTTCCCCCATTCCCTCTCACTCCTCCACTCTCTCTCTTCCCTTGCCGTCACGGTTTCTCTGGCTTTCCCACATTTCCCTCTTTTCCATCTTTTCCCTCGCGTGTCTCTTTCCCCTCGCTTGTGTCTCTCTCCCCTCTTCCTTTCGGTCCCAATGTTCCCTATTTTCTCGCTCCTTCCCCCATTCCCTCTCACTCCTCCACTCTCTCTCTTCCCTCGGCTGTCACTGTTCTCCGGCTTTCCCACAAATCCCTCTTTTCCATCTGTTCCCTCGCATTACTCTTTCCCCTCGCCTGTGTCTCTCTCCCCTCTTCCTTTCGGTCCCTATTTTCCCCATTTTCTCTCGCCTTCCCCCATTCCCTCTCACTCCTCCACTCTCTCTCTTCCCTTGCCGTCACGGTTTCTCTGGCTTTCCCACATTTCCCTCTTTTCCATCTTTTCCCTCGCGTGTCTCTTTCCCCTCGCTTGTGTCTCTCTCCCCTCTTCCTTTCGGTCCCAATGTTCCCTATTTTCTCGCTCCTTCCCCCATTCCCTCTCACTCCTCCACTCTCTCTCTTCCCTCGGCTGTCACTGTTCTCCGGCTTTCCCACAAATCCCTCTTTTCCATCTGTTCCCTCGCATTACTCTTTCCCCTCGCCTGTGTCTCTCTCCCCTCTTCCTTTCGGTCCCTATTTTCCCCATTTTCTCTCGCCTTCCCCCATTCCCTCTCACTCCTCCACTCTCTCTCTTCCCTTGCCGTCACGGTTTCTCTGGCTTTCCCACATTTCCCTCTTTTCCATCGTTTCCCTCGCGTGTCTCTTTCCCCTCGCTTGTGTCTCTCTCCCCTCTTCCTTTCGGTCCCAATGTTCCGTATTTTCTCGCTCCTTCCCCCATTGCCTCTCACTCCTCCACTCTCTCTCTTCCCTCGGCTGTCACTGTTCTCCGGCTTTCCCACAAATCCCTCTTTTCCATCTGTTCCCTCGCCTTACTCTTTCCCCTCGCTTGTGTCTCTCTCCCCTCTTCCTTTCGGGCCCAATGTTCCCTATTTTCTCGCTCCTTCCCCCATTCCCTCTCACTCCTCCACTCTCTCTCTTCCCTCGGCTGTCACTGTTCTCCGGCTTTCCCACAAATCCCTCTTTTCCATCTGTTCCCTCGCATGTCTCTTTCCCCTCGCTTGTGTCTCTCTCCCCTCTTCCTTTCGGTCCCTATTTTCCCCATTTTCTCTCGCCTTCCCCCATTCCCTCTCACTCCTCCACTCTCTCTCTTCCCTCGGCTGTCACTGTTCTCCGGCTTTCCCACAAATCCCTCTTTTCCATCTGTTCCCTCGCCTTACTCTTTCCCCTCGCCTGTGTCTCTCTCCCCTCTTCCTTTCGGTCCCAATGTTCCCCATTTTCTCTCGCCTTCCCCCATTCCCTCTCACTCCTCCACTCTCTCTCTTCCCTTGCCGTCACGGTTTCTCTGGCTTTCCCACATTTCCCTCTTTTCCATCTTTTCCCTCGCGTGTCTCTTTCCCCTCGCTTGTGTCTCTCTCCCCTCTTCCTTTCGGTCCCAATGTTCCCTATTTTCTCGCTCCTTCCCCCATTCCCTCTCACTCCTCCACTCTCTCTCTTCCCTCGGCTGTCACTGTTCTCCGGCTTTCCCACAAATCCCTCTTTTCCATCTGTTCCCTCGCATTACTCTTTCCCCTCGCCTGTGTCTCTCTCCCCTCTTCCTTTCGGTCCCTATTTTCCCCATTTTCTCTCGCCTTCCCCCATTCCCTCTCACTCCTCCACTCTCTCTCTTCCCTTGCCGTCACGGTTTCTCTGGCTTTCCCACATTTCCCTCTTTTCCATCGTTTCCCTCTCGTGTCTCTTTCCCCTCGCTTGTGTCTCTCTCCCCTCTTCCTTTCGGTCCCAATGTTCCGTATTTTCTCGCTCCTTCCCCCATTGCCTCTCACTCCTCCACTCTCTCTCTTCCCTCGGCTGTCACTGTTCTCCGGCTTTCCCACAAATCCCTCTTTTCCATCTGTTCCCTCGCCTTACTCTTTCCCCTCGCCTGTGTCTCTCTCCCCTCTTCCTTTCGGTCCCAATGTTCCCCATTTTCTCTCGCCTTCCCCAATTCCCTCTCACTCCTCCACTCTCTCTCTTCCCTTGCCGTCACGGTTTCTCTGGCTTTCCCACATTTCCCTCTTTTCCATCTTTTCCCTCGCGTGTCTCTTTCCCCTCGCTTGTGTCTCTCTCCCCTCTTCCTTTCGGTCCCAATGTTCCCTATTTTCTCGCTCCTTCCCCCATTCCCTCTCACTCCTCCACTCTCTCTCTTCCCTCGGCTGTCACTGTTCTCCGGCTTTCCCACAAATCCCTCTTTTCCCATCTGTTCCCTCGCCTTACTCTTTCCCCTCGCCTTTGTCTCTCTCCCCTCTTCCTTTCGGTCCCTATTTTCCCCATTTTCTCTCGCCTTCCCCCATTCCCTCTCACTCCTCCACTCTCTCTCTTCCCTCGGCTGTCACTGTTCTCCGGCTTTCCCACAAATCCCTCTTTTCCATCTGTTACCTCGCGTGTCTCTTTCCCCTCGCTTGTGTCTCTCTCCCCTCTTCCTTTCGGTCCCAATGTTCCCTATTTTCTCGCTCCTTCCCCCATTCCCTCTCACTCCTCCACTCTCTCTCTTCCCTCGGCTGTCACTGTTATCCGGCTTTCCCACAAATCCCTCTTTTCCCATCTGTTCCCTCTCCTTACTCTTTCCGCTCGCCTGTGTCTCTCTCCCCTCTTCCTTTCGGTCCCTATTTTCCCCATTTTCTCTCGCCTTCCCCCATTCCCTCTCACTCCTCCACTCTCTCTATTCCCTCGGCCGTCACGGTTTCTCTGGCTTTCCCACATCTCCCTCTTTCCCATCTGTTCCCTCGCGTGTCTCTTTCCCCTCGCTTGTGTCTCTCTCCCCTCTTCCTTTCGGTCCCTATTTTCCCCATTTTCTCTCGCCTTCCCCCATTCCCTGTCACTCCTCCACTCTCTCTCTTCCCTCGGCTGTCACTGTTCTCCGGCTTTCCCACAAATCCCTCTTTTCCATCTGTTCCCTCTCGTGTCTCTTTCCCCTCGCTTGTGTCTCTCTCCCCTCTTCCTTTCGGTCCCTATTTTCCCCATTTTCTCTCGCCTTCCCCCATTCCCTCTCACTCCTCCACTCTCTCTCTTCCCTTGCCGTCACGGTTTCTCTGGCTTTCCCACATTTCCCTCTTTTCTATCTGTTCCCTCGCGTGTCTCTTTCCCCTCGCTTGTGTCTCTCTCCCCTCTTCCTTTCGGTCCCAATGTTCCCTATTTTCTCGGTCCTTCCCCCATTCCCTCTCACTCCTCCACTCTCTCTCTTCCCTCGGCTGTCACTGTTCTCCGGCTTTCCCACAAATCCCTCTTTTCCATCTGTTCCCTCGCATGTCTCTTTCCCCTCGCCTGTGTCTCTCTCCCCTCTTCCTTTCGGTCCCTATATTCCCCATTTTCTCTCGCCTTCCCCCATTCCCTCTCACTCCTCCACTCTCTCTCTTCCCTTGCCGTCACGGTTTCTCTGGCTTTCCCACATTTCCCTCTTTTCCATCTTTTCCCTCGCGTGTCTCTTTCCCCTCGCTTGTGTCTCTCTCCCCTCTTCCTTTCGGGCCCAATGTTCCCTATTTTCTCGCTCCTTCCCCCATTCCCTCTCACTCCTCCACTCTCTCTCTTCCCTCGGCTGTCACTGTTCTCCGGCTTTCCCACAAATCCCTCTTTTCCATCTGTTCCCTCGCCTTACTCTTTCCCCTCGCCTGTGTCTCTCTCCCCTCTTCCTTTCGGTCCCTATTTTCCCCATTTTCTCTCGCCTTCCCCCATTCCCTCTTACTCCTCCACTCTCTCTCTTCCCTTGCCGTCACGGTTTCTCTGGCTTTCCCACATCTCCCTCTTTTCCATCGTTCCCCTCGCATGTCTCTTTCCCCTCGCTTGTGTCTCTCTCCCCTCTTCCTTTCGGTCCCTATTTTCCCCATTTTCTCTCGCCTTCCCCCATTCCCTCTCACTCCTCCACTCTCTCTCTTCCCTTGCCGTCACGGTTTCTCTGGCTTTCCCACATTTCCCTCTTTTCCATCTGTTCCCTCGCCTTACTCTTTCCCCTCGCTTGTGTCTCTCTCCCCTCTTCCTTTCGGTCCCAGTGTTCCCTATTTTCTCGCTCCTTCCCCCATTCCCTCTCACTCCTCCACTCTATCTCTTCCCTCCGCTGTCACTGTTCTCCGGCTTTCCCACAAATCCCTCTTTTCCATCTGTTCCCTCGCCTTACTCTTTTCCCCTCGCCTGTGTCTCTCTCCCCTCTTCCTTTCGGTCCCTATTTTCCCCATTTTCTCTCGCCTTCCCCCATTCCCTCTCACTCCTCCACTCTCTCTATTCCCTCGGCCGTCACGGTTTCTCTGGCTTTCCCACAAATCCCTCTTTTCCATCTGTTCCCTCGCCTTACTCTTTCCCCTCGCCTGTGTCTCTCTCCCCTCTTCCTTTCGGTCCCTATTTTCCCCATTTTCTCGCTCCTTCCCCCATTCCCTCCCACTCCTCCACTCTCTCTTCCCTCGGCTGTCACTGTTCTCCGGCTTTCCCACAAATCCCTCTTTTCCATCTGTTCCCTCGCGTGTCTCTTTCCCCTCGCTTGTGTCTCTCTCCCCTCTTCCTTTCGGTCCCTATTTTCCCCATTTTCTCTCGCCTTCCCCCATTCCCTCTCACTCCTCCACTCTCTCTCTTCCCTTGCCGTCACGGTTTCCCTGGCTTTCCCACATTTCCCTCTTTTCCATCTTTTCCCTCGCGTGTCTCTTTGCCCTCGCTTGTGTCTCTCTCCCCTCTTCCTTTCGGGCCCAATGTTCCCTATTTTCTCGCTCCTTCCCCCATTCCCTCTCACTCCTCCACTCTCTCTCTTCCCTCGGCTGTCACTGTTCTCCGGCTTTCCCACAAATCCCTCTTTTCCATCTGTTCCCTCGCATGTCTCTTTCCCCTCGCTTGTGTCTCTCTCCCCTCTTCCTTTCGGTCCCTATTTTCCCCATTTTCTCTCGCCTTCCCCCATTCCCTCTCACTCCTCCACTCTCTCTCTTCCCTTGCCGTCACGGTTTCTCTGGCTTTCCCACATTTCCCTCTTTTCCATCTGTTCCCTCGCGTGTCTCTTTCCCCTCGCTTGTGTCTCTCTCCCCTCTTCCTTTCGGTCCCTATTTTCCCCATTTCCTCTCGCCTTCCCCCATTCCCTCTCACTCCTCCACTCTCTCTCTTCCCTTGCCGTCACGGTTTCTCTGGCTTTCCCACATTTCCCTCTTTTCCATCTGTTCCCTCGCGTGTCTCTTTCCCCTCGCTTGTGTCTCTCTCCCCTCTTCCTTTCGGTCCCAATGTTCCCTATTTTCTCGGTCCTTCCCCCATTCCCTCTCACTCCTCCACTCTCTCTCTTCCCTCGGCTGTCACTGTTCTCCGGCTTTCCCACAAATCCCTCTTTTCCATCTGTTCCCTCGCATGTCTCTTTCCCCTCGCTTGTGTCTCTCTCCCCTCTTCCTTTCGGTCCCTATTTTCCCCATTTTCTCTCGCCTTCCCCCATTCCCTCTCACTCCTCCACTCTCTCTCTTCCCTTGCCGTCACGGTTTCTCTGGCTTTCCCACATTTCCCTCTTTTCCATCTGTTCCCTCGCGTGTCTCTTTCCCCTCGCTTGTGTCTCTCTCCCCTCTTCCTTTCGGTCCCAATGTTCCCTATTTTCTCGCTCCTTCCCCCATTCCCTCTCACTCCTCCACTCTCTCTCTTCCCTCGGCTGTCACTGTTCTCCGGCTTTCCCACAAATCCCTCTTTTCCATCTGTTCCCTCGCCTTACTCTTTCCCCTCGCCTGTGTCTCTCTCCCCTCTTCCTTTCGGTCCCTATATTCCCCATTTTCTCTCGCCTTCCCCCATTCCCTCTCACTCCTCCACTCTCTCTCTTCCCTAGCCGTCACGGTTTCTCTGGCTTTCCCACATTTCCCTCTTTTCCATCTTTTCCCTCGCGTGTCTCTTTCCCCTCGCTTGTGTCTCTCTCCCCTCTTCCTTTCGGTCCCAATGTTCCCTATTTTCTCGCTCCTTCCCCCATTCCCTCTCACTCCTCCACTCTCTCTCTTCCCTCGGCTGTCACTGTTCTCCGGCTTTCCCACAAATCCCTCTTTTCCATCTGTTCCCTCGCCTTACTCTTTCCCCTCGCTTGTGTCTCTCTCCCCTCTTCCTTTCGGTCCCTATTTTCCCCATTTTCTCTCGCCTTCCCCCATTCCCTCTCACTCCTCCACTCTCTCTCTTCCCTCGGCTGTCACCGTTCTCCGGCTTTCCCACAAATCCCTCTTTTCCATCTGTTCCCTCGCCTTACTCTTTCCCCTCGCTTGTGTCTCTCTCCCCTCTTCATTTCGGGCCCTATTTTCCCCATTTTCTCTCGCCTTCCCCCATTCCCTCTCACTCCTCCACTCTCTCTCTTCCCTTGCCGTCACGGTTTCTCTGGCTTTCCCACATTTCCCTCTTTTCCATCTTTTCCCTCGCGTGTCTCTTTGCCCTCGCTTGTGTCTCTCTCCCCTCTTCCTTTCGGGCCCAATGTTCCCTATTTTCTCGCTCCTTCCCCCATTCCCTCTCACTCCTCCACTCTCTCTCTTCCCTCGGCTGTCACTGTTCTCCGCATTTCCCACAAATCCCTCTTTCCCATTATTTCCCTCTCGTGTCTCTTTCCCCTCGGCTGTGTCTCTCTCCCTTCTTCCTTTCGGTCCGTATTTTCCCCATTTTCTCTCGCCTTCCCCCATTCCCTCTCACTCCTCCACTCTCTCTCTTCCCTCGGCCGTCACGGTTTCTCCGCATTTCCCACATCTCCCTCTTTCCCGTCTTTTCCCTCGCGTGTCTCTTTCCCCTCGCCTGTGTCTCTCTCCCCTCTTCCTTTCGGTCCCTATTTTCCCCATTTTCTCTCGCCTTCCCCCATTCCCTCTCACTCCTCCACTCTCTCTCTTCCCTCGGCTGTCACTGTTCTCCGGCTTTCCCACAAATCCCTCTTTTCCATCTGTTCCCTCGCGTGTCTCTTTCCCCTCGCTTGTGTCTCTCTCCCCTCTTCATTTCGGTCCCGATGTTCCCTATTTTCTCGGTCCTTCCCCCATTCCCTCTCACTCCTCCACTCTCTCTCTTCCCTCGGCTGTCACTGTGCTCCGGCTTTCCCACAAATCCCTCTTTTCCATCTGTTCCCTCGCGTGTCTCTTTCCCCTCGCTTGTGTCTCTCTCCCCTCTTCCTTTCGGTCCCAATGTTCCCTATTTTCTCGCTCCTTCCCCCATTCCCTCTCACTCCTCCACTCTCTCTCTTCCCTTGCCGTCAGGGTTTCTCCGGCTTTCCCACAAATCCCTCTTTTCCATCTGTTCCCTCGCGTGTCTCTTTCCCCTCGCTTGTGTCTCTCTCACCTCTTCCTTTCGGTCCCTATTTTCCCCATTTTCTCTCGCCTTCCCCCATTCCCTCTCACTCCTCCACTCTCTCTCTTCCCTTGCTGTCACGGTTTCTCTGGCTTTCCCACATTTCCCTCTTTTCTATCGTTTCCCTCGCGTGTCTCTTTCCCCTCGCTTGTGTCTCTCTCTCCTCTTCCTTTCGGTCCCAATGTTCCCTATTTTCTCGGTCCTTCCCCCATTCCCTCTCACTCCTCCACTCTCTCTCTTCCCTCGGCTGTCACTGTTCTCCGGCTTTCCCACAAATCCCTCTTTTCCATCTGTTCCCTCGCATGTCTCTTTCCCCTCGCTTGTGTCTCTCTCCCCTCTTCCTTTCGGTCCCTATATTCCCCATTTTCTCTCGCCTTCCCCCATTCCCTCTCACTCCTCCACTCTCTCTCTTCCCTTGCCGTCACGGTTTCTCTGGCTTTCCCTCATTTCCCTCTTTTCCATCTGTTCCCTCGCGTGTCTCTTTCCCCTCGCTTGTGTCTCTCTCCCCTCTTCCTTTCGGTCCCAATGTTCCCTATTTTCTCGCTCCTTCCCCCATTCCCTCTCACTCCTCCACTCTCTCTCTTCCCTCGGCTGTCACTGTTCTCCGGCTTTCCCACAAATCCCTCTTTTCCATCTGTTCCCTCGCCTTACTCTTTCCCCTCGCCTGTGTCTCTCTCCCCTCTTCCTTTCGGTCCCTATATTCCCCATTTTCTCTCGCCTTCCCCCATTCCCTCTCACTCCTCCACTCTCTCTCTTCCCTTGCCGTCACGGTTTCTCTGGCTTTCCCACATTTTCCTCTTTTCCATCTTTTCCCTCGCGTGTCTCTTTCCCCTCGCTTGTGTCTCTCTCCCCTCTTCCTTTCGGTCCCAATGTTCCCTATTTTCTCGCTCCTTCCCCCATTCCCTCTCACTCCTCCACTCTCTCTCTTCCCTCGGCTGTCACTGTTCTCCGGCTTTCCCACAAATCCCTCTTTTCCATCTGTTCCCTCGCCTTACTCTTTCCCCTCGCTTGTGTCTCTCTCCCCTCTTCATTTCGGTCCCTATTTTCCCCATTTTCTCTCGCCTTCCCCCATTCCCTCTCACTCCTCCACTCTCTCTCTTCCCTTGCCGTCACGGTTTCTCTGGCTTTCCCACATTTCCCTCTTTTCCATCTGTTCCCTCGCGTGTCTCTTTCCCCTCGCTTGTGTCTCTCTCCCCTCTTCCTTTCGGTCCCAATGTTCCCTATTTTCTCGCTCCTTCCCCCATTCCCTCTCACTCCTCCACTCTCTCTCTTCCCTCGGCTGTCACTGTTCTCCGGCTTTCCCACAAATCCCTCTTTTCCATCTGTTCCCTCGCCTTACTCTTTCCCCTCGCCTGTGTCTCTCTCCCCTCTTCCTTTCGGTCCCTATATTCCCCATTTTCTCTCGCCTTCCCCCATTCCCTCTCACTCCTCCACTCTCTCTCTTCCCTTGCCGTCACGGTTTCTCTGGCTTTCCCACATTTCCCTCTTTTCCATCTTTTCCCTCGCGTGTCTCTTTCCCCTCGCTTGTGTCTCTCTCCCCTCTTCCTTTCGGTCCCAATGTTCCCTATTTTCTCGCTCCTTCCCCCATTCCCTCTCACTCCTCCACTCTCTCTCTTCCCTCGGCTGTCACTGTTCTCCGGCTTTCCCACAAATCCCTCTTTTCCATCTGTTCCCTCGCCTTACTCTTTCCCCTCGCTTGTGTCTCTCTCCCCTCTTCATTTCGGTCCCTATTTTCCCCATTTTCTCTCGCCTTCCCCCATTCCCTCTCACTCCTCCACTCTCTCTCTTCCCTCGGCTGTCACCGTTCTCCGGCTTTCCCACAAATCCCTCTTTTCCATCTGTTCCCTCGCCTTACTCTTTCCCCTCGCTTGTGTCTCTCTCCCCTCTTCATTTCGGGCCCTATTTTCCCCATTTTCTCTCGCCTTCCCCCATTCCCTCTCACTCCTCCACTCTCTCTCTTCCCTTGCCGTCACGGTTTCTCTGGCTTTCCCACATTTCCCTCTTTTCCATCTTTTCCCTCGCGTGTCTCTTTGTCCTCGCTTGTGTCTCTCTCCCCTCTTCCTTTCGGGCCCAATGTTCCCTATTTTCTCGCTCCTTCCCCCATTCCCTCTCACTCCTCCACTCTCTCTCTTCCCTCGGCTGTCACTGTTCTCCGCATTTCCCACAAATCCCTCTTTCCCATTATTTCCCTCTCGTGTCTCTTTCCCCTCGGCTGTGTCTCTCTCCCTTCTTCCTTTCGGTCCGTATTTTCCCCATTTTCTCTCGCCTTCCCCCATTCCCTCTCACTCCTCCACTCTCTCTCTTCCCTCGGCCGTCACGGTTTCTCCGCATTTCCCACATCTCCCTCTTTCCCGTCTTTTCCCTCGCGTGTCTCTTTCCCCTCGCCTGTGTCTCTCTCCCCTCTTCCTTTCGGTCCCTATTTTCCCCATTTTCTCTCGCCTTCCCCCATTCCCTCTCACTCCTCCACTCTCTCTCTTCCCCCGGCTGTCACTGTTCTCCGGCTTTCCCACAAATCCCTCTTTTCCATCTGTTCCCTCGCGTGTCTCTTTCCCCTCGCTTGTGTCTCTCTCCCCTCTTCCTTTCGGTCCCGATGTTCCCTATTTTCTCGGTCCTTCCCCCATTCCCTCTCACTCCTCCACTCTCTCTCTTCCCTCGGCTGTCACTGTGCTCCGGCTTTCCCACAAATCCCTCTTTTCCATCTGTTCCCTCGCGTGTCTCTTTCCCCTCGCTTGTGTCTCTCTCCCCTCTTCCTTTCGGTCCCAATGTTCCCTATTTTCTCGCTCCTTCCCCCATTCCCTCTCACTCCTCCACTCTCTCTCTTCCCTTGCCGTCAGGGTTTCTCCGGCTTTCCCACAAATCCCTCTTTTCCATCTTTTCCCTCGCGTGTCTCTTTCCCCTCGCTTGTGTCTCTCTCCCCTCTTCCTTTCGGTCCCAATGTTCCCTATTTTCTCGCTCCTTCCCCCATTCCCTCTCACTCCTCCACTCTCTCTCTTCACTCGGCCGTCACGGTTTCTCTGGCTTTCCCACATCTCCCTCTTTTCCATCTGTTCCCTCGCGTGTCTCTTTCCCCTCGCTTGTGTCTCTCTCACCTCTTCCTTTCGGTCCCTATTTTCCCCATTTTCTCTCGCCTTCCCCCATTCCCTCTCACTCCTCCACTCTCTCTCTTCCCTTGCTGTCACGGTTTCTCTGGCTTTCCCACATTTCCCTCTTTTCTATCGTTTCCCTCGCGTGTCTCTTTCCCCTCGCTTGTGTCTCTCTCTCCTCTTCCTTTCGGTCCCAATGTTCCCTATTTTCTCGGTCCTTCCCCCATTCCCTCTCACTCCTCCACTCTCTCTCTTCCCTCGGCTGTCACTGTTCTCCGGCTTTCCCACAAATCCCTCTTTTCCATCTGTTCCCTCGCGTGTCTCTTTCCCCTCGCTTGTGTCTCTCTCCCCTCTTCCTTTCGGTCCCTATTTTCCCCATTTTCTCTCGCCTTCCCCCATTCCCTCTCACTCCTCCACTCTCTCTCTTCCCTTGCCGTCACGGTTTCTCTGGCTTTCCCTCATTTCCCTCTTTTCCATCTGTTCCCTCGCGTGTCTCTTTCCCCTCGCTTGTGTCTCTCTCCCCTCTTCCTTTCGGTCCCAATGTTCCCTATTTTCTCGCTCCTTCCCCCATTCCCTCTCACTCCTCCACTCTCTCTCTTCCCTCGGCTGTCACTGTTCTCCGGCTTTCCCACAAATCCCTCTTTTCCATCTGTTCCCTCGCCTTACTCTTTCCCCTCGCCTGTGTCTCTCTCCCCTCTTCCTTTCGGTCCCTATATTCCCCATTTTCTCTCGCCTTCCCCCATTCCCTCTCACTCCTCCACTCTCTCTCTTCCCTTGCCGTCACGGTTTCTCTGGCTTTCCCACATTTTCCTCTTTTCCATCTTTTCCCTCGCGTGTCTCTTTCCCCTCGCTTGTGTCTCTCTCCCCTCTTCCTTTCGGTCCCAATGTTCCCTATTTTCTCGCTCCTTCCCCCATTCCCTCTCACTCCTCCACTCTCTCTCTTCCCTCGGCTGTCACTGTTCTCCGGCTTTCCCACAAATCCCTCTTTTCCATCTGTTCCCTCGCCTTACTCTTTCCCCTCGCTTGTGTCTCTCTCCCCTCTTCATTTCGGTCCCTATTTTCCCCATTTTCTCTCGCCTTCCCCCATTCCCTCTCACTCCTCCACTCTCTCTCTTCCCTTGCCGTCACGGTTTCTCTGGCTTTCCCACATTTCCCTCTTTTCCATCTTTTCCCTCGCGTGTCTCTTTCCCCTCTCTTGTGTCTCTCTCCCCTCTTCCTTTCGGTCCCTATTTTCCCCATTTTCTCGCTCCTTCCCCCATTCCCTCCCACTCCTCCACTCTCTCTTCCCTCGGCTGTCACTGTTCTCCGGCTTTCCCACAAATCCCTCTTTTCCATCTGTTCCCTCGCGTGTCTCTTTCCCCTCGCTTGTGTCTCTCTCCCCTCTTCCTTTCGGTCCCTATTTTCCCCATTTTCTCTCGCCTTCCCCCATTCCCTCTCACTCCTCCACTCTCTCTCTTCCCTTGCCGTCACGGTTTCCCTGGCTTTCCCACATTTCCCTCTTTTCCATCTTTTCCCTCGCGTGTCTCTTTGCCCTCGCTTGTGTCTCTCTCCCCTCTTCCTTTCGGGCCCAATGTTCCCTATTTTCTCGCTCCTTCCCCCATTCCCTCTCACTCCTCCACTCTCTCTCTTCCCTCGGCTGTCACTGTTCTCCGGCTTTCCCACAAATCCCTCTTTTCCATCTGTTCCCTCGCATGTCTCTTTCCCCTCGCTTGTGTCTCTCTCCCCTCTTCCTTTCGGTCCCTATTTTCCCCATTTTCTCTCGCCTTCCCCCATTCCCTCTCACTCCTCCACTCTCTCTCTTCCCTTGCCGTCACGGTTTCTCTGGCTTTCCCACATTTCCCTCTTTTCCATCTGTTCCCTCGCGTGTCTCTTTCCCCTCGCTTGTGTCTCTCTCCCCTCTTCCTTTCGGTCCCTATTTTCCCCATTTTCTCTCGCCTTCCCCCATTCCCTCTCACTCCTCCACTCTCTCTCTTCCCTTGCCGTCACGGTTTCTCTGGCTTTCCCACATTTCCCTCTTTTCCATCTGTTCCCTCTCGTGTCTCTTTCCCCTCGCTTGTGTCTCTCTCCCCTCTTCCTTTCGGTCCCAATGTTCCCTATTTTCTCGGTCCTTCCCCCATTCCCTCTCACTCCTCCACTCTCTCTCTTCCCTCGGCTGTCACTGTTCTCCGGCTTTCCCACAAATCCCTCTTTTCCATCTGTTCCCTCGCATGTCTCTTTCCCCTCGCTTGTGTCTCTCTCCCCTCTTCCTTTCGGTCCCTATTTTCCCCATTTTCTCTCGCCTTCCCCCATTCCCTCTCACTCCTCCACTCTCTCTCTTCCCTTGCCGTCACGGTTTCTCTGGCTTTCCCACATTTCCCTCTTTTCCATCTGTTCCCTCGCGTGTCTCTTTCCCCTCGCTTGTGTCTCTCTCCCCTCTTCCTTTCGGTCCCAATGTTCCCTATTTTCTCGCTCCTTCCCCCATTCCCTCTCACTCCTCCACTCTCTCTCTTCCCTCGGCTGTCACTGTTCTCCGGCTTTCCCACAAATCCCTCTTTTCCATCTGTTCCCTCGCCTTACTCTTTCCCCTCGCTTGTGTCTCTCTCCCCTCTTCATTTCGGTCCCTATTTTCCCCATTTTCTCTCGCCTTCCCCCATTCCCTCTCACTCCTCCACTCTCTCTCTTCCCTCGGCTGTCACTGTTCTCCGGCTTTCCCACAAATCCCTCTTTTCCATCTGTTCCCTCGCCTTACTCTTTCCCCTCGCTTGTGTCTCTCTCCCCTCTTCATTTCGGGCCCTATTTTCCCCATTTTCTCTCGCCTTCCCCCATTCCCTCTCACTCCTCCACTCTCTCTCTTCCCTTGCCGTCACGGTTTCTCTGGCTTTCCCACAATGCCCTCTTTTCCATCTTTTCCCTCGCGTGTCTCTTTCCCCTCGCTTGTGTCTCTCTCCCCTCTTCCTTTCGGGCCCAATGTTCCCTATTTTCTCGCTCCTTCCCCCATTCCCTCTCACTCCTCCACTCTCTCTCTTCCCTCGGCTGTCACTGTTCTCCGCATTTCCCACAAATCCCTCTTTCCCATTATTTCCCTCGCGTGTCTCTTTCCCCTCGGCTGTGTCTCTCTCCCTTCTTCCTTTCGGTCCGTATTTTCCCCATTTTCTCTCGCCTTCCCCCATTCCCTCTCACTCCTCCACTCTCTCTCTTCCCTCGGCCGTCACGGTTTCTCCGCATTTCCCACATCTCCCTCTTTCCCGTCTTTTCCCTCGCGTGTCTCTTTCCCCTCGCCTGTGTCTCTCTCCCCTCTTCCTTTCGGTCCCTATTTTCCCCATTTTCTCTCGCCTTCCCCCATTCCCTCTCACTCCTCCACTCTCTCTCTTCCCTTGCCGTCACGGTTTCTCTGGCTTTCCCACATCTCCCTCTTTTCCATCGTTCCCCTCGCATGTCTCTTTCCCCTCGCTTGTGTCTCTCTCCCCTCTTCCTTTCGGTCCCTATTTTCCCCATTTTCTCTCGCCTTCCCCCATTCCCTCTCACTCCTCCACTCTCTCTCTTCCCTTGCCGTCACGGTTTCTCTGGCTTTCCCACATTTCCCTCTTTTCCATCTGTTCCCTCGCCTTACTCTTTCCCCTCGCTTGTGTCTCTCTCCCCTCTTCCTTTCGGTCCCAATGTTCCCTATATTCTCGCTCCTTCCCCCATTCCCTCTCACTCCTCCACTCTCTCTCTTCCCTCGGCCGTCACGGTTTCTCTGGCTTTCCCACATCTCCCTCTTTTCCATCTGTTCCCTCGCGTGTCTCTTTCCCCTCGCTTGTGTCTCTCTCACCTCTTCCTTTCAGTCCCTATTTTCCCCATTTTCTCTCGCCTTCCCCCATTCCCTCTCTCTCCTCCACTCTCTCTCTTCCCTTGCTGTCACGGTTTCTCTGGCTTTCCCACATTTCCCTCTTTTCTATCGTTTCCCTCGCGTGTCTCTTTCCCCTCGCTTGTGTCTCTCTCTCCTCTTCCTTTCGGTCCCAATGTTCCCTATTTTCTCGGTCCTTCCCCCATTCCCTCTCACTCCTCCACTCTCTCTCTTCCCTCGGCTGTCACTGTTCTCCGGCTTTCCCACAAATCCCTCTTTTCCATCTGTTCCCTCGCCTTACTCTTTCCCCTCGCTTGTGTCTCTCTCCCCTCTTCCTTTCGGTCCCTATATTCCCCATTTTCTCTCGCCTTCCCCCATTCCCTCTCACTCCTCCACTCTCTCTCTTCCCTTGCCGTCACGGTTTCTCTGGCTTTCCCACATTTTCCTCTTTTCCATCTTTTCCCTCGCGTGTCTCTTTCCCCTCGCTTGTGTCTCTCTCCCCTCTTCCTTTCGGTCCCAATGTTCCCTATTTTCTCGCTCCTTCCCCCATTCCCTCTCACTCCTCCACTCTCTCTCTTCCCTCGGCTGTCACTGTTCTCCGGCTTTCCCACAAATCCCTCTTTTCCATCTGTTCCCTCGCCTTACTCTTTCCCCTCGCTTGTGTCTCTCTCCCCTCTTCATTTCGGTCCCTATTTTCCCCATTTTCTCTCGCCTTCCCCCATTCCCTCTCACTCCTCCACTCTCTCTCTTCCCTTGCCGTCACGGTTTCTCTGGCTTTCCCACATTTCCCTCTTTTCCATCTTTTCCCTCGCGTGTCTCTTTCCCCTCTCTTGTGTCTCTCTCCCCTCTTCCTTTCGGTCCCTATTTTCCCCATTTTCTCGCTCCTTCCCCCATTCCCTCCCACTCCTCCACTCTCTCTTCCCTCGGCTGTCACTGTTCTCCGGCTTTCCCACAAATCCCTCTTTTCCATCTGTTCCCTCGCGTGTCTCTTTCCCCTCGCTTGTGTCTCTCTCCCCTCTTCCTTTCGGTCCCTATTTTCCCCATTTTCTCTCGCCTTCCCCCATTCCCTCTCACTCCTCCACTCTCTCTCTTCCCTTGCCGTCACGGTTTCCCTGGCTTTCCCACATTTCCCTCTTTTCCATCTTTTCCCTCGCGTGTCTCTTTGCCCTCGCTTGTGTCTCTCTCCCCTCTTCCTTTCGGGCCCAATGTTCCCTATTTTCTCGCTCCTTCCCCCATTCCCTCTCACTCCTCCACTCTCTCTCTTCCCTCGGCTGTCACTGTTCTCCGGCTTTCCCACAAATCCCTCTTTTCCATCTGTCCCCTCGCATGTCTCTTTCCCCTCGCTTGTGTCTCTCTCCCCTCTTCCTTTCGGTCCCTATTTTCCCCATTTTCTCTCGCCTTCCCCCATTCCCTCTCACTCCTCCACTCTCTCTCTTCCCTTGCCGTCACGGTTTCTCTGGCTTTCCCACATTTCCCTCTTTTCCATCTGTTCCCTCGCGTGTCTCTTTCCCCTCGCTTGTGTCTCTCTCCCCTCTTCCTTTCGGTCCCTATTTTCCCCATTTTCTCTCGCCTTCCCCCATTCCCTCTCACTCCTCCACTCTCTCTCTTCCCTTGCCGTCACGGTTTCTCTGGCTTTCCCACATTTCCCTCTTTTCCATCTGTTCCCTCTCGTGTCTCTTTCCCCTCGCTTGTGTCTCTCTCCCCTCTTCCTTTCGGTCCCAATGTTCCCTATTTTCTCGGTCCTTCCCCCATTCCCTCTCACTCCTCCACTCTCTCTCTTCCCTCGGCTGTCACTGTTCTCCGGCTTTCCCACAAATCCCTCTTTTCCATCTGTTCCCTCGCATGTCTCTTTCCCCTCGCTTGTGTCTCTCTCCCCTCTTCCTTTCGGTCCCTATTTTCCCCATTTTCTCTCGCCTTCCCCCATTCCCTCTCACTCCTCCACTCTCTCTCTTCCCTTGCCGTCACGGTTTCTCTGGCTTTCCCACATTTCCCTCTTTTCCATCTGTTCCCTCGCGTGTCTCTTTCCCCTCGCTTGTGTCTCTCTCCCCTCTTCCTTTCGGTCCCAATGTTTCCTATTTTCTCGCTCCTTCCCCCATTCCCTCTCACTCCTCCACTCTCTCTCTTCCCTCGGCTGTCACTGTTCTCCGGCTTTCCCACAAATCCCTCTTTTCCATCTGTTCCCTCGCCTTACTCTTTCCCCTCGCTTGTGTCTCTCTCCCCTCTTCATTTCGGTCCCTATTTTCCCCATTTTCTCTCGCCTTCCCCCATTCCCTCTCACTCCTCCACTCTCTCTCTTCCCTCGGCTGTCACTGTTCTCCGGCTTTCCCACAAATCCCTCTTTTCCATCTGTTCCCTCGCCTTACTCTTTCCCCTCGCTTGTGTCTCTCTCCCCTCTTCATTTCGGGCCCTATTTTCCCCATTTTCTCTCGCCTTCCCCCATTCCCTCTCACTCCTCCACTCTCTCTCTTCCCTTGCCGTCACGGTTTCTCTGGCTTTCCCACATTTCCCTCTTTTCCATCTTTTCCCTCGCGTGTCTCTTTCCCCTCGCTTGTGTCTCTCTCCCCTCTTCCTTTCGGGCCCAATGTTCCCTATTTTCTCGCTCCTTCCCCCATTCCCTCTCACTCCTCCACTCTCTCTCTTCCCTCGGCTGTCACTGTTCTCCGCATTTCCCACAAATCCCTCTTTCCCATTATTTCCCTCTCGTGTCTCTTTCCCCTCGGCTGTGTCTCTCTCCCTTCTTCCTTTCGGTCCGTATTTTCCCCATTTTCTCTCGCCTTCCCCCATTCCCTCTCACTCCTCCACTCTCTCTCTTCCCTCGGCCGTCACGGTTTCTCCGCATTTCCCACATCTCCCTCTTTCCCGTCTTTTCCCTCGCGTGTCTCTTTCCCCTCGCCTGTGTCTCTCTCCCCTCTTCCTTTCGGTCCCTATTTTCCCCATTTTCTCTCGCCTTCCCCCATTCCCTCTCACTCCTCCACTCTCTCTCTTCCCTTGCCGTCACGGTTTCTCTGGCTTTCCCACATCTCCCTCTTTTCCATCGTTCCCCTCGCATGTCTCTTTCCCCTCGCTTGTGTCTCTCTCCCCTCTTCCTTTCGGTCCCTATTTTCCCCATTTTCTCTCGCCTTCCCCCATTCCCTCTCACTCCTCCACTCTCTCTCTTCCCTTGCCGTCACGGTTTCTCTGGCTTTCCCACATTTCCCTCTTTTCCATCTGTTCCCTCGCCTTACTCTTTCCCCTCGCTTGTGTCTCTCTCCCCTCTTCCTTTCGGTCCCAATGTTCCCTATATTCTCGCTCCTTCCCCCATTCCCTCTCACTCCTCCACTCTCTCTCTTCCCTCGGCCGTCACGGTTTCTCTGGCTTTCCCACATCTCCCTCTTTTCCATCTGTTCCCTCGCGTGTCTCTTTCCCCTCGCTTGTGTCTCTCTCACCTCTTCCTTTCGGTCCCTATTTTCCCCATTTTCTCTCGCCTTCCCCCATTCCCTCTCTCTCCTCCACTCTCTCTCTTCCCTTGCCGTCACGGTTTCTCTGGCTTTCCCACATTTCCCTCTTTTCTATCGTTTCCCTCGCGTGTCTCTTTCCCCTCGCTTGTGTCTCTCTCTCCTCTTCCTTTCGGTCCCAATGTTCCCTATTTTCTCGCTCCTTCCCCCATTCCCTCTCACTCCTCCACTCTCTCTCTTCCCTCGGCTGTCACTGTTCTCCGGCTTTCCCACAAATCCCTCTTTTCCATCTGTTCCCTCGCATGTCTCTTTCCCCTCGCTTGTGTCTCTCTCCCCTCTTCCTTTCGGTCCCTATATTCCCCATTTTCTCTCGCCTTCCCCCATTCCCTCTCACTCCTCCACTCTCTCTCTTCCCTTGCCGTCACGGTTTCTCTGGCTTTCCCACATTTCCCTCTTTTCCATCTGTTCCCTCGCGTGTCTCTTTCCCCTCGCTTGTGTCTCTCTCCCCTCTTCCTTTCGGTCCCAATGTTCCCTATTTTCTCGCTCCTTCCCCCATTCCCTCTCACTCCTCCACTCTCTCTCTTCCCTCGGCTGTCACTGTTCTCCGGCTTTCCCACAAATCCCTCTTTTCCATCTGTTCCCTCGCCTTACTCTTTCCCCTCGCCTGTGTCTCTCTCCCCTCTTCCTTTCGGACCCTATTTTCCCCATTTTCTCTCGCCTTCCCCCATTCCCTCTCACTCCTCCACTCTCTCTCTTCCCTTGCCGTCACGGTTTCTCTGGCTTTCCCACATCTCCCTCTTTTCCATCGTTTCCCTCACGTGTCTCTTTCCCCTCGCTTGTGTCTCTCTCCCCTCTTCCTTTCGGTCCCAATGTTCCCTATTTTCTCGCTCCTTCCCCCATTCCCTCTCACCCCTCCACTCTCTCTCTTCCTTCGGCTGTCACTGTTCTCCGGCTTTCCCACAAATCCCTCTTTTCCATCTGTTCCCTCGCCTTACTCTTTCCCCTCGCCTGTGTCTCTCTCCCCTCTTCCTTTCGGTCCCTATATTCCCCATTTTCTCTCGCCTTCCCCCATTCCCTCTCACTCCTCCACTATCTCTCTTCCCTTGCCGTCACGGTTTCTCTGGCTTTCCCACATCTCCCTCTTTCCCGTCTTTTCCCTCGCGTGTCTCTTTCCCCTCGCCTGTGTCTCTCTCCCCTCTTCCTTTCGGTCCCAATGTTCCCTATTTTCTCGCTCCTTCCCCCATTCCCTCTCACTCCTCCACTCTCTCTCTTCCCTCGGCTGTCACTGTTCTCCGGCTTTCCCACAAATCCCTCTTTTCCATCTGTTCCCTCGCCTTACTCTTTCCCCTCGCTTGTGTCTCTCTCCCCTCTTCATTTCGGTCCCTATTTTCCCCATTTTCTCTCGCCTTCCCCCATTCCCTCTCACTCCTCCACTCTCTCTCTTCCCTTGCCGTCACGGTTTCTCTGGCTTTCCCACATTTCCCTCTTTTCCATCTTTTCCCTCGTGTGTCTCTTTCCCCTCGCCTGTGTCTCTCTCCCCTCTTCCTTTCGGTCCCTATTTTCCCTATTTTCTCGCTCCTTCCCCCATTCCCTCTCACTCCTCCACTCTCTCTCTTCCCTCCGCTGTCACTGTTCTCCGGCTTTCCCACAAATCCCTCTTTTCCATCTGTTCCCTCGCCTTACTCTTTTCCCCTCGCCTGTGTCTCTCTCCCCTCTTCCTTTCGGTCCCTATTTTCCCCATTTTCTCTCGCCTTCCCCCATTCCCTCTCACTCCTCCACTCTCTCTATTCCCTCGGCCGTCACGGTTTCTCTGGCTTTCCCACAAATCCCTCTTTTCCATCTGTTCCCTCGCCTTACTCTTTCCCCTCGCCTGTGTCTCTCTCCCCTCTTCCTTTCGGTCCCTATTTTCCCCATTTTCTCTCGCCTTCCCCCATTCCCTCTCACTCCTCCACTCTCTCTCTTCCCTCGGCTGTCACTGTTCTCCGGCTTTCCCACAAATCCCTCTTTTCCATCTGTTCCCTCGCCTTACTCTTTCCCCTCGCTTGTGTCTCTCTCCCCTCTTCATTTCGGGCCCTATTTTCCCCATTTTCTCTCGCCTTCCCCCATTCCCTCTCACTCCTCCACTCTCTCTCTTCCCTTGCCGTCACGGTTTCTCTGGCTTTCCCACATTTCCCTCTTTTCCATCTTTTCCCTCGCGTGTCTCTTTCCCCTCGCTTGTGTCTCTCTCCCCTCTTCCTTTCGGGCCCAATGTTCCCTATTTTCTCGCTCCTTCCCCCATTCCCTCTCACTCCTCCACTCTCTCTCTTCCCTCGGCTGTCACTGTTCTCCGCATTTCCCACAAATCCCTCTTTCCCATTATTTCCCTCTCGTGTCTCTTTCCCCTCGGCTGTGTCTCTCTCCCTTCTTCCTTTCGGTCCGTATTTTCCCCATTTTCTCTCGCCTTCCCCCATTCCCTCTCACTCCTCCACTCTCTCTCTTCCCTCGGCCGTCACGGTTTCTCCGCATTTCCCACATCTCCCTCTTTCCCGTCTTTTCCCTCGCGTGTCTCTTTCCCCTCGCCTGTGTCTCTCTCCCCTCTTCCTTTCGGTCCCTATTTTCCCCATTTTCTCTCGCCTTCCCCCATTCCCTCTCACTCCTCCACTCTCTCTCTTCCCTTGCCGTCACGGTTTCTCTGGCTTTCCCACATCTCCCTCTTTTCCATCGTTCCCCTCGCATGTCTCTTTCCCCTCGCTTGTGTCTCTCTCCCCTCTTCCTTTCGGTCCCTATTTTCCCCATTTTCTCTCGCCTTCCCCCATTCCCTCTCACTCCTCCACTCTCTCTCTTCCCTTGCCGTCACGGTTTCTCTGGCTTTCCCACATTTCCCTCTTTTCCATCTGTTCCCTCGCCTTACTCTTTCCCCTCGCTTGTGTCTCTCTCCCCTCTTCCTTTCGGTCCCAATGTTCCCTATATTCTCGCTCCTTCCCCCATTCCCTCTCACTCCTCCACTCTCTCTCTTCCCTCGGCCGTCACGGTTTCTCTGGCTTTCCCACATCTCCCTCTTTTCCATCTGTTCCCTCGCGTGTCTCTTTCCCCTCGCTTGTGTCTCTCTCACCTCTTCCTTTCGGTCCCTATTTTCCCCATTTTCTCTCGCCTTCCCCCATTCCCTCTCTCTCCTCCACTCTCTCTCTTCCCTTGCTGTCACGGTTTCTCTGGCTTTCCCACATTTCCCTCTTTTCTATCGTTTCCCTCGCGTGTCTCTTTCCCCTCGCTTGTGTCTCTCTCTCCTCTTCCTTTCGGTCCCAATGTTCCCTATTTTCTCGGTCCTTCCCCCATTCCCTCTCACTCCTCCACTCTCTCTCTTCCCTCGGCTGTCACTGTTCTCCGGCTTTCCCACAAATCCCTCTTTTCCATCTGTTCCCTCGCATGTCTCTTTCCCCTCGCTTGTGTCTCTCTCCCCTCTTCCTTTCGGTCCCTATATTCCCCATTTTCTCTCGCCTTCCCCCATTCCCTCTCACTCCTCCACTCTCTCTCTTCCCTTGCCGTCACGGTTTCTCTGGCTTTCCCACATTTCCCTCTTTTCCATCTGTTCCCTCGCGTGTCTCTTTCCCCTCGCTTGTGTCTCTCTCCCCTCTTCCTTTCGGTCCCAATGTTCCCTATTTTCTCGCTCCTTCCCCCATTCCCTCTCACTCCTCCACTCTCTCTCTTCCCTCGGCTGTCACTGTTCTCCGGCTTTCCCACAAATCCCTCTTTTCCATCTGTTCCCTCGCCTTACTCTTTCCCCTCGCCTGTGTCTCTCTCCCCTCTTCCTTTCGGACCCTATTTTCCCCATTTTCTCTCGCCTTCCCCCATTCCCTCTCACTCCTCCACTCTCTCTCTTCCCTTGCCGTCACGGTTTCTCTGGCTTTCCCACATCTCCCTCTTTTCCATCGTTTCCCTCACGTGTCTCTTTCCCCTCGCTTGTGTCTCTCTCCCCTCTTCCTTTCGGTCCCAATGTTCCCTATTTTCTCGCTCCTTCCCCCATTCCCTCTCACCCCTCCACTCTCTCTCTTCCTTCGGCTGTCACTGTTCTCCGGCTTTCCCACAAATCCCTCTTTTCCATCTGTTCCCTCGCCTTACTCTTTCCCCTCGCCTGTGTCTCTCTCCCCTCTTCCTTTCGGTCCCTATATTCCCCATTTTCTCTCGCCTTCCCCCATTCCCTCTCACTCCTCCACTCTCTCTCTTCCCTTGCCGTCACGGTTTCTCCGCATTTCCCACATCTCCCTCTTTGCCGTCTTTTCCCTCGCGTGTCTCTTTCCCCTCGCCTGTGTCTCTCTCCCCTCTTCCTTTCGGTCCCAATGTTCCCTATTTTCTCGCTCCTTCCCCCATTCCCTCTCACTCCTCCACTCTCTCTCTTCCCTCGGCTGTCACTGTTCTCCGGCTTTCCCACAAATCCCTCTTTTCCATCTGTTCCCTCGCCTTACTCTTTCCCCTCGCCTGTGTCTCTCTCCCCTCTTCCTTTCGGTCCCTATATTCCCCATTTTCTCTCGCCTTCCCCCATTCCCTCTCACTCCTCCACTCTCTCTCTTCCCTTGCCGTCACGGTTTCTCTGGCTTTCCCACATTTCCCTCTTTTCCATCTTTTCCCTCGCGTGTCTCTTTCCCCTCGCTTGTGTCTCTCTCCCCTCTTCCTTTCGGTCCCAATGTTCCCTATTTTCTCGCTCCTTCCCCCATTCCCTCTCACTCCTCCACTCTCTCTCTTCCCTCGGCTGTCACTGTTCTCCGGCTTTCCCACAAATCCCTCTTTTCCATCTGTTCCCTCGCCTTACTCTTTCCCCTCGCTTGTGTCTCTCTCCCCTCTTCATTTCGGTCCCTATTTTCCCCATTTTCTCTCGCCTTCCCCCATTCCCTCTCACTCCTCCACTCTCTCTCTTCCCTCGGCTGTCACTGTTCTCCGGCTTTCCCACAAATCCCTCTTTTCCATCTGTTCCCTCGCCTTACTCTTTCCCCTCGCTTGTGTCTCTCTCCCCTCTTCATTTCGGGCCCTATTTTCCCCATTTTCTCTCGCCTTCCCCCATTCCCTCTCACTCCTCCACTCTCTCTCTTCCCTTGCCGTCACGGTTTCTCTGGCTTTCCCACATTTCCCTCTTTTCCATCTTTTCCCTCGCGTGTCTCTTTCCCCTCGCTTGTGTCTCTCTCCCCTCTTCCTTTCGGTCCCAATGTTCCCTATTTTCTCGCTCCTTCCCCCATTCCCTCTCACTCCTCCACTCTCTCTCTTCCCTCGGCCGTCACGGTTTCTCCGCATTTCCCACATCTCCCTCTTTCCCATCTTTTCCCTCGCGTGTCTCTTTCCCCTCGCCTGTGTCTCTCTCCCCTCTTCCTTTCGGTCCCTATTTTCCCCATTTTCTCTCGCCTTCCCCATTCCCTCTCACTCCTCCACTCTCTCTCTTCCCTCGGCTGTCACTGTTCTCCGGCTTTCCCACAAATCCCTCTTTTCCATCTGTTCCCTCGCGTGTCTCTTTCCCCTCGCTTGTGTCTCTCTCCCCTCTTCATTTCGGTCCCGATGTTCCCTATTTTCTCGCTCCTTCCCCCATTCCCTCTCACTCCTCCACTCTCTCTCTTCCCTCGGCTGTCAGTGTGCTCCGGCTTTCCCACAAATCCCTCTTTTCCATCTGTTCCCTCGCGTGTCTCTTTCCCCTCGCTTGTGTCTCTCTCCCCTCTTCCTTTCGGTCCCAATGTTCCCTATTTTCTCGCTCCTTCCCCCATTCCCTCTCACTCCTCCACTCTCTCTCTTCCCTTGCCGTCAGGGTTTCTCCGGCTTTCCCACAAATCCCTCTTTTCCATCTTTTCCCTCGCGTGTCTCTTTCCCCTCGCTTGTGTCTCTCTCCCCTCTTCCTTTCGGTCCCAATGTTCCCTATTTTCTCGCTCCTTCCCCCATTCCCTCTCACTCCTCCACTCTCTCTCTTCCCTCGGCTGTCACTGTTCTCCGGCTTTCCCACAAATCCCTCTTTTCCATCTGTTCCCTCGCGTGTCTCTTTCCCCTCGCCTGTGTCTCTCTCCCCTCTTCCTTTCGGTCCCTATTTTCCCCATTTTCTCTCGCCTTCCCCCATTCCCTCTCACTCCTCCACTCTCTCTCTTCCCTTGCCGTCACGGTTTCTCTGGCTTTCCCACATTTCCCTCTTTCCCATCTTTTCCCTCGCGTGTCTCTTTCCCCTCGCTTGTGTCTCTCTCCCCTCTTCCTTTCGGTCCCAATGTTCCCTATTTTCTCGCTCCTTCCCCCATTCCCTCTCACTCCTCCACTCTCTCTCTTCCCTCGGCTGTCACTGTTCTCCGGCTTTCCCACAAATCCCTCTTTTCCATCTGTTCCCTCGCGTGTCTCTTTCCCCTCGCTTGTGTCTCTTTCCCCTCTTTTTTTCGGTCCCAATGTTCCCTATTTTCTCGCTCCTTCCCCCATTCCCTCTCACTCCTCCACTCTCTCTCTTCCCTCAGCTGTCACTGTTCTCCGGCTTTCCCAGAAATCCCTCTTTTCCATCTGTTCCCTTGCGTGTCTCTTTCCCTTCGCTTGTGTCTCTCTCCCCTCTTCCTTTCGGTCCCTATTTTCCCCATTTTCTCTCGCCTTCCCCCATTCCCTCTCACTCCTCCACTCTCTCTCTTCCCTTGCCGTCACGGTTTCTCTGGCTTTCCCACATTTCCCTCTTTTCCATCTGTTCCCTCGCCTTACTCTTTCCCCTCGCCTGTGTCTCTCTCCCCTCTTCCTTTCGGTCCCTATTTTCCCCATTTTCTCTCGCCTTCCCCCATTCCCTCTCACTCCTCCACTCTCTCTCTTCCCTTGCCGTCACGGTTTCCCTGGCTTTCCCACATTTCCCTCTTTTCCATCTTTTCCCTCGCGTGTCTCTTTCCCCTCGCTTGTGTCTCTCTCCCCTCTTCCTTTCGGTCCCTATTTTCCCCATTTTCTCTCGCCTTCCCCCATTCCCTCTCACTCCTCCACTCTCTCTCTTCCCTCGGCTGTCACTGTTTTCCAGCTTTCCCACATCTCCCTCTTTCCCATCTGTTCCCTAGCGTGTCTCTTTCCCCTCGCTTGTGTCTCTCTCCCCTCTTCCTTTCGGTCCCTATTTTCCCCATTTTCTCTCGCCTTCCCCCATTCCCTCTCACTCCTCCACTCTCTCTCTTCCCTTGCCGTCACGGTTTCTCTGGCTTTCCCACAAATCCCTCTTTTCCATCTGTTCCCTCGCGTGTCTCTTTCCCCTCGCTTGTGTCTCTCTCCCCTCTTCCTTTCGGTCCCTATTTTCCCCATTTTCTCTCGCCTTCCCCCATTCCCTCTCACTCCTCCACTCTCTCTCTTCCCTTGCCGTCACGGTTTCTCTGGCTTTCCCACATTTCCCTCTTTTCCATCTTTTCCCTCGCGTGTCTCTTTCCCCTCGCTTGAGTCTCTCTCCCCTCTTCCTTTCGGTCCCTATTTTCCCCATTTTCTCTCGCCTTCCCCCATTCCCTCTCACTCCTCCACTCTCTCTCTTCCCTTGCCGTCACGGTTTCTCTGGCTTTCCCACATTTCCCTCTTTTCCATCTTTTCCCTCGCGTGTCTCTTTCCCCTCGCTTGTGTCTCTCTCCCCTCTTCCTTTCGGTCCCAATGTTCCCTATTTTCTCGCTCCTTCCCCCATTCCCTCTCACTCCTCCACTCTCTCTCTTCCTTCGGCTGTCACTGTTCTCCGGCTTTCCCACAAATCCCTCTTTTCCATCTGTTCCCTCGCCTTACTCTTTCCCCTCGCCTGTGTCTCTCTCCCCTCTTCCTTTCGGTCCCTATTTTCCCCATTTTCTCTCGCCTTCCCCCATTCCCTCTCACTCCTCCACTCTCTCTATTCCCTCGGCCGTCACGGTTTCTCTGGCTTTCCCACAAATCCCTCTTTTCCATCTGTTCCCTCGCCTTACTCTTTCCCCTCGCCTGTGTCTCTCTCCCCTCTTCCTTTCGGTCCCAATGTTCACTATTTTCTCGCTCCTTCACCCATTCCCTCTCACTCCTCCACTCTCTCTCTTCCCTCGGCTGTCACTGTTCTCCGGCTTTCCCACAAATCCCTCTTTTCCATCTGTTCCCTCGCGTGTCTCTTTCCCCTCGCCTGTGTCTCTCTCCCCTCTTCCTTTCGGTCCCTATTTTCTCCATTTTCTCTCGCCTTCCCCCATTCCCTCTCACTCCTCCACTCTCTCTCTTCCCTTGCCGTCACGGTTTCTCTGGCTTTCCCACATTTCCCTCTTTTCCATCTTTTCCCTCGCGTGTCTCTTTCCCCTCGCTTGTGTCTCTCTCCCCTCTTCCTTTCGGTCCCAATGTTCCCTATTTTCTCGCTCCTTCCCCCATTCCCTCTCACTCCTCCACTCTCTCTCTTCCCTCGGCTGTCACTGTTCTCCGGCTTTCCCACAAATCCCTCTTTTCCATCTGTTCCCTCGCCTTACTCTTTCCCCTCGCCTGTGTCTCTCTCCCCTCTTCCTTTCGGTCCCTATATTCCCCATTTTCTCTCGCCTTCCCCCATTCCCTCTCACTCCTCCACTCTCTCTCTTCCCTTGCCGTCACGGTTTCTCTGGCTTTCCCACATTTCCCTCTTTTCCATCTTTTCCCTCGCGTGTCTCTTTCCCCTCGCTTGTGTCTCTCTCCCCTCTTCCTTTCGGTCCCAATGTTCCCTATTTTCTCGCTCCTTCCCCCATTCCCTCTCACTCCTCCACTCTCTCTCTTCCCTCGGCTGTCACTGTTCTCCGGCTTTCCCACAAATCCCTCTTTTCCATCTGTTCCCTCGCCTTACTCTTTCCCCTCGCTTGTGTCTCTCTCCCCTCTTCATTTCGGTCCCTATTTTCCCCATTTCTCTCTCTTCCCTCGGCTGTCACTGTTCTCCGGCTTTCCCACAAATCCCTCTTTTCCATCTGTTCCCTCGCCTTACTCTTTCCCCTCGCTTGTGTCTCTCTCCCCTCTTCATTTCGGGCCCTATTTTCCCCATTTTCTCTCGCCTTCCCCCATTCCCTCTCACTCCTCCACTCTCTCTCTTCCCTTGCCGTCACGGTTTCTCTGGCTTTCCCACATTTCCCTCTTTTCCATCTTTTCCCTCGCGTGTCTCTTTCCCCTCGCTTGTGTCTCTCTCCCCTCTTCCTTTCGGGCCCAATGTTCCCTATTTTCTCGCTCCTTCCCCCATTCCCTCTCACTCCTCCACTCTCTCTCTTCCCTCGGCCGTCACGGTTTCTCCGCATTTCCCACATCTCCCTCTTTCCCGTCTTTTCCCTCGCGTGTCTCTTTCCCCTCGCCTGTGTCTCTCTCCCCTCTTCCTTTCGGTCCCTATTTTCCCCATTTTCTCTCGCCTTCCCCATTCCCTCTCACTCCTCCACTCTCTCTCTTCCCTCGGCTGTCACTGTTCTCCGGCTTTCCCACAAATCCCTCTTTTCCATCTGTTCCCTCGCGTGTCTCTTTCCCCTCGCTTGTGTCTCTCTCCCCTCTTCATTTCGGTCCCGATGTTCCCTATTTTCTCGGTCCTTCCCCCATTCCCTCTCACTCCTCCACTCTCTCTCTTCCCTCGGCTGTCAGTGTGCTCCGGCTTTCCCACAAATCCCTCTTTTCCATCTGTTCCCTCGCGTGTCTCTTTCCCCTCGCTTGTGTCTCTCTCCCCTCTTCCTTTCGGTCCCAATGTTCCCTATTTTCTCGCTCCTTCCCCCATTCCCTCTCACTCCTCCACTCTCTCTCTTCCCTTGCCGTCAGGGTTTCTCCGGCTTTCCCACAAATCCCTCTTTTCCATCTTTTCCCTCGCGTGTCTCTTTCCCCTCGCTTGTGTCTCTCTCCCCTCTTCCTTTCGGTCCCAATGTTCCCTATTTTCTCGCTCCTTCCCCCATTCCCTCTCACTCCTCCACTCTCTCTCTTCCCTCGGCTGTCACTGTTCTCCGGCTTTCCCACAAATCCCTCTTTTCCATCTGTTCCCTCGCGTGTCTCTTTCCCCTCGCCTGTGTCTCTCTCCCCTCTTCCTTTCGGTCCCTATTTTCCCCATTTTCTCTCGCCTTCCCCCATTCCCTCTCACTCCTCCACTCTCTCTCTTCCCTTGCCGTCACGGTTTCTCTGGCTTTCCCACATTTCCCTCTTTCCCATCTTTTCCCTCGCGTGTCTCTTTCCCCTCGCTTGTGTCTCTCTCCCCTCTTCCTTTCGGTCCCAATGTTCCCTATTTTCTCGCTCCTTCCCCCATTCCCTCTCACTCCTCCACTCTCTCTCTTCCCTCGGCTGTCACTGTTCTCCGGCTTTCCCACAAATCCCTCTTTTCCATCTGTTCCCTCGCGTGTCTCTTTCCCCTCGCTTGTGTCTCTTTCCCCTCTTTTTTTCGGTCCCAATGTTCCCTATTTTCTCGCTCCTTCCCCCATTCCCTCTCACTCCTCCACTCTCTCTCTTCCCTCAGCTGTCACTGTTCTCCGGCTTTCCCAGAAATCCCTCTTTTCCATCTGTTCCCTTGCGTGTCTCTTTCCCTTCGCTTGTGTCTCTCTCCCCTCTTCCTTTCGGTCCCTATTTTCCCCATTTTCTCTCGCCTTCCCCCATTCCCTCTCACTCCTCCACTCTCTCTCTTCCCTTGCCGTCACGGTTTCTCTGGCTTTCCCACATTTCCCTCTTTTCCATCTGTTCCCTCGCCTTACTCTTTCCCCTCGCCTGTGTCTCTCTCCCCTCTTCCTTTCGGTCCCTATTTTCCCCATTTTCTCTCGCCTTCCCCCATTCCCTCTCACTCCTCCACTCTCTCTCTTCCCTTGCCGTCACGGTTTCCCTGGCTTTCCCACATTTCCCTCTTTTCCATCTTTTCCCTCGCGTGTCTCTTTCCCCTCGCTTGTGTCTCTCTCCCCTCTTCCTTTCGGTCCCTATTTTCCCCATTTTCTCTCGCCTTCCCCCATTCCCTCTCACTCCTCCACTCTCTCTCTTCCCTCGGCTGTCACTGTTTTCCAGCTTTCCCACATCTCCCTCTTTCCCATCTGTTCCCTAGCGTGTCTCTTTCCCCTCGCTTGTGTCTCTCTCCCCTCTTCCTTTCGGTCCCTATTTTCCCCATTTTCTCTCGCCTTCCCCCATTCCCTCTCACTCCTCCACTCTCTCTCTTCCCTTGCCGTCACGGTTTCTCTGGCTTTCCCACAAATCCCTCTTTTCCATCTGTTCCCTCGCGTGTCTCTTTCCCCTCGCTTGTGTCTCTCTCCCCTCTTCCTTTCGGTCCCTATTTTCCCCATTTTCTCTCGCCTTCCCCCATTCCCTCTCACTCCTCCACTCTCTCTCTTCCCTTGCCGTCACGGTTTCTCTGGCTTTCCCACATTTCCCTCTTTTCCATCTTTTCCCTCGCGTGTCTCTTTCCCCTCGCTTGAGTCTCTCTCCCCTCTTCCTTTCGGTCCCTATTTTCCCCATTTTCTCTCGCCTTCCCCCATTCCCTCTCACTCCTCCACTCTCTCTCTTCCCTTGCCGTCACGGTTTCTCTGGCTTTCCCACATTTCCCTCTTTTCCATCTTTTCCCTCGCGTGTCTCTTTCCCCTCGCTTGTGTCTCTCTCCCCTCTTCCTTTCGGGCCCAATGTTCCCTATTTTCTCGCTCCTTCCCCCATTCCCTCTCACTCCTCCACTCTCTCTCTTCCTTCGGCTGTCACTGTTCTCCGGCTTTCCCACAAATCCCTCTTTTCCATCTGTTCCCTCGCCTTACTCTTTCCCCTCGCCTGTGTCTCTCTCCCCTCTTCCTTTCGGTCCCTATTTTCCCCATTTTCTCTCGCCTTCCCCCATTCCCTCTCACTCCTCCACTCTCTCTATTCCCTCGGCCGTCACGGTTTCTCTGGCTTTCCCACAAATCCCTCTTTTCCATCTGTTCCCTCGCCTTACTCTTTCCCCTCGCCTGTGTCTCTCTCCCCTCTTCCTTTCGGTCCCAATGTTCACTATTTTCTCGCTCCTTCCCCCATTCCCTCTCACTCCTCCACTCTCTCTCTTCCCTCGGCTGTCACTGTTCTCCGGCTTTCCCACAAATCCCTCTTTTCCATCTGTTCCCTCGCGTGTCTCTTTCCCCTCGCCTGTGTCTCTCTCCCCTCTTCCTTTCGGTCCCTATTTTCTCCATTTTCTCTCGCCTTCCCCCATTCCCTCTCACTCCTCCACTCTCTCTCTTCCCTTGCCGTCACGGTTTCTCTGGCTTTCCCACATTTCCCTCTTTTCCATCTTTTCCCTCGCGTGTCTCTTTCCCCTCGCTTGTGTCTTTCTCCCCTCTTACTTTCGGTCCCAATGTTCCCTATTTTCTCGCTCCTTCCCCCATTCCCTCTCACTCCTCCACTCTCTCTCTTCCCTCGGCTGTCACTGTTCTCCGGCTTTCCCACAAATCCCTCTTTTCCATCTGTTCCCTCCCCTTACTCTTTCCCCTCGCCTGTGTCTCTCTCCCCTCTTCCTTTCGGTCCCTATTTTCCCCATTTTCTCTCGCCTTCCCCCATTCCCTCTCACTCCTCCACTCTCTCTCTTCCCTTGCCGTCACGGTTTCTCTGGCTTTCCCACATTTCCCTCTTTTCCATCGTTCCCCTCGCATGTCTCTTTCCCCTCGCTTGTGTCTCTCTCCCCTCTTCCTTTCGGTCCCAATGTTCCCTATTTTCTCGCTCCTTCCCCCATTCCCTCTCACTCCTCCACTCTCTCTCTTCCCTTGCCGTCAGGGTTTCTCCGGCTTTCCCACAAATCCCTCTTTTCCATCTTTTCCCTCGCGTGTCTCTTTCCCCTCGCTTGTGTCTCTCTCCCCTCTTCCTTTCGGTCCCAATGTTCCCTATTTTCTCGCTCCTTCCCCCATTCCCTCTCACTCCTCCACTCTCTCTCTTCCCTCGGCTGTCACTGTTCTCCGGCTTTCCCACAAATCCCTCTTTTCCATCTGTTCCCTCGCGTGTCTCTTTCCCCTCGCCTGTGTCTCTCTCCCCTCTTCCTTTCGGTCCCTATTTTCCCCATTTTCTCTCGCCTTCCCCCATTCCCTCTCACTCCTCCACTCTCTCTCTTCCCTTGCCGTCACGGTTTCTCTGGCTTTCCCACATTTCCCTCTTTCCCATCTTTTCCCTCGCGTGTCTCTTTCCCCTCGCTTGTGTCTCTCTCCCCTCTTCCTTTCGGTCCCAATGTTCCCTATTTTCTCGCTCCTTCCCCCATTCCCTCTCACTCCTCCACTCTCTCTCTTCCCTCGGCTGTCACTGTTCTCCGGCTTTCCCACAAATCCCTCTTTTCCATCTGTTCCCTCGCGTGTCTCTTTCCCCTCGCTTGTGTCTCTTTCCCCTCTTTTTTTCGGTCCCAATGTTCCCTATTTTCTCGCTCCTTCCCCCATTCCCTCTCACTCCTCCACTCTCTCTCTTCCCTCATCTGTCACTGTTCTCCGGCTTTCCCAGAAATCCCTCTTTTCCATCTGTTCCCTTGCGTGTCTCTTTCCCTTCGCTTGTGTCTCTCTCCCCTCTTCCTTTCGGTCCCTATTTTCCCCATTTTCTCTCGCCTTCCCCCATTCCCTCTCACTCCTCCACTCTCTCTCTTCCCTTGCCGTCACGGTTTCTCTGGCTTTCCCACATTTCCCTCTTTTCCATCTGTTCCCTCGCCTTACTCTTTCCCCTCGCCTGTGTCTCTCTCCCCTCTTCCTTTCGGTCCCTATTTTCCCCATTTTCTCTCGCCTTCCCCCATTCCCTCTCACTCCTCCACTCTCTCTCTTCCCTTGCCGTCACGGTTTCTCTGGCTTTCCCACATTTCCCTCTTTTCCATCTTTTCCCTCGCGTGTCTCTTTCCCCTCGCTTGTGTCTCTCTCCCCTCTTCCTTTCGGTCCCTATTTTCCCCATTTTCTCTCGCCTTCCCCCATTCCCTCTCACTCCTCCACTCTCTCTCTTCCCTCGGCTGTCACTGTTTTCCAGCTTTCCCACATCTCCCTCTTTCCCATCTGTTCCCTAGCGTGTCTCTTTCCCCTCGCTTGTGTCTCTCTCCCCTCTTCCTTTCGGTCCCTATTTTCCCCATTTTCTCTCGCCTTCCCCCATTCCCTCTCACTCCTCCACTCTCTCTCTTCCCTTGCCGTCACGGTTTCTCTGGCTTTCCCACATATCCCTCTTTTCCATCTGTTCCCTCGCGTGTCTCTTTCCCCTCGCTTGTGTCTCTCTCCCCTCTTCCTTTCGGTCCCTATTTTCCCCATTTTCTCTCGCCTTCCCCCATTCCCTCTCACTCCTCCACTCTCTCTCTTCCCTTGCCGTCACGGTTTCTCTGGCTTTCCCACATTTCCCTCTTTTCCATCTTTTCCCTCGCGTGTCTCTTTCCCCTCGCTTGAGTCTCTCTCCCCTCTTCCTTTCGGTCCCTATTTTCCCCATTTTCTCTCGCCTTCCCCCATTCCCTCTCACTCCTCCACTCTCTCTCTTCCCTTGCCGTCACGGTTTCTCTGGCTTTCCCACATTTCCCTCTTTTCCATCTTTTCCCTCGCGTGTCTCTTTCCCCTCGCTTGTGTCTCTCTCCCCTCTTCCTTTCGGGCCCAATGTTCCCTATTTTCTCGCTCCTTCCCCCATTCCCTCTCACTCCTCCACTCTCTCTCTTCCTTCGGCTGTCACTGTTCTCCGGCTTTCCCACAAATCCCTCTTTTCCATCTGTTCCCTCGCCTTACTCTTTCCCCTCGCCTGTGTCTCTCTCCCCATTTTCTCTCGCCTTCCCCCATTCCCTCTCACTCCTCCACTCTCTCTATTCCCTCGGCCGTCACGGTTTCTCTGGCTTTCCCACAAATCCCTCTTTTCCATCTGTTCCCTCGCCTTACTCTTTCCCCTCGCCTGTGTCTCTCTCCCCTCTTCCTTTCGGTCCCAATGTTCACTATTTTCTCGCTCCTTTACCCATTCCCTCTCACTCCTCCACTCTCTCTCTTCCCTCGGCTGTCACTGTTCTCCGGCTTTCCCACAAATCCCTCTTTTCCATCTGTTCCCTCGCGTGTCTCTTTCCCCTCGCCTGTGTCTCTCTCCCCTCTTCCTTTCGGTCCCTATTTTCTCCATTTTCTCTCGCCTTCCCCCATTCCCTCTCACTCCTCCACTCTCTCTCTTCCCTTGCCGTCACGGTTTCTCTGGCTTTCCCACATTTCCCTCTTTTCCATCTTTTCCCTCGCGTGTCTCTTTCCCCTCGCTTGTGTCTTTCTCCCCTCTTACTTTCGGTCCCAATGTTCCCTATTTTCTCGCTCCTTCCCCCATTCCCTCTCACTCCTCCACTCTCTCTCTTCCCTCGGCTGTCACTGTTCTCCGGCTTTCCCACAAATCCCTCTTTTCCATCTGTTCCCTCCCCTTACTCTTTCCCCTCGCCTGTGTCTCTCTCCCCTCTTCCTTTCGGTCCCTATTTTCCCCATTTTCTCTCGCCTTCCCCCATTCCCTCTCACTCCTCCACTCTCTCTCTTCCCTTGCCGTCACGGTTTCTCTGGCTTTCCCACATTTCCCTCTTTTCCATCGTTCCCCTCGCATGTCTCTTTCCCCTCGCTTGTGTCTCTCTCCCCTCTTCCTTTCGGTCCCTATTTTCCCCATTTTCTCTCGCCTTCCCCCATTCCCTCTCACTCCTCCACTCTCTCTCTTCCCTTGCCGTCACGGTTTCTCTGGCTTTCCCACATTTCCCTCTTTTCCATCTGTTCCCTCGCCTTACTCTTTCCCCTCGCCTGTGTCTCTCTCCCCTCTTCCTTTCGGTCCCTATTTTCCCCATTTTCTCTCGCCTTCCCCCATTCCCTCTCACTCCTCCACTCTCTCTCTTCCCTTGCCGTCACGGTTTCTCTGGCTTTCCCACATTTCCCTCTTTTCCATCTTTTCCCTCGCGTGTCTCTTTCCCCTCGCTTGTGTCTCTCTCCCCTCTTCCTTTCGGTCCCTATTTTCCCCATTTTCTCTCGCCTTCCCCCATTCCCTCTCACTCCTCCACTCTCTCTCTTCCCTCGGCTGTCACTGTTTTCCAGCTTTCCCACATCTCCCTCTTTCCCATCTGTTCCCTAGCGTGTCTCTTTCCCCTCGCTTGTGTCTCTCTCCCCTCTTCCTTTCGGTCCCTATTTTCCCCATTTTCTCTCGCCTTCCCCCATTCCCTCTCACTCCTCCACTCTCTCTCTTCCCTTGCCGTCACGGTTTCTCTGGCTTTCCCACAAATCCCTCTTTTCCATCTGTTCCCTCGCGTGTGTCTTTCCCCTCGCTTGTGTCTCTCTCCCCTCTTCCTTTCGGTCCCTATTTTCCCCATTTTCTCTCGCCTTCCCCCATTCCCTCTCACTCCTCCACTCTCTCTCTTCCCTTGCCGTCACGGTTTCTCTGGCTTTCCCACATTTCCCTCTTTTCCATCTTTTCCCTCGCGTGTCTCTTTCCCCTCGCTTGTGTCTCTCTCCCCTCTTCCTTTCGGGCCCAATGTTCCCTATTTTCTCGCTCCTTCCCCCATTCCCTCTCACTCCTCCACTCTCTCTCTTCCTTCGGCTGTCACTGTTCTCCGGCTTTCCCACAAATCCCTCTTTTCCATCTGTTCCCTCGCCTTACTCTTTCCCCTCGCCTGTGTCTCTCTCCCCTCTTCCTTTCGGTCCCTATTTTCCCCATTTTCTCTCGCCTTCCCCCATTCCCTCTCACTCCTCCACTCTCTCTATTCCCTCGGCCGTCACGGTTTCTCTGGCTTTCCCACAAATCCCTCTTTTCCATCTGTTCCCTCGCCTTACTCTTTCCCCTCGCCTGTGTCTCTCTCCCCTCTTCCTTTCGGTCCCAATGTTCACTATTTTCTCGCTCCTTTACCCATTCCCTCTCACTCCTCCACTCTCTCTCTTCCCTCGGCTGTCACTGTTCTCCGGCTTTCCCACAAATCCCTCTTTTCCATCTGTTCCCTCGCGTGTCTCTTTCCCCTCGCCTGTGTCTCTCTCCCCTCTTCCTTTCGGTCCCTATTTTCTCCATTTTCTCTCGCCTTCCCCCATTCCCTCTCACTCCTCCACTCTCTCTCTTCCCTTGCCGTCACGGTTTCTCTGGCTTTCCCACATTTCCCTCTTTTCCATCTTTTCCCTCGCGTGTCTCTTTCCCCTCGCTTGTGTCTTTCTCCCCTCTTACTTTCGGTCCCAATGTTCCCTATTTTCTCGCTCCTTCCCCCATTCCCTCTCACTCCTCCACTCTCTCTCTTCCCTCGGCTGTCACTGTTCTCCGGCTTTCCCACAAATCCCTCTTTTCCATCTGTTCCCTCCCCTTACTCTTTCCCCTCGCCTGTGTCTCTCTCCCCTCTTCCTTTCGGTCCCTATTTTCCCCATTTTCTCTCGCCTTCCCCCATTCCCTCTCACTCCTCCACTCTCTCTCTTCCCTTGCCGTCACGGTTTCTCTGGCTTTCCCACATTTCCCTCTTTTCCATCGTTCCCCTCGCATGTCTCTTTCCCCTCGCTTGTGTCTCTCTCCCCTCTTCCTTTCGGTCCCAATGTTCCCTATTTTCTCGCTCCTTCCCCCATTCCCTCTCACTCCTCCACTCTCTCTCTTCCCTTGCCGTCACGGTTTCTCCGGCTTTCCCACAAATCCCTCTTTTCCATCTTTTCCCTCGCGTGTCTCTTTCCCCTCGCTTGTGTCTCTCTCCCCTCTTCCTTTCGGTCCCAATGTTCCCTATTTTCTCGCTCCTTCCCCCATTCCCTCTCACTCCTCCACTCTCTCTCTTCCCTCGGCTGTCACTGTTCTCCGGCTTTCCCACAAATCCCTCTTTTCCATCTGTTCCCTCGCGTGTCTCTTTCCCCTCGCCTGTGTCTCTCTCCCCTCTTCCTTTCGGTCCCTATTTTCCCCATTTTCTCTCGCCTTCCCCCATTCCCTCTCACTCCTCCACTCTCTCTCTTCCCTTGCCGTCACGGTTTCTCTGGCTTTCCCACATTTCCCTCTTTCCCATCTTTTCCCTCGCGTGTCTCTTTCCCCTCGCTTGTGTCTCTCTCCCCTCTTCCTTTCGGTCCCAATGTTCCCTATTTTCTCGCTCCTTCCCCCATTCCCTCTCACTCCTCCACTCTCTCTCTTCCCTCGGCTGTCACTGTTCTCCGGCTTTCCCACAAATCCCTCTTTTCCATCTGTTCCCTCGCGTGTCTCTTTCCCCTCGCGTGTCTCTTTCCCCTCTTTTTTTCGGTCCCAATGTTCCCTATTTTCTCGCTCCTTCCCCCATTCCCTCTCACTCCTCCACTCTCTCTCTTCCCTCAGCTGTCACTGTTCTCCGGCTTTCCCAGAAATCCCTCTTTTCCATCTGTTCCCTTGCGTGTCTCTTTCCCTTCGCTTGTGTCTCTCTCCCCTCTTCCTTTCGGTCCCTATTTTCCCCATTTTCTCTCGCCTTCCCCCATTCCCTCTCACTCCTCCACTCTCTCTCTTCCCTTGCCGTCACGGTTTCTCTGGCTTTCCCACATTTCCCTCTTTTCCATCTGTTCCCTCGCCTTACTCTTTCCCCTCGCCTGTGTCTCTCTCCCCTCTTCCTTTCGGTCCCTATTTTCCCCATTTTCTCTCGCCTTCCCCCATTCCCTCTCACTCCTCCACTCTCTCTCTTCCCTTGCCGTCACGGTTTCCCTGGCTTTCCCACATTTCCCTCTTTTCCATCTTTTCCCTCGCGTGTCTCTTTCCCCTCGCTTGTGTCTCTCTCCCCTCTTCCTTTCGGTCCCTATTTTCCCCATTTTCTCTCGCCTTCCCCCATTCCCTCTCACTCCTCCACTCTCTCTCTTCCCTCGGCTGTCACTGTTTTCCAGCTTTCCCACATCTCCCTCTTTCCCATCTGTTCCCTAGCGTGTCTCTTTCCCCTCGCTTGTGTCTCTCTCCCCTCTTCCTTTCGGTCCCTATTTTCCCCATTTTCTCTCGCCTTCCCCCATTCCCTCTCACTCCTCCACTCTCTCTCTTCCCTTGCCGTCACGGTTTCTCTGGCTTTCCCACAAATCCCTCTTTTCCATCTGTTCCCTCGCGTGTGTCTTTCCCCTCGCTTGTGTCTCTCTCCCCTCTTCCTTTCGGTCCCTATTTTCCCCATTTTCTCTCGCCTTCCCCCATTCCCTCTCACTCCTCCACTCTCTCTCTTCCCTTGCCGTCACGGTTTCTCTGGCTTTCCCACATTTCCCTCTTTTCCATCTTTTCCCTCGCGTGTCTCTTTCCCCTCGCTTGAGTCTCTCTCCCCTCTTCCTTTCGGTCCCTATTTTCCCCATTTTCTCTCGCCTTCCCCCATTCCCTCTCACTCCTCCACTCTCTCTCTTCCCTTGCCGTCACGGTTTCTCTGGCTTTCCCACATTTCCCTCTTTTCCATCTTTTCCCTCGCGTGTCTCTTTCCCCTCGCTTGTGTCTCTCTCCCCTCTTCCTTTCGGGCCCAATGTTCCCTATTTTCTCGCTCCTTCCCCCATTCCCTCTCACTCCTCCACTCTCTCTCTTCCTTCGGCTGTCACTGTTCTCCGGCTTTCCCACAAATCCCTCTTTTCCATCTGTTCCCTCGCCTTACTCTTTCCCCTCGCCTGTGTCTCTCTCCCCTCTTCCTTTCGGTCCCTATTTTCCCCATTTTCTCTCGCCTTCCCCCATTCCCTCTCACTCCTCCACTCTCTCTATTCCCTCGGCCGTCACGGTTTCTCTGGCTTTCCCACAAATCCCTCTTTTCCATCTGTTCCCTCGCCTTACTCTTTCCCCTCGCCTGTGTCTCTCTCCCCTCTTCCTTTCGGTCCCAATGTTCACTATTTTCTCGCTCCTTTACCCATTCCCTCTCACTCCTCCACTCTCTCTCTTCCCTCGGCTGTCAGTGTTCTCCGGCTTTCCCACAAATCCCTCTTTTCCATCTGTTCCCTCGCGTGTCTCTTTCCCCTCGCCTGTGTCTCTCTCCCCTCTTCCTTTCGGTCCCTATTTTCTCCATTTTCTCTCGCCTTCCCCCATTCCCTCTCACTCCTCCACTCTCTCTCTTCCCTTGCCGTCACGGTTTCTCTGGCTTTCCCACATTTCCCTCTTTTCCATCTTTTCCCTCGCGTGTCTCTTTCCCCTCGCTTGTGTCTTTCTCCCCTCTTACTTTCGGTCCCAATGTTCCCTATTTTCTCGCTCCTTCCCCCATTCCCTCTCACTCCTCCACTCTCTCTCTTCCCTCGGCTGTCACTGTTCTCCGGCTTTCCCACAAATCCCTCTTTTCCATCTGTTCCCTCCCCTTACTCTTTCCCCTCGCCTGTGTCTCTCTCCCCTCTTCCTTTCGGTCCCTATTTTCCCCATTTTCTCTCGCCTTCCCCCATTCCCTCTCACTCCTCCACTCTCTCTCTTCCCTTGCCGTCACGGTTTCTCTGGCTTTCCCACATTTCCCTCTTTTCCATCGTTCCCCTCGCATGTCTCTTTCCCCTCGCTTGTGTCTCTCTCCCCTCTTCCTTTCGGTCCCTATTTTCCCCATTTTCTCTCGCCTTCCCCCATTCCCTCTCACTCCTCCACTCTCTCTCTTCCCTTGCCGTCACGGTTTCTCTGGCTTTCCCACATTTCCCTCTTTTCCATCTGTTCCCTCGCCTTACTCTTTCCCCTCGCCTGTGTCTCTCTCCCCTCTTCCTTTCGGTCCCTATTTTCCCCATTTTCTCTCGCCTTCCCCCATTCCCTCTCACTCCTCCACTCTCTCTCTTCCCTTGCCGTCACGGTTTCCCTGGCTTTCCCACATTTCCCTCTTTTCCATCTTTTCCCTCGCGTGTCTCTTTCCCCTCGCTTGTGTCTCTCTCCCCTCTTCCTTTCGGTCCCTATTTTCCCCATTTTCTCTCGCCTTCCCCCATTCCCTCTCACTCCTCCACTCTCTCTCTTCCCTCGGCTGTCACTGTTTTCCAGCTTTCCCACATCTCCCTCTTTCCCATCTGTTCCCTAGCGTGTCTCTTTCCCCTCGCTTGTGTCTCTCTCCCCTCTTCCTTTCGGTCCCTATTTTCCCCATTTTCTCTCGCCTTCCCCCATTCCCTCTCACTCCTCCACTCTCTCTCTTCCCTTGCCGTCACGGTTTCTCTGGCTTTCCCACAAATCCCTCTTTTCCATCTGTTCCCTCGCGTGTGTCTTTCCCCTCGCTTGTGTCTCTCTCCCCTCTTCCTTTCGGTCCCTATTTTCCCCATTTTCTCTCGCCTTCCCCCATTCCCTCTCACTCCTCCACTCTCTCTCTTCCCTTGCCGTCACGGTTTCTCTGGCTTTCCCACATTTCCCTCTTTTCCATCTTTTCCCTCGCGTGTCTCTTTCCCCTCGCTTGAGTCTCTCTCCCCTCTTCCTTTCGGTCCCTATTTTCCCCATTTTCTCTCTCCTTCCCCCATTCCCTCTCACTCCTCCACTCTCTCTCTTCCCTTGCCGTCACGGTTTCTCTGGCTTTCCCACATTTCCCTCTTTTCCATCTTTTCCCTCGCGTGTCTCTTTCCCCTCGCTTGTGTCTCTCTCCCCTCTTCCTTTCGGGCCCAATGTTCCCTATTTTCTCGCTCCTTCCCCCATTCCCTCTCACTCCTCCACTCTCTCTCTTCCTTCGGCTGTCACTGTTCTCCGGCTTTCCCACAAATCCCTCTTTTCCATCTGTTCCCTCGCCTTACTCTTTCCCCTCGCCTGTGTCTCTCTCCCCTCTTCCTTTCGGTCCCTATTTTCCCCATTTTCTCTCGCCTTCCCCCATTCCCTCTCACTCCTCCACTCTCTCTATTCCCTCGGCCGTCACGGTTTCTCTGGCTTTCCCACAAATCCCTCTTTTCCATCTGTTCCCTCGCCTTACTCTTTCCCCTCGCCTGTGTCTCTCTCCCCTCTTCCTTTCGGTCCCAATGTTCACTATTTTCTCGCTCCTTTACCCATTCCCTCTCACTCCTCCACTCTCTCTCTTCCCTCGGCTGTCACTGTTCTCCGGCTTTCCCACAAATCCCTCTTTTCCATCTGTTCCCTCGCGTGTCTCTTTCCCCTCGCCTGTGTCTCTCTCCCCTCTTCCTTTCGGTCCCTATTTTCTCCATTTTCTCTCGCCTTCCCCCATTCCCTCTCACTCCTCCACTCTCTCTCTTCCCTTGCCGTCACGGTTTCTCTGGCTTTCCCACATTTCCCTCTTTTCCATCTTTTCCCTCGCGTGTCTCTTTCCCCTCGCTTGTGTCTTTCTCCCCTCTTACTTTCGGTCCCAATGTTCCCTATTTTCTCGCTCCTTCCCCCATTCCCTCTCACTCCTCCACTCTCTCTCTTCCCTCGGCTGTCACTGTTCTCCGGCTTTCCCACAAATCCCTCTTTTCCATCTGTTCCCTCCCCTTACTCTTTCCCCTCGCCTGTGTCTCTCTCCCCTCTTCCTTTCGGTCCCTATTTTCCCCATTTTCTCTCGCCTTCCCCCATTCCCTCTCACTCCTCCACTCTCTCTCTTCCCTTGCCGTCACGGTTTCTCTGGCTTTCCCACATTTCCCTCTTTTCCATCGTTCCCCTCGCGTGTCTCTTTCCCCTCGCTTGTGTCTCTCTCCCCTCTTCCTTTCGGTCCCTATTTTCCCCATTTTCTCTCGCCTTCCCCCATTCCCTCTCACTCCTCCACTCTCTCTCTTCCCTTGCCGTCACGGTTTCTCTGGCTTTCCCACATTTCCCTCTTTTCCATCTGTTCCCTCGCCTTACTCTTTCCCCTCGCCTGTGTCTCTCTCCCCTCTTCCTTTCGGTCCCTATTTTCCCCATTTTCTCTCGCCTTCCCCCATTCCCTCTCACTCCTCCACTCTCTCTCTTCCCTTGCCGTCACGGTTTCTCTGGCTTTCCCACATTTCCCTCTTTTCCATCGTTCCCCTCGCGTGTCTCTTTCCCCTCGCTTGTGTCTCTCTCCCCTCTTCCTTTCGGTCCCTATTTTCCCCATTTTCTCTCGCCTTCCCCCATTCCCTCTCACTCCTCCACTCTCTCTCTTCCCTTGCCGTCACGGTTTCTCTGGCTTTCCCACATTTCCCTCTTTTCCATCTGTTCCCTCGCGTGTCTCTTTCCCCTCGCTTGTGTCTCTCTCCCCTCTTCCTTTCGGTCCCAGTGTTCCCTATTTTCTCGCTCCTTCCCCCATTCCCTCTCACTCCTCCACTCTCTCTCTTCCCTCGGCTGTCACTGTTCTCCGGCTTTCCCACAAATCCCTCTTTTCCATCTGTTCCCTCGCCTTACTCTTTCCCCTCGCCTGTGTCTCTCTCCCCTCTTCCTTTCGGTCCCTATATTCCCCATTTTCTCTCGCCTTCCCCCATTCCCTCTCACTCCTCCACTCTCTCTCTTCCCTTGCCGTCACGGTTTCTCTGGCTTTCCCACATATCCCTCTTTTCCATCTTGTCCCTCGCGTGTCTCTTTCCCCTCGCTTGTGTCTCTCTCCCCTCTTCCTTTCGGTCCCAATGTTCCCTATTTTCTCGCTCCTTCCCCCATTCCCTCTCACTCCTCCACTCTCTCTCTTCCCTCGGCTGTCACTGTTCTCCGGCTTTCCCACAAATCCCTCTTTTCCATCTGTTCCCTCGCCTTACTCTTTCCCCTCGCTTGTGTCTCTCTCCCCTCTTCATTTCGGTCCCTATTTTCCCCATTTTCTCTCGCCTTCCCCCATTCCCTCTCACTCCTCCACTCTCTCTCTTCCCTTGCCGTCACGGTTTCTCTGGCTTTCCCACATTTCCCTCTTTTCCATCTTTTCCCTCGCGTGTCTCTTTCCCCTCGCTTGTGTCTCTCTCCCCTCTTCCTTTCGGTCCCAGTGTTCCCTATTTTCTCGCTCCTTCCCCCATTCCCTCTCACTCCTCCACTCTCTCTCTTCCCTCCGCTGTCACTGTTCTCCGGCTTTCCCACAAATCCCTCTTTTCCATCTGTTCCCTCGCCTTACTCTTTTCCCCTCGCCTGTGTCTCTCTCCCCTCTTCCTTTCGGTCCCTATTTTCCCCATTTTCTCTCGCCTTCCCCCATTCCCTCTCACTCCTCCACTCTCTCTATTCCCTCGGCCGTCACGGTTTCTCTGGCTTTCCCACAAATCCCTCTTTTCCATCTGTTCCCTCGCCTTACTCTTTCCCCTCGCCTGTGTCTCTCTCCCCTCTTCCTTTCGGTCCCTATTTTCCCCATTTTCTCGCTCCTTCCCCCATTCCCTCCCACTCCTCCACTCTCTCTCTTCCCTCGGCTGTCACTGTTCTCCGGCTTTCCCACAAATCCCTCTTTTCCATCTGTTCTCTCGCGTGTCTCTTTCCCCTCGCTTGTGTCTCTCTCCCCTCTTCCTTTCGGTCCCTATTTTCCCCATTTTCCCTCGCCTTCCCCCATTCCCTCTCACTCCTCCACTCTCTCTCTTCCCTTGCCGTCACGGTTTCTCTGGCTTTCCCACATTTCCCTCTTTTCCATCTTTTCCCTCGCGTGTCTCTTTCCCCTCGCTTGTGTCTCTCTCCCCTCTTCCTTTCGGTCCCAATGTTCCCTATTTTCTCGCTCCTTCCCCCATTCCCTCTCACTCCTCCACTCTCTCTCTTCCCTTGCCGTCACGGTTTCTCTGGCTTTCCCACATTTCCCTCTTTTCCATCTTTTCCCTCGCGTGTCTCTTTCCCCTCGCTTGTGTCTCTCTCCCCTCTTCCTTTCGGTCCCAATGTTCCCTATTTTCTCGCTCCTTCCCCCATTCCCTCTCACTCCTCCACTCTCTCTCTTCCCTCGGCTGTCACTGTTCTCCGGCTTTCCCACAAATCCCTCTTTTCCATCTGTTCCCTCGCCTTACTCTTTCCCCTCGCTTGTGTCTCTCTCCCCTCTTCATTTCGGTCCCTATTTTCCCCATTTTCTCTCGCCTTCCCCCATTCCCTCTCACTCCTCCACTCTCTCTCTTCCCTTGCCGTCACGGTTTCTCTGGCTTTCCCACATTTCCCTCTTTTCCATCTTTTCCCTCGCGTGTCTCTTTCCCCTCTCTTGTGTCTCTCTCCCCTCTTCCTTTCGGTCCCAGTGTTCCCTATTTTCTCGCTCCTTCCCCCATTCCCTCTCACTCCTCCACTCTCTCTCTTCCCTCCGCTGTCACTGTTCTCCGGCTTTCCCACAAATCCCTCTTTTCCATCTGTTCCCTCGCCTTACTCTTTTCCCCTCGCCTGTGTCTCTCTCCCCTCTTCCTTTCGGTCCCTATTTTCCCCATTTTCTCTCGCCTTCCCCCATTCCCTCTCACTCCTCCACTCTCTCTATTCCCTCGGCCGTCACGGTTTCTCTGGCTTTCCCACAAATCCCTCTTTTCCATCTGTTCCCTCGCCTTACTCTTTCCCCTCGCCTGTGTCTCTCTCCCCTCTTCCTTTCGGTCCCTATATTCCCCATTTTCTCTCGCCTTCCCCCATTCCCTCTCACTCCTCCACTCTCTCTCTTCCCTTGCCGTCACGGTTTCTCTGGCTTTCCCACATTTCCCTCTTTTCCATCTTTTCCCTCGCGTGTCTCTTTCCCCTCGCTTGTGTCTCTCTCCCCTCTTCCTTTCGGTCCCAATGTTCCCTATTTTCTCGCTCCTTCCCCCATTCCCTCTCACTCCTCCACTCTCTCTCTTCCCTTGCCGTCACGGTTTCTCTGGCTTTCCCACATTTCCCTCTTTTCCATCTTTTCCCTCGCGTGTCTCTTTCCCCTCGCTTGTGTCTCTCTCCCCTCTTCCTTTCGGTCCCAATGTTCCCTATTTTCTCGCTCCTTCCCCCATTCCCTCTCACTCCTCCACTCTCTCTCTTCCCTCGGCTGTCACTGTTCTCCGGCTTTCCCACAAATCCCTCTTTTCCATCTGTTCCCTCGCCTTACTCTTTCCCCTCGCTTGTGTCTCTCTCCCCTCTTCATTTCGGTCCCTATTTTCCCCATTTTCTCTCGCTTTCCCCCATTCCCTCTCACTCCTCCACTCTCTCTCTTCCCTTGCCGTCACGGTTTCTCTGGCTTTCCCACATTTCCCTCTTTTCCATCTTTTCCCTCGCGTGTCTCTTTCCCCTCTCTTGTGTCTCTCTCCCCTCTTCCTTTCGGTCCCAGTGTTCCCTATTTTCTCGCTCCTTCCCCCATTCCCTCTCACTCCTCCACTCTCTCTCTTCCCTCCGCTGTCACTGTTCTCCGGCTTTCCCACAAATCCCTCTTTTCCATCTGTTCCCTCGCCTTACTCTTTTCCCCTCGCCTGTGTCTCTCTCCCCTCTTCCTTTCGGTCCCTATTTTCCCCATTTTCTCTCGCCTTCCCCCATTCCCTCTCACTCCTCCACTCTCTCTATTCCCTCGGCCGTCACGGTTTCTCTGGCTTTCCCACAAATCCCTCTTTTCCATCTGTTCCCTCGCCTTACTCTTTCCCCTCGCCTGTGTCTCTCTCCCCTCTTCCTTTCGGTCCCTATTTTCCCCATTTTCTCGCTCCTTCCCCCATTCCCTCCCACTCCTCCACTCTCTCTCTTCCCTCGGCTGTCACTGTTCTCCGGCTTTCCCACAAATCCCTCTTTTCCATCTGTTCTCTCGCGTGTCTCTTTCCCCTCGCTTGTGTCTCTCTCCCCTCTTCCTTTCGGTCCCTATTTTCCCCATTTTCCCTCGCCTTCCCCCATTCCCTCTCACTCCTCCACTCTCTCTCTTCCCTTGCCGTCACGGTTTCTCCGGCTTTCCCACAAATCCCTCTTTTCCATCTGTTCCCTCGCCTTACTCTTTCCCCTCGCCTGTGTCTCTCTCCCCTCTTCCTTTCGGTCCCAATGTTCCCTATTTTCTCGCTCCTTTACCCATTCCCTCTCACTCCTCCACTCTCTCTCTTCCCTCGGCTGTCACTGTTCTCCGGCTTTCCCACAAATCCCTCTTTTCCATCTGTTCCCTCGCGTGTCTCTTTCCCCTCGCCTGTGTCTCTCTCCCCTCTTCCTTTCGGTCCCTATTTTCCCCATTTTCTCTCGCCTTCCCCCATTCCCTCTCACTCCTCCACTCTCTCTCTTCCCTTGCCGTCACGGTTTCTCTGGCTTTCCCACATTTCCCTCTTTTCCATCTTTTCCCTCGCGTGTCTCTTTCCCCTCTGTTGTGTCTCTCTCCCCTCTTCCTTTCGGTCCCAGTGTTCCCTATTTTCTCGCTCCTTCCCCCATTCCCTCTCACTCCTCCACTCTCTCTCTTCCCTCCGCTGTCACTGTTCTCCGGCTTTCCCACAAATCCCTCTTTTCCATCTGTTCCCTCGCCTTACTCTTTTCCCCTCGCCTGTGTCTCTCTCCCCTCTTCCTTTCGGTCCCTATTTTCCCCATTTTCTCTCGCCTTCCCCCATTCCCTCTCACTCCTCCACTCTCTCTATTCCCTCGGCCGTCACGGTTTCTCTGGCTTTCCCACAAATCCCTCTTTTCCATCTGTTCCCTCGCCTTACTCTTTCCCCTCGCCTGTGTCTCTCTCCCCTCTTCCTTTCGGTCCCTATTTTCCCCATTTTCTCGCTCCTTCCCCCATTCCCTCCCACTCCTCCACTCTCTCTCTTCCCTCGGCTGTCACTGTTCTCCGGCTTTCCCACAAATCCCTCTTTTCCATCTGTTCTCACGCGTGTCTCTTTCCCCTCGCTTGTGTCTCTCTCCCCTCTTCCTTTCGGTCCCTATTTTCCCCATTTTCCCTCGCCTTCCCCCATTCCCTCTCACTCCTCCACTCTCTCTCTTCCCTTGCCGTCACGGTTTCTCCGGCTTTCCCACAAATCCCTCTTTTCCATCTGTTCCCTCGCCTTACTCTTTCCCCTCGCCTGTGTCTCTCTCCCCTCTTCCTTTCGGTCCCAATGTTCCCTATTTTCTCGCTCCTTTACCCATTCCCTCTCACTCCTCCACTCTCTCTCTTCCCTCGGCTGTCACTGTTCTCCGGCTTTCCCACAAATCCCTCTTTTCCATCTGTTCCCTCGCGTGTCTCTTTCCCCTCGCCTGTGTCTCTCTCCCCTCTTCCTTTCGGTCCCTATTTTCTCCATTTTCTCTCGCCTTCCCCCATTCCCTCTCACTCCTCCACTCTCTCTCTTCCCTTGCCGTCACGGTTTCTCTGGCTTTCCCACATTTCCCTCTTTTCCATCTTTTCCCTCGCGTGTCTCTTTCCCCTCGCTTGTGTCTCTCTCCCCTCTTACTTTCGGTCCCAATGTTCCCTATTTTCTCGCTCCTTCCCCCATTCCCTCTCACTCCTCCACTCTCTCTCTTCCCTCGGCTGTCACTGTTCTCCGGCTTTCCCACAAATCCCTCTTTTCCATCTGTTCCCTCCCCTTACTCTTTCCCCTCGCCTGTGTCTCTCTCCCCTCTTCCTTTCGGTCCCTATTTTCCCCATTTTCTCTCGCCTTCCCCCATTCCCTCTCACTCCTCCACTCTCTCTCTTCCCTTGCCGTCACGGTTTCTCTGGCTTTCCCACATTTCCCTCTTTTCCATCGTTCCCCTCGCATGTCTCTTTCCCCTCGCTTGTGTCTCTCTCCCCTCTTCCTTTCGGTCCCAGTGTTCCCTATTTTCTCGCTCCTTCCCCCATTCCCTCTCACTCCTCCACTCTCTCTCTTCCCTCCGCTGTCACTGTTCTCCGGCTTTCCCACAAATCCCTCTTTTCCATCTGTTCCCTCGCCTTACTCTTTTCCCCTCGCCTGTGTCTCTCTCCCCTCTTCCTTTCGGTCCCTATTTTCCCCATTTTCTCTCGCCTTCCCCCATTCCCTCTCACTCCTCCACTCTCTCTATTCCCTCGGCCGTCACGGTTTCTCTGGCTTTCCCACAAATCCCTCTTTTCCATCTGTTCCCTCGCCTTACTCTTTCCCCTCGCCTGTGTCTCTCTCCCCTCTTCCTTTCGGTCCCTATATTCCCCATTTTCTCTCGCCTTCCCCCCTTCCCTCTCACTCCTCCACTCTCTCTCTTCCCTTGCCGTCACGGTTTCTCTGGCTTTCCCACATTTCCCTCTTTTCCATCTTTTCCCTCGCGTGTCTCTTTCCCCTCGCTTGTGTCTTTCTCCCCTCTTACTTTCGGTCCCAATGTTCCCTATTTTCTCGCTCCTTCCCCCATTCCCTCTCACTCCTCCACTCTCTCTCTTCCCTCGGCTGTCACTGTTCTCCGGTTTTCCCACAAATCCCTCTTTTCCATCTGTTCCCTCCCCTTACTCTTTCCCCTCGCCTGTGTCTCTCTCCCCTCTTCCTTTCAGTCCCTATTTTCCCCATTTTCTCTCGCCTTCCCCCATTCCCTCTCACTCCTCCACTCTCTCTCTTCCCTTGCCGTCACGGTTTCTCTGGCTTTCCCACATTTCCCTCTTTTCCATCGTTCCCCTCGCATGTCTCTTTCCCCTCGCTTGTGTCTCTCTCCCCTCTTCCTTTCGGTCCCTATTTTCCCCATTTTCTCTCGCCTTCCCCCATTCCCTCTCACTCCTCCACTCTCTCTCTTCCCTTGCCGTCACGGTTTCTCTGGCTTTCCCACATTTCCCTCTTTTCCATCTGTTCCCTCGCGTGTCTCTTTCCCCTCGCTTGTGTCTCTCTCCCCTCTTCCTTTCGGTCCCAGTGTTCCCTATTTTCTCGCTCCTTCCCCCATTCCCTCTCACTCCTCCACTCTCTCTCTTCCCTCGGCTGTCACTGTTCTCCGGCTTTCCCACAAATCCCTCTTTTCCATCTGTTCCCTCGCCTTACTCTTTCCCCTCGCCTGTGTCTCTCTCCCCTCTTCCTTTCGGTCCCTATATTCCCCATTTTCTCTCGCCTTCCCCCATTCCCTCTCACTCCTCCACTCTCTCTCTTCCCTTGCCGTCACGGTTTCTCTGGCTTTCCCACATTTCCCTCTTTTCCATCTTTTCCCTCGCGTGTCTCTTTCCCCTCGCTTGTGTCTCTCTCCCCTCTTCCTTTCGGTCCCAATGTTCCCTATTTTCTCGCTCCTTCCCCCATTCCCTCTCACTCCTCCACTCTCTCTCTTCCCTCGGCTGTCACTGTTCTCCGGCTTTCCCACAAATCCCTCTTTTCCATCTGTTCCCTCGCCTTACTCTTTCCCCTCGCTTGTGTCTCTCTCCCCTCTTCCTTTCGGTCCCTATTTTCCCCATTTTCTCTCGCCTTCCCCCATTCCCTCTCACTCCTCCACTCTCTCTCTTCCCTTGCCGTCACGGTTTCTCTGGCTTTCCCACATTTCCCTCTTTTCCATCTTTTCCCTCGCGTGTCTCTTTCCCCTCTCTTGTGTCTCTCTCCCCTCTTCCTTTCGGTCCCAGTGTTCCCTATTTTCTCGCTCCTTCCCCCATTCCCTCTCACTCCTCCACTCTCTCTCTTCCCTCCGCTGTCACTGTTCTCCGGCTTTCCCACAAATCCCTCTTTTCCATCTGTTCCCTCGCCTTACTCTTTTCCCCTCGCCTGTGTCTCTCTCCCCTCTTCCTTTCGGTCCCTATTTTCCCCATTTTCTCTCGCCTTCCCCCATTCCCTCTCACTCCTCCACTCTCTCTATTCCCTCGGCCGTCACGGTTTCTCTGGCTTACCCACAAATCCCTCTTTTCCATCTGTTCCCTCGCCTTACTCTTTCCCCTCGCCTGTGTCTCTCTCCCCTCTTCCTTTCGGTCCCTATTTTCCCCATTTTCTCGCTCCTTCCCCCATTCCCTCCCACTCCTCCACTCTCTCTCTTCCCTCGGCTGTCACTGTTCTCCGGCTTTCCCACAAATCCCTCTTTTCCATCTGTTCTCTCGCGTGTCTCTTTCCCCTCGCTTGTGTCTCTCTCCCCTCTTCCTTTCGGTCCCTATTTTCCCCATTTTCCCTCGCCTTCCCCCATTCCCTCTCACTCCTCCACTCTCTCTCTTCCCTTGCCGTCACGGTTTCTCTGGCTTTCCCACATTTCCCTCTTTTCCATCTTTTCCCTCGCGTGTCTCTTTCCCCTCGCTTGTGTCTCTCTCCCCTCTTCCTTTCGGTCCCAATGTTCCCTATTTTCTCGCTCCTTCCCCCATTCCCTCTCACTCCTCCACTCTCTCTCTTCCCTTGCCGTCACGGTTTCTCTGGCTTTCCCACATTTCCCTCTTTTCCATCTTTTCCCTCGCGTGTCTCTTTCCCCTCGCTTGTGTCTCTCTCCCCTCTTCCTTTCGGTCCCAATGTTCCCTATTTTCTCGCTCCTTCCCCCATTCCCTCTCACTCCTCCACTCTCTCTCTTCCCTCGGCTGTCACTGTTCTCCGGCTTTCCCACAAATCCCTCTTTTCCATCTGTTCCCTCGCCTTACTCTTTCCCCTCGCTTGTGTCTCTCTCCCCTCTTCATTTCGGTCCCTATTTTCCCCATTTTCTCTCGCCTTCCCCCATTCCCTCTCACTCCTCCACTCTCTCTCTTCCCTTGCCGTCACGGTTTCTCTGGCTTTCCCACATTTCCCTCTTTTCCATCGTTCCCCTCGCATGTCTCTTTCCCCTCGCTTGTGTCTCTCTCCCCTCTTCCTTTCGGTCCCAATGTTCCCTATTTTCTCGCTCCTTCCCCCATTCCCTCTCACTCCTCCACTCTCTCTCTTCCCTCCGCTGTCACTGTTCTCCGGCTTTCCCACAAATCCCTCTTTTCCATCTGTTCCCTCGCCTTACTCTTTTCCCCTCGCCTGTGTCTCTCTCCCCTCTTCCTTTCGGTCCCTATTTTCCCCATTTTCTCTCGCCTTCCCCCATTCCCTCTCACTCCTCCACTCTCTCTATTCCCTCGGCCGTCACGGTTTCTCCGGCTTTCCCACAAATCCCTCTTTTCCATCTGTTCCCTCGCCTTACTCTTTCCCCTCGCCTGTGTCTCTCTCCCCTCTTCCTTTCGGTCCCTATATTCCCCATTTTCTCTCGCCTTCCCCCATTCCCTCTCACTCCTCCACTCTCTCTCTTCCCTTGCCGTCACGGTTTCTCTGGCTTTCCCACATTTCCCTCTTTTCCATCTTTTCCCTCGCGTGTCTCTTTCCCCTCGCTTGTGTCTTTCTCCCCTCTTACTTTCGGTCCCAATGTTCCCTATTTTCTCGCTCCTTCCCCCATTCCCTCTCACTCCTCCACTCTCTCTCTTCCCTCGGCTGTCACTGTTCTCCGGCTTTCCCACAAATCCCTCTTTTCCATCTGTTCCCTCCCCTTACTCTTTCCCCTCGCCTGTGTCTCTCTCCCCTCTTCCTTTCAGTCCCTATTTTCCCCATTTTCTCTCGCCTTCCCCCATTCCCTCTCACTCCTCCACTCTCTCTCTTCCCTTGCCGTCACGGTTTCTCTGGCTTTCCCACATTTCCCTCTTTTCCATCGTTCCCCTCGCATGTCTCTTTCCCCTCGCTTGTGTCTCTCTCCCCTCTTCCTTTCGGTCCCTATTTTCCCCATTTTCTCTCGCCTTCCCCCATTCCCTCTCACTCCTCCACTCTCTCTCTTCCCTTGCCGTCACGGTTTCTCTGGCTTTCCCACATTTCCCTCTTTTCCATCTGTTCCCTCGCGTGTCTCTTTCCCCTCGCTTGTGTCTCTCTCCCCTCTTCCTTTCGGTCCCAGTGTTCCCTATTTTCTCGCTCCTTCCCCCATTCCCTCTCACTCCTCCACTCTCTCTCTTCCCTCGGCTGTCACTGTTCTCCGGCTTTCCCACAAATCCCTCTTTTCCATCTGTTCCCTCGCCTTACTCTTTCCCCTCGCCTGTGTCTCTCTCCCCTCTTCCTTTCGGTCCCAATATTCCCCATTTTCTCTCTCCTTCCCCCATTCCCTCTCACTCCTCCACTCTCTCTCTTCCCTTGCCGTCACGGTTTCTCTGGCTTTCCCACATTTCCCTCTTTTCCATCTTTTCCCTCGCGTGTCTCTTTGCCCTCGCTTGTGTCTCTCTCCCCTCTTCCTTTCGGTCCCAATGTTCCCTATTTTCTCGCTCCTTCCCCCATTCCCTCTCACTCCTCCACTCTCTCTCTTCCCTCGGCTGTCACTGTTCTCCGGCTTTCCCACAAATCCCTCTTTTCCATCTGTTCCCTCGCCTTACTCTTTCCCCTCGCTTGTGTCTCTCTCCCCTCTTCCTTTCGGTCCCTATTTTCCCCATTTTCTCTCGCCTTCCCCCATTCCCTCTCACTCCTCCACTCTCTCTCTTCCCTTGCCGTCACGGTTTCTCTGGCTTTCCCACATTTCCCTCTTTTCCATCTTTTCCCTCGCGTGTCTCTTACCCCTCTCTTGTGTCTCTCTCCCCTCTTCCTTTCGGTCCCAGTGTTCCCTATTTTCTCGCTCCTTCCCCCATTCCCTCTCACTCCTCCACTCTCTCTCTTCCCTCCGCTGTCACTGTTCTCCGGCTTTCCCACAAATCCCTCTTTTCCATCTGTTCCCTCGCCTTACTCTTTTCCCCTCGCCTGTGTCTCTCTCCCCTCTTCCTTTCGGTCCCTATTTTCCCCATTTTCTCTCGCCTTCCCCCATTCCCTCTCACTCCTCCACTCTCTCTATTCCCTCGGCCGTCACGGTTTCTCTGGCTTTCCCACAAATCCCTCTTTTCCATCTGTTCCCTCGCCTTACTCTTTCCCCTCGCCTGTGTCTCTCTCCCCTCTTCCTTTCGGTCCCTATTTTCCCCATTTTCTCGCTCCTTCCCCCATTCCCTCCCACTCCTCCACTCTCTCTCTTCCCTCGGCTGTCACTGTTCTCCGGCTTTCCCACAAATCCCTCTTTTCCATCTGTTCTCTCGCGTGTCTCTTTCCCCTCGCTTGTGTCTCTCTCCCCTCTTCCTTTCGGTCCCTATTTTCCCCATTTTCCCTCGCCTTCCCCCATTCCCTCTCACTCCTCCACTCTCTCTCTTCCCTTGCCGTCACGGTTTCTCTGGCTTTCCCACATTTCCCTCTTTTCCATCTTTTCCCTCGCGTGTCTCTTTCCCCTCGCTTGTGTCTCTCTCCCCTCTTCCTTTCGGTCCCAATGTTCCCTATTTTCTCGCTCCTTCCCCCATTCCCTCTCACTCCTCCACTCTCTCTCTTCCCTTGCCGTCACGGTTTCTCTGGCTTTCCCACATTTCCCTCTTTTCCATCTTTTCCCTCGCGTGTCTCTTTCCCCTCGCTTGTGTCTCTCTCCCCTCTTCCTTTCGGTCCCAATGTTCCCTATTTTCTCGCTCCTTCCCCCATTCCCTCTCACTCCTCCACTCTCTCTCTTCCCTCGGCTGTCACTGTTCTCCGGCTTTCCCACAAATCCCTCTTTTCCATCTGTTCCCTCGCCTTACTCTTTCCCCTCGCTTGTGTCTCTCTCCCCTCTACATATCGGTCCCTATTTTCCCCATTTTCTCTCGCCTTCCCCCATTCCCTCTCACTCCTCCACTCTCTCTCTTCCCTTGCCGTCACGGTTTCTCTGGCTTTCCCACATTTCCCTCTTTTCCATCTTTTCCCTCGCGTGTCTCTTTCCCCTCTCTTGTGTCTCTCTCCCCTCTTCCTTTCGGTCCCAGTGTTCCCTATTTTCTCGCTCCTTCCCCCATTCCCTCTCACTCCTCCACTCTCTCTCTTCCCTCCGCTGTCACTGTTCTCCGGCTTTCCCACAAATCCCTCTTTTCCATCTGTTCCCTCGCCTTACTCTTTTCCCCTCGCCTGTGTCTCTCTCCCCTCTTCCTTTCGGTCCCTATTTTCCCCATTTTCTCTCGCCTTCCCCCATTCCCTCTCACTCCTCCACTCTCTCTATTCCCTCGGCCGTCACGGTTTCTCTGGCTTTCCCACAAATCCCTCTTTTCCATCTGTTCCCTCGCCTTACTCTTTCCCCTCGCCTGTGTCTCTCTCCCCTCTTCCTTTCGGTCCCTATATTCCCCATTTTCTCTCGCCTTCCCCCATTCCCTCTCACTCCTCCACTCTCTCTCTTCCCTTGCCGTCACGGTTTCTCTGGCTTTCCCACATTTCCCTCTTTTCCATCTTTTCCCTCGCGTGTCTCTTTCCCCTCGCTTGTGTCTCTCTCCCCTCTTCCTTTCGGTCCCAATGTTCCCTATTTTCTCGCTCCTTCCCCCATTCCCTCTCACTCCTCCACTCTCTCTCTTCCCTTGCCGTCACGGTTTCTCTGGCTTTCCCACATTTCCCTCTTTTCCATCTTTTCCCTCGCGTGTCTCTTTCCCCTCGCTTGTGTCTCTCTCCCCTCTTCCTTTCGGTCCCAATGTTCCCTATTTTCTCGCTCCTTCCCCCATTCCCTCTCACTCCTCCACTCTCTCTCTTCCCTCGGCTGTCACTGTTCTCCGGCTTTCCCACAAATCCCTCTTTTCCATCTGTTCCCTCGCCTTACTCTTTCCCCTCGCTTGTGTCTCTCTCCCCTCTTCATTTCGGTCCCTATTTTCCCCATTTTCTCTCGCCTTCCCCCATTCCCTCTCACTCCTCCACTCTCTCTCTTCCCTTGCCGTCACGGTTTCTCTGGCTTTCCCACATTTCCCTCTTTTCCATCTTTTCCCTCGCGTGTCTCTTTCCCCTCTCTTGTGTCTCTCTCCCCTCTTCCTTTCGGTCCCAGTGTTCCCTATTTTCTCGCTCCTTCCCCCATTCCCTCTCACTCCTCCACTCTCTCTCTTCCCTCCGCTGTCACTGTTCTCCGGCTTTCCCACAAATCCCTCTTTTCCATCTGTTCCCTCGCCTTACTCTTTTCCCCTCGCTTGTGTCTCTCTCCCCTCTTCCTTTCGGTCCCTATTTTCCCCATTTTCTCTCGCCTTCCCCCATTCCCTCTCACTCCTCCACTCTCTCTATTCCCTCGGCCGTCACGGTTTCTCTGGCTTTCCCACAAATCCCTCTTTTCCATCTGTTCCCTCGCCTTACTCTTTCCCCTCGCCTGTGTCTCTCTCCCCTCTTCCTTTCGGTCCCTATTTTCCCCATTTTCTCGCTCCTTCCCCCATTCCCTCCCACTCCTCCACTCTCTCTCTTCCCTCGGCTGTCACTGTTCTCCGGCTTTCCCACAAATCCCTCTTTTCCATCTGTTCTCTCGCGTGTCTCTTTCCCCTCGCTTGTGTCTCTCTCCCCTCTTCCTTTCGGTCCCTATTTTCCCCATTTTCCCTCGCCTTCCCCCATTCCCTCTCACTCCTCCACTCTCTCTCTTCCCTTGCCGTCATGGTTTCTCCGGCTTTCCCACAAATCCCTCTTTTCCATCTGTTCCCTCGCCTTACTCTTTCCCCTCGCCTGTGTCTCTCTCCCCTCTTCCTTTCGGTCCCAATGTTCCCTATTTTCTCGCTCCTTTACCCATTCCCTCTCACTCCTCCACTCTCTCTCTTCCCTCGGCTGTCACTGTTCTCCGCATTTCCCACAAATCCCTCTTTCCCATTATTTCCCTCTCGTGTCTCTTTCCCCTCGGCTGTGTCTCTCTCCCTTCTTCCTTTCGGTCCGTATTTTCCCCATTTTCTCTCGCCTTCCCCCATTCCCTCTCACTCCTCCACTCTCTCTCTTCCCTCGGCCGTCACGGTTTCTCCGCATTTCCCACATCTCCCTCTTTTCCATCGTTTCCCTCGCGTGTCTCTTTCCCCTCGCCTGTGTCTCTCTCCCCTCTTCCTTTCGGTCCCTATTTTCCCCATTTTCTCTCGCCTTCCCCCATTCCCTCTCACTCCTCCACTCTCTCTCTTCCCCCGGCTGTCACTGTTCTCCGGCTTTCCCACAAATCCCTCTTTTCCATCTGTTCCCTCGCGTGTCTCTTTCCCCTCGCTTGTGTCTCTCTCCCCTCTTCATTTCGGTCCCGATGTTCCCTATTTTCTCGGTCCTTCCCCCATTCCCTCTCACTCCTCCACTCTCTCTCTTCCCTCGGCTGTCACTGTTCTCCGGCTTTCCCACAAATCCCTCTTTTCCATCTGTTCCCTCGCGTGTCTCTTTCCCCTCGCTTGTGTCTCTCTCCCCTCTTCCTTTCGGTCCCAATGTTCCCTATTTTCTCGCTCCTTCCCCCATTCCCTCTCACTCCTCCACTCTCTCTCTTCCCTTGCCGTCACGGTTTCTCCGGCTTTCCCACAAATCCCTCTTTTCCATCTTTTCCCTCGCGTGTCTCTTTCCCCTCGCTTGTGTCTCTCTCCCCTCTTCCTTTCGGTCCCAATGTTCCCTATTTTCTCGCTCCTTCCCCCATTCCCTCTCACTCCTCCACTCTCTCTCTTCACTCGGCCGTCACGGTTTCTCTGGCTTTCCCACATCTCCCTCTTTTCCATCTGTTCCCTCGCGTGTCTCTTTCCCCTCGCTTGTGTCTCTCTCACCTCTTCCTTTCGGTCCCTATTTTCCCCATTTTCTCTCGCCTTCCCCCATTCCCTCTCACTCCTCCACTCTCTCTCTTCCCTTGCTGTCACGGTTTCTCTGGCTTTCCCACATTTCCCTCTTTTCTATCGTTTCCCTCGCGTGTCTCTTTCCCCTCGCTTGTGTCTCTCTCCCCTCTTCCTTTCGGTCCCAATGTTCCCTATTTTCTCGCTCCTTCCCCCATTCCCTCTCACTCCTCCACTCTCTCTCTTCCCTCGGCTGTCACTGTTCTCCGGCTTTCCCACAAATCCCTCTTTTCCATCTGTTCCCTCGCATGTCTCTTTCCCCTCGCTTGTGTCTCTCTCCCCTCTTCCTTTCGGTCCCTATATTCCCCATTTTCTCTCGCCTTCCCCCATTCCCTCTCACTCCTCCACTCTCTCTCTTCCCTTGCCGTCACGGTTTCTCTGGCTTTCCCTCATTTCCCTCTTTTCCATCTGTTCCCTCGCGTGTCTCTTTCCCCTCGCTTGTGTCTCTCTCCCCTCTTCCTTTCGGTCCCAATGTTCCCTATTTTCTCGCTCCTTCCCCCATTCCCTCTCACTCCTCCACTCTCTCTCTTCCCTCGGCTGTCACTGTTCTCCGGCTTTCCCACAAATCCCTCTTTTCCATCTGTTCCCTCGCCTTACTCTTTCCCCTCGCCTGTGTCTCTCTCCCCTCTTCCTTTCGGTCCCTATATTCCCCATTTTCTCTCGCCTTCCCCCATTCCCTCTCACTCCTCCACTCTCTCTCTTCCCTTGCCGTCACGGTTTCTCTGGCTTTCCCACATTTTCCTCTTTTCCATCTTTTCCCTCGCGTGTCTCTTTCCCCTCGCTTGTGTCTCTCTCCCCTCTTCCTTTCGGTCCCAATGTTCCCTATTTTCTCGCTCCTTCCCCCATTCCCTCTCACTCCTCCACTCTCTCTCTTCCCTCGGCTGTCACTGTTCTCCGGCTTTCCCACAAATCCCTCTTTTCCATCTGTTCCCTCGCCTTACTCTTTCCCCTCGCTTGTGTCTCTCTCCCCTCTTCATTTCGGTCCCTATTTTCCCCATTTTCTCTCGCCTTCCCCCATTCCCTCTCACTCCTCCACTCTCTCTCTTCCCTTGCCGTCACGGTTTCTCTGGCTTTCCCACATTTCCCTCTTTTCCATCTTTTCCCTCGCGTGTCTCTTTCCCCTCTCTTGTGTCTCTCTCCCCTCTTCCTTTCGGTCCCTATTTTCCCCATTTTCTCGCTCCTTCCCCCATTCCCTCCCACTCCTCCACTCTCTCTTCCCTCGGCTGTCACTGTTCTCCGGCTTTCCCACAAATCCCTCTTTTCCATCTGTTCCCTCGCGTGTCTCTTTCCCCTCGCTTGTGTCTCTCTCCCCTCTTCCTTTCGGTCCCTATTTTCCCCATTTTCTCTCGCCTTCCCCCATTCCCTCTCACTCCTCCACTCTCTCTCTTCCCTTGCCGTCACGGTTTCCCTGGCTTTCCCACATTTCCCTCTTTTCCATCTTTTCCCTCGCGTGTCTCTTTGCCCTCGCTTGTGTCTCTCTCCCCTCTTCCTTTCGGGCCCAATGTTCCCTATTTTCTCGCGCCTTCCCCCATTCCCTCTCACTCCTCCACTCTCTCTCTTCCCTCGGCTGTCACTGTTCTCCGGCTTTCCCACAAATCCCTCTTTTCCATCTGTTCCCTCGCATGTCTCTTTCCCCTCGCTTGTGTCTCTCTCCCCTCTTCCTTTCGGTCCCTATTTTCCCCATTTTCTCTCGCCTTCCCCCATTCCCTCTCACTCCTCCACTCTCTCTCTTCCCTTGCCGTCACGGTTTCTCTGGCTTTCCCACATTTCCCTCTTTTCCATCTGTTCCCTCGCGTGTCTCTTTCCCCTCGCTTGTGTCTCTCTCCCCTCTTCCTTTCGGTCCCTATTTTCCCCATTTTCTCTCGCCTTCCCCCATTCCCTCTCACTCCTCCACTCTCTCTCTTCCCTTGCCGTCACGGTTTCTCTGGCTTTCCCACATTTCCCTCTTTTCCATCTGTTCCCTCTCGTGTCTCTTTCCCCTCGCTTGTGTCTCTCTCCCCTCTTCCTTTCGGTCCCAATGTTCCCTATTTTCTCGGTCCTTCCCCCATTCCCTCTCACTCCTCCACTCTCTCTCTTCCCTCGGCTGTCACTGTTCTCCGGCTTTCCCACAAATCCCTCTTTTCCATCTGTTCCCTCGCATGTCTCTTTCCCCTCGCTTGTGTCTCTCTCCCCTCTTCCTTTCGGTCCCTATTTTCCCCATTTTCTCTCGCCTTCCCCCATTCCCTCTCACTCCTCCACTCTCTCTCTTCCCTTGCCGTCACGGTTTCTCTGGCTTTCCCACATTTCCCTCTTTTCCATCTGTTCCCTCGCGTGTCTCTTTCCCCTCGCTTGTGTCTCTCTCCCCTCTTCCTTTCGGTCCCAATGTTCCCTATTTTCTCGCTCCTTCCCCCATTCCCTCTCACTCCTCCACTCTCTCTCTTCCCTCGGCTGTCACTGTTCTCCGGCTTTCCCACAAATCCCTCTTTTCCATCTGTTCCCTCGCCTTACTCTTTCCCCTCGCTTGTGTCTCTCTCCCCTCTTCATTTCGGTCCCTATTTTCCCCATTTTCTCTCGCCTTCCCCCATTCCCTCTCACTCCTCCACTCTCTCTCTTCCCTCGGCTGTCACTGTTCTCCGGCTTTCCCACAAATCCCTCTTTTCCATCTGTTCCCTCGCCTTACTCTTTCCCCTCGCTTGTGTCTCTCTCCCCTCTTCATTTCGGGCCCTATTTTCCCCATTTTCTCTCGCCTTCCCCCATTCCCTCTCACTCCTCCACTCTCTCTCTTCCCTTGCCGTCACGGTTTCTCTGGCTTTCCCACATTTCCCTCTTTTCCATCTTTTCCCTCGCGTGTCTCTTTCCCCTCGCTTGTGTCTCTCTCCCCTCTTCCTTTCGGGCCCAATGTTCCCTATTTTCTCGCTCCTTCCCCCATTCCCTCTCACTCCTCCACTCTCTCTCTTCCCTCGGCTGTCACTGTTCTCCGCATTTCCCACAAATCCCTCTTTCCCATTATTTCCCTCTCGTGTCTCTTTCCCCTCGGCTGTGTCTCTCTCCCTTCTTCCTTTCGGTCCGTATTTTCCCCATTTTCTCTCGCCTTCCCCCATTCCCTCTCACTCCTCCACTCTCTCTCTTCCCTCGGCCGTCACGGTTTCTCCGCATTTCCCACATCTCCCTCTTTCCCGTCTTTTCCCTCGCGTGTCTCTTTCCCCTCGCCTGTGTCTCTCTCCCCTCTTCCTTTCGGTCCCTATTTTCCCCATTTTCTCTCGCCTTCCCCCATTCCCTCTCACTCCTCCACTCTCTCTCTTCCCTTGCCGTCACGGTTTCTCTGGCTTTCCCACATCTCCCTCTTTTCCATCGTTCCCCTCGCATGTCTCTTTCCCCTCGCTTGTGTCTCTCTCCCCTCTTCCTTTCGGTCCCTATTTTCCCCATTTTCTCTCGCCTTCCCCCATTCCCTCTCACTCCTCCACTCTCTCTCTTCCCTTGCCGTCACGGTTTCTCTGGCTTTCCCACATTTCCCTCTTTTCCATCTGTTCCCTCGCCTTACTCTTTCCCCTCGCTTGTGTCTCTCTCCCCTCTTCCTTTCGGTCCCAATGTTCCCTATATTCTCGCTCCTTCCCCCATTCCCTCTCACTCCTCCACTCTCTCTCTTCCCTCGGCCGTCACGGTTTCTCTGGCTTTCCCACATCTCCCTCTTTTCCATCTGTTCCCTCGCGTGTCTCTTTCCCCTCGCTTGTGTCTCTCTCACCTCTTCCTTTCGGTCCCTATTTTCCCCATTTTCTCTCGCCTTCCCCCATTCCCTCTCTCTCCTCCACTCTCTCTCTTCCCTTGCTGTCACGGTTTCTCTGGCTTTCCCACATTTCCCTCTTTTCTATCGTTTCCCTCGCGTGTCTCTTTCCCCTCGCTTGTGTCTCTCTCTCCTCTTCCTTTCGGTCCCAATGTTCCCTATTTTCTCGGTCCTTCCCCCATTCCCTCTCACTCCTCCACTCTCTCTCTTCCCTCGGCTGTCACTGTTCTCCGGCTTTCCCACAAATCCCTCTTTTCCATCTGTTCCCTCGCCTTACTCTTTCCCCTCGCTTGTGTCTCTCTCCCCTCTTCCTTTCGGTCCCTATATTCCCCATTTTCTCTCGCCTTCCCCCATTCCCTCTCACTCCTCCACTCTCTCTCTTCCCTTGCCGTCACGGTTTCTCTGGCTTTCCCACATTTTCCTCTTTTCCATCTTTTCCCTCGCGTGTCTCTTTCCCCTCGCTTGTGTCTCTCTCCCCTCTTCCTTTCGGTCCCAATGTTCCCTATTTTCTCGCTCCTTCCCCCATTCCCTCTCACTCCTCCACTCTCTCTCTTCCCTCGGCTGTCACTGTTCTCCGGCTTTCCCACAAATCCCTCTTTTCCATCTGTTCCCTCGCCTTACTCTTTCCCCTCGCTTGTGTCTCTCTCCCCTCTTCATTTCGGTCCCTATTTTCCCCATTTTCTCTCGCCTTCCCCCATTCCCTCTCACTCCTCCACTCTCTCTCTTCCCTTGCCGTCACGGTTTCTCTGGCTTTCCCACATTTCCCTCTTTTCCATCTTTTCCCTCGCGTGTCTCTTTCCCCTCTCTTGTGTCTCTCTCCCCTCTTCCTTTCGGTCCCTATTTTCCCCATTTTCTCGCTCCTTCCCCCATTCCCTCCCACTCCTCCACTCTCTCTTCCCTCGGCTGTCACTGTTCTCCGGCTTTCCCACAAATCCCTCTTTTCCATCTGTTCCCTCGCGTGTCTCTTTCCCCTCGCTTGTGTCTCTCTCCCCTCTTCCTTTCGGTCCCTATTTTCCCCATTTTCTCTCGCCTTCCCCCATTCCCTCTCACTCCTCCACTCTCTCTCTTCCCTTGCCGTCACGGTTTCCCTGGCTTTCCCACATTTCCCTCTTTTCCATCTTTTCCCTCGCGTGTCTCTTTGCCCTCGCTTGTGTCTCTCTCCCCTCTTCCTTTCGGGCCCAATGTTCCCTATTTTCTCGCTCCTTCCCCCATTCCCTCTCACTCCTCCACTCTCTCTCTTCCCTCGGCTGTCACTGTTCTCCGGCTTTCCCACAAATCCCTCTTTTCCATCTGTCCCCTCGCATGTCTCTTTCCCCTCGCTTGTGTCTCTCTCCCCTCTTCCTTTCGGTCCCTATTTTCCCCATTTTCTCTCGCCTTCCCCCATTCCCTCTCACTCCTCCACTCTCTCTCTTCCCTTGCCGTCACGGTTTCTCTGGCTTTCCCACATTTCCCTCTTTTCCATCTGTTCCCTCGCGTGTCTCTTTCCCCTCGCTTGTGTCTCTCTCCCCTCTTCCTTTCGGTCCCTATTTTCCCCATTTTCTCTCGCCTTCCCCCATTCCCTCTCACTCCTCCACTCTCTCTCTTCCCTTGCCGTCACGGTTTCTCTGGCTTTCCCACATTTCCCTCTTTTCCATCTGTTCCCTCTCGTGTCTCTTTCCCCTCGCTTGTGTCTCTCTCCCCTCTTCCTTTCGGTCCCAATGTTCCCTATTTTCTCGGTCCTTCCCCCATTCCCTCTCACTCCTCCACTCTCTCTCTTCCCTCGGCTGTCACTGTTCTCCGGCTTTCCCACAAATCCCTCTTTTCCATCTGTTCCCTCGCATGTCTCTTTCCCCTCGCTTGTGTCTCTCTCCCCTCTTCCTTTCGGTCCCTATTTTCCCCATTTTCTCTCGCCTTCCCCCATTCCCTCTCACTCCTCCACTCTCTCTCTTCCCTTGCCGTCACGGTTTCTCTGGCTTTCCCACATTTCCCTCTTTTCCATCTGTTCCCTCGCGTGTCTCTTTCCCCTCGCTTGTGTCTCTCTCCCCTCTTCCTTTCGGTCCCAATGTTTCCTATTTTCTCGCTCCTTCCCCCATTCCCTCTCACTCCTCCACTCTCTCTCTTCCCTCGGCTGTCACTGTTCTCCGGCTTTCCCACAAATCCCTCTTTTCCATCTGTTCCCTCGCCTTACTCTTTCCCCTCGCTTGTGTCTCTCTCCCCTCTTCCTTTCGGTCCCTATTTTCCCCATTTTCTCTCGCCTTCCCCCATTCCCTCTCACTCCTCCACTCTCTCTCTTCCCTCGGCTGTCACTGTTCTCCGGCTTTCCCACAAATCCCTCTTTTCCATCTGTTCCCTCGCCTTACTCTTTCCCCTCGCTTGTGTCTCTCTCCCCTCTTCATTTCGGGCCCTATTTTCCCCATTTTCTCTCGCCTTCCCCCATTCCCTCTCACTCCTCCACTCTCTCTCTTCCCTTGCCGTCACGGTTTCTCTGGCTTTCCCACATTTCCCTCTTTTCCATCTTTTCCCTCGCGTGTCTCTTTCCCCTCGCTTGTGTCTCTCTCCCCTCTTCCTTTCGGGCCCAATGTTCCCTATTTTCTCGCTCCTTCCCCCATTCCCTCTCACTCCTCCACTCTCTCTCTTCCCTCGGCTGTCACTGTTCTCCGCATTTCCCACAAATCCCTCTTTCCCATTATTTCCCTCTCGTGTCTCTTTCCCCTCGGCTGTGTCTCTCTCCCTTCTTCCTTTCGGTCCGTATTTTCCCCATTTTCTCTCGCCTTCCCCCATTCCCTCTCACTCCTCCACTCTCTCTCTTCCCTCGGCCGTCACGGTTTCTCCGCATTTCCCACATCTCCCTCTTTCCCGTCTTTTCCCTCGCGTGTCTCTTTCCCCTCGCCTGTGTCTCTCTCCCCTCTTCCTTTCGGTCCCTATTTTCCCCATTTTCTCTCGCCTTCCCCCATTCCCTCTCACTCCTCCACTCTCTCTCTTCCCTTGCCGTCACGGTTTCTCTGGCTTTCCCACATCTCCCTCTTTTCCATCGTTCCCCTCGCATGTCTCTTTCCCCTCGCTTGTGTCTCTCTCCCCTCTTCCTTTCGGTCCCTATTTTCCCCATTTTCTCTCGCCTTCCCCCATTCCCTCTCACTCCTCCACTCTCTCTCTTCCCTTGCCGTCACGGTTTCTCTGGCTTTCCCACATTTCCCTCTTTTCCATCTGTTCCCTCGCCTTACTCTTTCCCCTCGCTTGTGTCTCTCTCCCCTCTTCCTTTCGGTCCCAATGTTCCCTATATTCTCGCTCCTTCCCCCATTCCCTCTCACTCCTCCACTCTCTCTCTTCCCTCGGCCGTCACGGTTTCTCTGGCTTTCCCACATCTCCCTCTTTTCCATCTGTTCCCTCGCGTGTCTCTTTCCCCTCGCTTGTGTCTCTCTCACCTCTTCCTTTCGGTCCCTATTTTCCCCATTTTCTCTCGCCTTCCCCCATTCCCTCTCTCTCCTCCACTCTCTCTCTTCCCTTGCTGTCACGGTTTCTCTGGCTTTCCCACATTTCCCTCTTTTCTATCGTTTCCCTCGCGTGTCTCTTTCCCCTCGCTTGTGTCTCTCTCTCCTCTTCCTTTCGGTCCCAATGTTCCCTATTTTCTCGGTCCTTCCCCCATTCCCTCTCACTCCTCCACTCTCTCTCTTCCCTCGGCTGTCACTGTTCTCCGGCTTTCCCACAAATCCCTCTTTTCCATCTGTTCCCTCGCATGTCTCTTTCCCCTCGCTTGTGTCTCTCTCCCCTCTTCCTTTCGGTCCCTATATTCCCCATTTTCTCTCGCCTTCCCCCATTCCCTCTCACTCCTCCACTCTCTCTCTTCCCTTGCCGTCACGGTTTCTCTGGCTTTCCCACATTTCCCTCTTTTCCATCTGTTCCCTCGCGTGTCTCTTTCCCCTCGCTTGTGTCTCTCTCCCCTCTTCCTTTCGGTCCCAATGTTCCCTATTTTCTCGCTCCTTCCCCCATTCCCTCTCACTCCTCCACTCTCTCTCTTCCCTCGGCTGTCACTGTTCTCCGGCTTTCCCACAAATCCCTCTTTTCCATCTGTTCCCTCGCCTTACTCTTTCCCCTCGCCTGTGTCTCTCTCCCCTCTTCCTTTCGGACCCTATTTTCCCCATTTTCTCTCGCCTTCCCCCATTCCCTCTCACTCCTCCACTCTCTCTCTTCCCTTGCCGTCACGGTTTCTCTGGCTTTCCCACATCTCCCTCTTTTCCATCGTTTCCCTCACGTGTCTCTTTCCCCTCGCTTGTGTCTCTCTCCCCTCTTCCTTTCGGTCCCAATGTTCCCTATTTTCTCGCTCCTTCCCCCATTCCCTCTCACCCCTCCACTCTCTCTCTTCCTTCGGCTGTCACTGTTCTCCGGCTTTCCCACAAATCCCTCTTTTCCATCTGTTCCCTCGCCTTACTCTTTCCCCTCGCCTGTGTCTCTCTCCCCTCTTCCTTTCGGTCCCTATATTCCCCATTTTCTCTCGCCTTCCCCCATTCCCTCTCACTCCTCCACTCTCTCTCTTCCCTTGCCGTCACGGTTTCTCCGCATTTCCCACATCTCCCTCTTTCCCGTCTTTTCCCTCGCGTGTCTCTTTCCCCTCGCCTGTGTCTCTCTCCCCTCTTCCTTTCGGTCCCAATGTTCCCTATTTTCTCGCTCCTTCCCCCATTCCCTCTCACTCCTCCACTCTCTCTCTTCCCTCGGCTGTCACTGTTCTCCGGCTTTCCCACAAATCCCTCTTTTCCATCTGTTCCCTCGCCTTACTCTTTCCCCTCGCTTGTGTCTCTCTCCCCTCTTCATTTCGGTCCCTATTTTCCCCATTTTCTCTCGCCTTCCCCCATTCCCTCTCACTCCTCCACTCTCTCTCTTCCCTTGCCGTCACGGTTTCTCTGGCTTTCCCACATTTCCCTCTTTTCCATCTTTTCCCTCGTGTGTCTCTTTCCCCTCTCTTGTGTCTCTCTCCCCTCTTCCTTTCGGTCCCAATGTTCCCTATTTTCTCGCTCCTTCCCCCATTCCCTCTCACTCCTCCACTCTATCTCTTCCCTCCGCTGTCACTGTTCTCCGGCTTTCCCACAAATCCCTCTTTTCCATCTGTTCCCTCGCCTTACTCTTTTCCCCTCGCCTGTGTCTCTCTCCCCTCTTCCTTTCGGTCCCTATTTTCCCCATTTTCTCTCGCCTTCCCCCATTCCCTCTCACTCCTCCACTCTCTCTATTCCCTCGGCCGTCACGGTTTCTCTGGCTTTCCCACAAATCCCTCTTTTCCATCTGTTCCCTCGCCTTACTCTTTCCCCTCGCCTGTGTCTCTCTCCCCTCTTCCTTTCGGTCCCTATTTTCCCCATTTTCTCTCGCCTTCCCCCATTCCCTCTCACTCCTCCACTCTCTCTCTTCCCTCGGCTGTCACTGTTCTCCGGCTTTCCCACAAATCCCTCTTTTCCATCTGTTCCCTCGCCTTACTCTTTCCCCTCGCTTGTGTCTCTCTCCCCTCTTCATTTCGGGCCCTATTTTCCCCATTTTCTCTCGCCTTCCCCCATTCCCTCTCACTCCTCCACTCTCTCTCTTCCCTTGCCGTCACGGTTTCTCTGGCTTTCCCACATTTCCCTCTTTTCCATCTTTTCCCTCGCGTGTCTCTTTCCCCTCGCTTGTGTCTCTCTCCCCTCTTCCTTTCGGGCCCAATGTTCCCTATTTTCTCGCTCCTTCCCCCATTCCCTCTCACTCCTCCACTCTCTCTCTTCCCTCGGCTGTCACTGTTTCTCTGGCTTTCCCACAAATCCCTCTTTCCCATTATTTCCCTCTCGTGTCTCTTTCCCCTCGGCTGTGTCTCTCTCCCTTCTTCCTTTCGGTCCGTATTTTCCCCATTTTCTCTCGCCTTCCCCCATTCCCTCTCACTCCTCCACTCTCTCTCTTCCCTCGGCCGTCACGGTTTCTCCGCATTTCCCACATCTCCCTCTTTCCCGTCTTTTCCCTCGCGTGTCTCTTTCCCCTCGCCTGTGTCTCTCTCCCCTCTTCCTTTCGGTCCCTATTTTCCCCATTTTCTCTCGCCTTCCCCCATTCCCTCTCACTCCTCCACTCTCTCTCTTCCCTTGCCGTCACGGTTTCTCTGGCTTTCCCACATCTCCCTCTTTTCCATCGTTCCCCTCGCGTGTCTCTTTCCCCTCGCTTGTGTCTCTCTCCCCTCTTCCTTTCGGTCCCTATTTTCCCCATTTTCTCTCGCCTTCCCCCATTCCCTCTCACTCCTCCACTCTCTCTCTTCCCTTGCCGTCACGGTTTCTCTGGCTTTCCCACATTTCCCTCTTTTCCATCTGTTCCCTCGCCTTACTCTTTCCCCTCGCTTGTGTCTCTCTCCCCTCTTCCTTTCGGTCCCAATGTTCCCTATATTCTCGCTCCTTCCCCCATTCCCTCTCACTCCTCCACTCTCTCTCTTCCCTCGGCCGTCACGGTTTCTCTGGCTTTCCCACATCTCCCTCTTTTCCATCTGTTCCCTCGCGTGTCTCTTTCCCCTCGCTTGTGTCTCTCTCACCTCTTCCTTTCGGTCCCTATTTTCCCCATTTTCTCTCGCCTTCCCCCATTCCCTCTCTCTCCTCCACTCTCTCTCTTCCCTTGCTGTCACGGTTTCTCTGGCTTTCCCACATTTCCCTCTTTTCTATCGTTTCCCTCGCGTGTCTCTTTCCCCTCGCTTGTGTCTCTCTCACCTCTTCCTTTCGGTCCCAATGTTCCCTATTTTCTCGGTCCTTCCCCCATTCCCTCTCACTCCTCCACTCTCTCTCTTCCCTCGGCTGTCACTGTTCTCCGGCTTTCCCACAAATCCCTCTTTTCCATCTGTTCCCTCGCATGTCTCTTTCCCCTCGCTTGTGTCTCTCTCCCCTCTTCCTTTCGGTCCCTATATTCCCCATTTTCTCTCGCCTTCCCCCATTCCCTCTCACTCCTCCACTCTCTCTCTTCCCTTGCCGTCACGGTTTCTCTGGCTTTCCCACATTTCCCTCTTTTCCATCTGTTCCCTCGCGTGTCTCTTTCCCCTCGCTTGTGTCTCTCTCCCCTCTTCCTTTCGGTCCCAATGTTCCCTATTTTCTCGCTCCTTCCCCCATTCCCTCTCACTCCTCCACTCTCTCTCTTCCCTCGGCTGTCACTGTTCTCCGGCTTTCCCACAAATCCCTCTTTTCCATCTGTTCCCTCGCCTTACTCTTTCCCCTCGCCTGTGTCTCTCTCCCCTCTTCCTTTCGGACCCTATTTTCCCCATTTTCTCTCGCCTTCCCCCATTCCCTCTCACTCCTCCACTCTCTCTCTTCCCTTGCCGTCACGGTTTCTCTGGCTTTCCCACATCTCCCTCTTTTCCATCGTTTCCCTCACGTGTCTCTTTCCCCTCGCTTGTGTCTCTCTCCCCTCTTCCTTTCGGTCCCAATGTTCCCTATTTTCTCGCTCCTTCCCCCATTCCCTCTCACTCCTCCACTCTCTCTCTTCCTTCGGCTGTCACTGTTCTCCGGCTTTCCCACAAATCCCTCTTTTCCATCTGTTCCCTCGCCTTACTCTTTCCCCTCGCCTGTGTCTCTCTCCCCTCTTCCTTTCGGTCCCTATTTTCCCCATTTTCTCTCGCCTTCCCCCATTCCCTCTCACTCCTCCACTCTCTCTCTTCCCTTGCCGTCACGGTTTCTCCGCATTTCCCACATCTCCCTCTTTCCCGTCTTTTCCCTCGCGTGTCTCTTTCCCCTCGCCTGTGTCTCTCTCCCCTCTTCCTTTCGGTCCCAATGTTCCCTATTTTCTCGCTCCTTCCCCCATTCCCTCTCACTCCTCCACTCTCTCTCTTCCCTCGGCTGTCACTGTTCTCCGGCTTTCCCACAAATCCCTCTTTTCCATCTGTTCCCTCGCCTTACTCTTTCCCCTCGCTTGTGTCTCTCTCCCCTCTTCATTTCGGTCCCTATTTTCCCCATTTTCTCTCGCCTTCCCCCATTCCCTCTCACTCCTCCACTCTCTCTCTTCCCTTGCCGTCACGGTTTCTCTGGCTTTCCCACATTTCCCTCTTTTCCATCTTTTCCCTCGTGTGTCTCTTTCCCCTCTCTTGTGTCTCTCTCCCCTCTTCCTTTCGGTCCCAGTGTTCCCTATTTTCTCGCTCCTTCCCCCATTCCCTCTCACTCCTCCACTCTATCTCTTCCCTCCGCTGTCACTGTTCTCCGGCTTTCCCACAAATCCCTCTTTTCCATCTGTTCCCTCGCCTTACTCTTTTCCCCTCGCCTGTGTCTCTCTCCCCTCTTCCTTTCGGTCCCTATTTTCCCCATTTTCTCTCGCCTTCCCCCATTCCCTCTCACTCCTCCACTCTCTCTATTCCCTCGGCCGTCACGGTTTCTCTGGCTTTCCCACAAATCCCTCTTTTCCATCTGTTCCCTCGCCTTACTCTTTCCCCTCGCCTGTGTCTCTCTCCCCTCTTCCTTTCGGTCCCTATTTTCCCCATTTTCTCGCTCCTTCCCCCATTCCCTCCCACTCCTCCACTCTCTCTTCCCTCGGCTGTCACTGTTCTCCGGCTTTCCCACAAATCCCTCTTTTCCATCTGTTCCCTCGCGTGTCTCTTTCCCCTCGCTTGTGTCTCTCTCCCCTCTTCCTTTCGGTCCCTATTTTCCCCATTTTCTCTCGCCTTCCCCCATTCCCTCTCACTCCTCCACTCTCTCTCTTCCCTTGCCGTCACGGTTTCTCTGGCTTTCCCACATTTCCCTCTTTTCCATCTGTTCCCTCGCGTGTCTCTTTCCCCTCGCTTGTGTCTCTCTCCCCTCTTCCTTTCGGTCCCAATGTTCCCTATTTTCTCGCTCCTTCCCCCATTCCCTCTCACTCCTCCACTCTCTCTCTTCCCTCGGCTGTCACTGTTCTCCGGCTTTCCCACAAATCCCTCTTTTCCATCTGTTCCCTCGCCTTACTCTTTCCCCTCGCCTGTGTCTCTCTCCCCTCTTCCTTTCGGTCCCTATATTCCCCATTTTCTCTCGCCTTCCCCCATTCCCTCTCACTCCTCCACTCTCTCTCTTCCCTTGCCGTCACGGTTTCTCTGGCTTTCCCACATTTCCCTCTTTTCCATCTGTTCCCTCGCGTGTCTCTTTCCCCTCGCTTGTGTCTCTCTCCCCTCTTCCTTTCGGTCCCAATGTTCCCTATTTTCTCGCTCCTTCCCCCATTCCCTCTCACTCCTCCACTCTCTCTCTTCCCTCGGCTGTCACTGTTCTCCGGCTTTCCCACAAATCCCTCTTTTCCATCTGTTCCCTCGCCTTACTCTTTCCCCTCGCTTGTGTCTCTCTCCCCTCTTCATTTCGGTCCCTATTTTCCCCATTTTCTCTCGCCTTCCCCCATTCCCTCTCACTCCTCCACTCTCTCTCTTCCCTCGGCTGTCACCGTTCTCCGGCTTTCCCACAAATCCCTCTTTTCCATCTGTTCCCTCGCCTTACTCTTTCCCCTCGCTTGTGTCTCTCTCCCCTCTTCCTTTCGGTCCCTATTTTCCCCATTTTCTCTCGCCTTCCCCCATTCCCTCTCACTCCTCCACTCTCTCTCTTCCCTTGCCGTCACGGTTTCTCTGGCTTTCCCACATTTCCCTCTTTTCCATCTTTTCCCTCGCGTGTCTCTTTGTCCTCGCTTGTGTCTCTCTCCCCTCTTCCTTTCGGGCCCAATGTTCCCTATTTTCTCGCTCCTTCCCCCATTCCCTCTCACTCCTCCACTCTCTCTCTTCCCTCGGCCGTCACGGTTTCTCCGCATTTCCCACATCTCCCTCTTTCCCGTCTTTTCCCTCGCGTGTCTCTTTCCCCTCGCCTGTGTCTCTCTCCCCTCTTCCTTTCGGTCCCTATTTTCCCCATTTTCTCTCGCCTTCCCCATTCCCTCTCACTCCTCCACTCTCTCTCTTCCCTCGGCTGTCACTGTTCTCCGGCTTTCCCACAAATCCCTCTTTTCCATCTGTTCCCTCGCGTGTCTCTTTCCCCTCGCCTGTGTCTCTCTCCCCTCTTCCTTTCGGTCCCAATGTTCCCTATTTTCTCGGTCCTTCCCCCATTCCCTCTCACTCCTCCACTCTCTCTCTTCCCTCGGCTGTCAGTGTGCTCCGGCTTTCCCACAAATCCCTCTTTTCCATCTGTTCCCTCGCGTGTCTCTTTCCCCTCGCTTGTGTCTCTCTCCCCTCTTCCTTTCGGTCCCAATGTTCCCTATTTTCTCGCTCCTTCCCCCATTCCCTCTCACTCCTCCACTCTCTCTCTTCCCTTGCCGTCAGGGTTTCTCCGGCTTTCCCACAAATCCCTCTTTTCCATCTTTTCCCTCGCGTGTCTCTTTCCCCTCGCTTGTGTCTCTCTCCCCTCTTCCTTTCGGTCCCAATGTTCCCTATTTTCTCGCTCCTTCCCCCATTCCCTCTCACTCCTCCACTCTCTCTCTTCCCTCGGCTGTCACTGTTCTCCGGCTTTCCCACAAATCCCTCTTTTCCATCTGTTCCCTCGCGTGTCTCTTTCCCCTCGCCTGTGTCTCTCTCCCCTCTTCCTTTCGGTCCCTATTTTCCCCATTTTCTCTCGCCTTCCCCCATTCCCTCTCACTCCTCCACTCTCTCTCTTCCCTTGCCGTCACGGTTTCTCTGGCTTTCCCACATTTCCCTCTTTCCCATCTTTTCCCTCGCGTGTCTCTTTCCCCTCGCTTGTGTCTCTCTCCCCTCTTCCTTTCGGTCCCAATGTTCCCTATTTTCTCGCTCCTTCCCCCATTCCCTCTCACTCCTCCACTCTCTCTCTTCCCTCGGCTGTCACTGTTCTCCGGCTTTCCCACAAATCCCTCTTTTCCATCTGTTCCCTCGCGTGTCTCTTTCCCCTCGCTTGTGTCTCTTTCCCCTCTTTTTTTCGGTCCCAATGTTCCCTATTTTCTCGCTCCTTCCCCCATTCCCTCTCACTCCTCCACTCTCTCTCTTCCCTCAGCTGTCACTGTTCTCCGGCTTTCCCAGAAATCCCTCTTTTCCATCTGTTCCCTTGCGTGTCTCTTTCCCCTCGCTTGTGTCTCTCTCCCCTCTTCCTTTCGGTCCCTATTTTCCCCATTTTCTCTCGCCTTCCCCCATTCCCTCTCACTCCTCCACTCTCTCTCTTCCCTTGCCGTCACGGTTTCTCTGGCTTTCCCACATTTCCCTCTTTTCCATCTGTTCCCTCGCCTTACTCTTTCCCCTCGCCTGTGTCTCTCTCCCCTCTTCCTTTCGGTCCCTATTTTCCCCATTTTCTCTCGCCTTCCCCCATTCCCTCTCACTCCTCCACTCTCTCTCTTCCCTTGCCGTCACGGTTTCCCTGGCTTTCCCACATTTCCCTCTTTTCCATCTTTTCCCTCGCGTGTCTCTTTCCCCTCGCTTGTGTCTCTCTCCCCTCTTCCTTTCGGTCCCTATTTTCCCCATTTTCTCTCGCCTTCCCCCATTCCCTCTCACTCCTCCACTCTCTCTCTTCCCTCGGCTGTCACTGTTTTCCAGCTTTCCCACATCTCCCTCTTTCCCATCTGTTCCCTAGCGTGTCTCTTTCCCCTCGCTTGTGTCTCTCTCCCCTCTTCCTTTCGGTCCCTATTTTCCCCATTTTCTCTCGCCTTCCCCCATTCCCTCTCACTCCTCCACTCTCTCTCTTCCCTTGCCGTCACGGTTTCTCCGGCTTTCCCACAAATCCCTCTTTTCCATCTGTTCCCTCGCGTGTGTCTTTCCCCTCGCTTGTGTCTCTCTCCCCTCTTCCTTTCGGTCCCTATTTTCCCCATTTTCTCTCGCCTTCCCCCATTCCCTCTCACTCCTCCACTCTCTCTCTTCCCTTGCCGTCACGGTTTCTCTGGCTTTCCCACATTTCCCTCTTTTCCATCTTTTCCCTCGCGTGTCTCTTTCCCCTCGCTTGAGTCTCTCTCCCCTCTTCCTTTCGGTCCCTATTTTCCCCATTTTCTCTCGCCTTCCCCCATTCCCTCTCACTCCTCCACTCTCTCTCTTCCCTTGCCGTCACGGTTTCTCTGGCTTTCCCACATTTCCCTCTTTTCCATCTTTTCCCTCGCGTGTCTCTTTCCCCTCGCTTGTGTCTCTCTCCCCTCTTCCTTTCGGGCCCAATGTTCCCTATTTTCTCGCTCCTTCCCCCATTCCCTCTCACTCCTCCACTCTCTCTCTTCCTTCGGCTGTCACTGTTCTCCGGCTTTCCCACAAATCCCTCTTTTCCATCTGTTCCCTCGCCTTACTCTTTCCCCTCGCCTGTGTCTCTCTCCCCTCTTCCTTTCGGTCCCTATTTTCCCCATTTTCTCTCGCCTTCCCCCATTCCCTCTCACTCCTCCACTCTCTCTCTTCCCTCGGCCGTCACGGTTTCTCTGGCTTTCCCACAAATCCCTCTTTTCCATCTGTTCCCTCGCCTTACTCTTTCCCCTCGCCTGTGTCTCTCTCCCCTCTTCCTTTCGGTCCCAATGTTCACTATTTTCTCGCTCCTTTACCCATTCCCTCTCACTCCTCCACTCTCTCTCTTCCCTCGGCTGTCACTGTTCTCCGGCTTTCCCACAAATCCCTCTTTTCCATCTGTTCCCTCGCGTGTCTCTTTCCCCTCGCCTGTGTCTCTCTCCCCTCTTCCTTTCGGTCCCTATTTTCTCCATTTTCTCTCGCCTTCCCCCATTCCCTCTCACTCCTCCACTCTCTCTCTTCCCTTGCCGTCACGGTTTCTCTGGCTTTCCCACATTTCCCTCTTTTCCATCTTTTCCCTCGCGTGTCTCTTTCCCCTCGCTTGTGTCTCTCTCCCCTCTTCCTTTCGGTCCCAATGTTCCCTATTTTCTCGCTCCTTCCCCCATTCCCTCTCACTCCTCCACTCTCTCTCTTCCCTCGGCTGTCACTGTTCTCCGGCTTTCCCACAAATCCCTCTTTTCCATCTGTTCCCTCGCCTTACTCTTTCCCCTCGCCTGTGTCTCTCTCCCCTCTTCCTTTCGGTCCCTATATTCCCCATTTTCTCTCGCCTTCCCCCATTCCCTCTCACTCCTCCACTCTCTCTCTTCCCTTGCCGTCACGGTTTCTCTGGCTTTCCCACAATTCCCTCTTTTCCATCTTTTCCCTCGCGTGTCTCTTTCCCCTCGCTTGTGTCTCTCTCCCCTCTTCCTTTCGGTCCCAATGTTCCCTATTTTCTCGCTCCTTCCCCCATTCCCTCTCACTCCTCCACTCTCTCTCTTCCCTCGGCTGTCACTGTTCTCCGGCTTTCCCACAAATCCCTCTTTTCCATCTGTTCCCTCGCCTTACTCTTTCCCCTCGCTTGTGTCTCTCTCCCCTCTTCATTTCGGTCCCTATTTTCCCCATTTTCTCTCGCCTTCCCCCATTCCCTCTCACTCCTCCACTCTCTCTCTTCCCTCGGCTGTCACTGTTCTCCGGCTTTCCCACAAATCCCTCTTTTCCATCTGTTCCCTCGCCTTACTCTTTCCCCTCGCTTGTGTCTCTCTCCCCTCTTCATTTCGGGCCCTATTTTCCCCATTTTCTCTCGCCTTCCCCCATTCCCTCTCACTCCTCCACTCTCTCTCTTCCCTTGCCGTCACGGTTTCTCTGGCTTTCCCACATTTCCCTCTTTTCCATCTTTTCCCTCGCGTGTCTCTTTCCCCTCGCTTGTGTCTCTCTCCCCTCTTCCTTTCGGGCCCAATGTTCCCTATTTTCTCGCTCCTTCCCCCATTCCCTCTCACTCCTCCACTCTCTCTCTTCCCTCGGCCGTCACGGTTTCTCCGCATTTCCCACATCTCCCTCTTTCCCATCTTTTCCCTCGCGTGTCTCTTTCCCCTCGCCTGTGTCTCTCTCCCCTCTTCCTTTCGGTCCCTATTTTCCCCATTTTCTCTCGCCTTCCCCATTCCCTCTCACTCCTCCACTCTCTCTCTTCCCTCGGCTGTCACTGTTCTCCGGCTTTCCCACAAATCCCTCTTTTCCATCTGTTCCCTCGCGTGTCTCTTTCCCCTCGCTTGTGTCTCTCTCCCCTCTTCATTTCGGTCCCGATGTTCCCTATTTTCTCGGTCCTTCCCCCATTCCCTCTCACTCCTCCACTCTCTCTCTTCCCTCGGCTGTCAGTGTGCTCCGGCTTTCCCACAAATCCCTCTTTTCCATCTGTTCCCTCGCGTGTCTCTTTCCCCTCGCTTGTGTCTCTCTCCCCTCTTCCTTTCGGTCCCAATGTTCCCTATTTTCTCGCTCCTTCCCCCATTCCCTCTCACTCCTCCACTCTCTCTCTTCCCTTGCCGTCAGGGTTTCTCCGGCTTTCCCACAAATCCCTCTTTTCCATCTTTTCCCTCGCGTGTCTCTTTCCCCTCGCTTGTGTCTCTCTCCCCTCTTCCTTTCGGTCCCAATGTTCCCTATTTTCTCGCTCCTTCCCCCATTCCCTCTCACTCCTCCACTCTCTCTCTTCCCTCGGCTGTCACTGTTCTCCGGCTTTCCCACAAATCCCTCTTTTCCATCTGTTCCCTCGCGTGTCTCTTTCCCCTCGCCTGTGTCTCTCTCCCCTCTTCCTTTCGGTCCCTATTTTCCCCATTTTCTCTCGCCTTCCCCCATTCCCTCTCACTCCTCCACTCTCTCTCTTCCCTTGCCGTCACGGTTTCTCTGGCTTTCCCACATTTCCCTCTTTCCCATCTTTTCCCTCGCGTGTCTCTTTCCCCTCGCTTGTGTCTCTCTCCCCTCTTCCTTTCGGTCCCAATGTTCCCTATTTTCTCGCTCCTTCCCCCATTCCCTCTCACTCCTCCACTCTCTCTCTTCCCTCGGCTGTCACTGTTCTCCGGCTTTCCCACAAATCCCTCTTTTCCATCTGTTCCCTCGCGTGTCTCTTTCCCCTCGCTTGTGTCTCTTTCCCCTCTTTTTTTCGGTCCCAATGTTCCCTATTTTCTCGCTCCTTCCCCCATTCCCTCTCACTCCTCCACTCTCTCTCTTCCCTCAGCTGTCACTGTTCTCCGGCTTTCCCAGAAATCCCTCTTTTCCATCTGTTCCCTTGCGTGTCTCTTTCCCTTCGCTTGTGTCTCTCTCCCCTCTTCCTTTCGGTCCCTATTTTCCCCATTTTCTCTCGCCTTCCCCCATTCCCTCTCACTCCTCCACTCTCTCTCTTCCCTTGCCGTCACGGTTTCTCTGGCTTTCCCACATTTCCCTCTTTTCCATCTGTTCCCTCGCCTTACTCTTTCCCCTCGCCTGTGTCTCTCTCCCCTCTTCCTTTCGGTCCCTATTTTCCCCATTTTCTCTCGCCTTCCCCCATTCCCTCTCACTCCTCCACTCTCTCTCTTCCCTTGCCGTCACGGTTTCCCTGGCTTTCCCACATTTCCCTCTTTTCCATCTTTTCCCTCGCGTGTCTCTTTCCCCTCGCTTGTGTCTCTCTCCCCTCTTCCTTTCGGTCCCTATTTTCCCCATTTTCTCTCGCCTTCCCCCATTCCCTCTCACTCCTCCACTCTCTCTCTTCCCTCGGCTGTCACTGTTTTCCAGCTTTCCCACATCTCCCTCTTTCCCATCTGTTCCCTAGCGTGTCTCTTTCCCCTCGCTTGTGTCTCTCTCCCCTCTTCCTTTCGGTCCCTATTTTCCCCATTTTCTCTCGCCTTCCCCCATTCCCTCTCACTCCTCCACTCTCTCTCTTCCCTTGCCGTCACGGTTTCTCTGGCTTTCCCACAAATCCCTCTTTTCCATCTGTTCCCTCGCGTGTGTCTTTCCCCTCGCTTGTGTCTCTCTCCCCTCTTCCTTTCGGTCCCTATTTTCCCCATTTTCTCTCGCCTTCCCCCATTCCCTCTCACTCCTCCACTCTCTCTCTTCCCTTGCCGTCACGGTTTCTCTGGCTTTCCCACATTTCCCTCTTTTCCATCTTTTCCCTCGCGTGTCTCTTTCCCCTCGCTTGAGTCTCTCTCCCCTCTTCCTTTCGGTCCCTATTTTCCCCATTTTCTCTCGCCTTCCCCCATTCCCTCTCACTCCTCCACTCTCTCTCTTCCCTTGCCGTCACGGTTTCTCTGGCTTTCCCACATTTCCCTCTTTTCCATCTTTTCCCTCGCGTGTCTCTTTCCCCTCGCTTGTGTCTCTCTCCCCTCTTCCTTTCGGGCCCAATGTTCCCTATTTTCTCGCTCCTTCCCCCATTCCCTCTCACTCCTCCACTCTCTCTCTTCCGTCGGCTGTCACTGTTCTCCGGCTTTCCCACAAATCCCTCTTTTCCATCTGTTCCCTCGCCTTACTCTTTCCCCTCGCCTGTGTCTCTCTCCCCTCTTCCTTTCGGTCCCTATTTTCCCCATTTTCTCTCGCCTTCCCCCATTCCCTCTCACTCCTCCACTCTCTCTATTCCCTCGGCCGTCACGGTTTCTCTGGCTTTCCCACAAATCCCTCTTTTCCATCTGTTCCCTCGCCTTACTCTTTCCCCTCGCCTGTGTCTCTCTCCCCTCTTCCTTTCGGTCCCAATGTTCACTATTTTCTCGCTCCTTTACCCATTCCCTCTCACTCCTCCACTCTCTCTCTTCCCTCGGCTGTCACTGTTCTCCGGCTTTCCCACAAATCCCTCTTTTCCATCTGTTCCCTCGCGTGTCTCTTTCCCCTCGCCTGTGTCTCTCTCCCCTCTTCCTTTCGGTCCCTATTTTCTCCATTTTCTCTCGCCTTCCCCCATTCCCTCTCACTCCTCCACTCTCTCTCTTCCCTTGCCGTCACGGTTTCTCTGGCTTTCCCACAATTCCCTCTTTTCCATCTTTTCCCTCGCGTGTCTCTTTCCCCTCGCTTGTGTCTTTCTCCCCTCTTCCTTTCGGTCCCAATGTTCCCTATTTTCTCGCTCCTTCCCCCATTCCCTCTCACTCCTCCACTCTCTCTCTTCCCTCGGCTGTCACTGTTCTCCGGCTTTCCCACAAATCCCTCTTTTCCATCTGTTCCCTCCCCTTACTCTTTCCCCTCGCCTGTGTCTCTCTCCCCTCTTCCTTTCGGTCCCTATTTTCCCCATTTTCTCTCGCCTTCCCCCATTCCCTCTCACTCCTCCACTCTCTCTCTTCCCTTGCCGTCACGGTTTCTCTGGCTTTCCCACATTTCCCTCTTTTCCATCGTTCCCCTCGCATGTCTCTTTCCCCTCGCTTGTGTCTCTCTCCCCTCTTCCTTTCGGTCCCAATGTTCCCTATTTTCTCGCTCCTTCCCCCATTCCCTCTCACTCCTCCACTCTCTCTCTTCCCTTGCCGTCACGGTTTCTCCGGCTTTCCCACAAATCCCTCTTTTCCATCTTTTCCCTCGCGTGTCTCTTTCCCCTCGCTTGTGTCTCTCTCCCCTCTTCCTTTCGGTCCCAATGTTCCCTATTTTCTCGCTCCTTCCCCCATTCCCTCTCACTCCTCCACTCTCTCTCTTCCCTCGGCTGTCACTGTTCTCCGGCTTTCCCACAAATCCCTCTTTTCCATCTGTTCCCTCGCGTGTCTCTTTCCCCTCGCCTGTGTCTCTCTCCCCTCTTCCTTTCGGTCCCTATTTTCCCCATTTTCTCTCGCCTTCCCCCATTCCCTCTCACTCCTCCACTCTCTCTCTTCCCTTGCCGTCACGGTTTCTCTGGCTTTCCCACATTTCCCTCTTTCCCATCTTTTCCCTCGCGTGTCTCTTTCCCCTCGCTTGTGTCTCTCTCCCCTCTTCCTTTCGGTCCCAATGTTCCCTATTTTCTCGCTCCTTCCCCCATTCCCTCTCACTCCTCCACTCTCTCTCTTCCCTCGGCTGTCACTGTTCTCCGGCTTTCCCACAAATCCCTCTTTTCCATCTGTTCCCTCGCGTGTCTCTTTCCCCTCGCTCGTGTCTCTTTCCCCTCTTTTTTTCGGTCCCAATGTTCCCTATTTTCTCGCTCCTTCCCCCATTCCCTCTCACTCCTCCACTCTCTCTCGTCCCTCAGCTGTCACTGTTCTCCGGCTTTCCCAGAAATCCCTCTTTTCCATCTGTTCCCTTGCGTGTCTCTTTCCCTTCGCTTGTGTCTCTCTCCCCTCTTCCTTTCGGTCCCTATTTTCCCCATTTTCTCTCGCCTTCCCCCATTCCCTCTCACTCCTCCACTCTCTCTCTTCCCTTGCCGTCACGGTTTCTCTGGCTTTCCCACATTTCCCTCTTTTCCATCTGTTCCCTCGCCTTACTCTTTCCCCTCGCCTGTGTCTCTCTCCCCTCTTCCTTTCGGTCCCTATTTTCCCCATTTTCTCTCGCCTTCCCCCATTCCCTCTCACTCCTCCACTCTCTCTCTTCCCTTGCCGTCACGGTTTCCCTGGCTTTCCCACATTTCCCTCTTTTCCATCTTTTCCCTCGCGTGTCTCTTTCCCCTCGCTTGTGTCTCTCTCCCCTCTTCCTTTCGGTCCCTATTTTCCCCATTTTCTCTCGCCTTCCCCCATTCCCTCTCACTCCTCCACTCTCTCTCTTCCCTCGGCTGTCACTGTTTTCCAGCTTTCCCACATCTCCCTCTTTCCCATCTGTTCCCTAGCGTGTCTCTTTCCCCTCGCTTGTGTCTCTCTCCCCTCTTCCTTTCGGTCCCTATTTTCCCCATTTTCTCTCGCCTTCCCCCATTCCCTCTCACTCCTCCACTCTCTCTCTTCCCTTGCCGTCACGGTTTCTCTGGCTTTCCCACAAATCCCTCTTTTCCATCTGTTCCCTCGCGTGTGTCTTTCCCCTCGCTTGTGTCTCTCTCCCCTCTTCCTTTCGGTCCCTATTTTCCCCATTTTCTCTCGCCTTCCCCCATTCCCTCTCACTCCTCCACTCTCTCTCTTCCCTTGCCGTCACGGTTTCTCTGGCTTTCCCACATTTCCCTCTTTTCCATCTTTTCCCTCGCGTGTCTCTTTCCCCTCGCTTGAGTCTCTCTCCCCTCTTCCTTTCGGTCCCTATTTTCCCCATTTTCTCTCGCCTTCCCCCATTCCCTCTCACTCCTCCACTCTCTCTCTTCCCTTGCCGTCACGGTTTCTCTGGCTTTCCCACATTTCCCTCTTTTCCATCTTTTCCCTCGCGTGTCTCTTTCCCCTCGCTTGTGTCTCTCTCCCCTCTTCCTTTCGGGCCCAATGTTCCCTATTTTCTCGCTCCTTCCCCCATTCCCTCTCACTCCTCCACTCTCTCTCTTCCTTCGGCTGTCACTGTTCTCCGGCTTTCCCACAAATCCCTCTTTTCCATCTGTTCCCTCGCCTTACTCTTTCCCCTCGCCTGTGTCTCTCTCCCCTCTTCCTTTCGGTCCCTATTTTCCCCATTTTCTCTCGCCTTCCCCCATTCCCTCTCACTCCTCCACTCTCTCTATTCCCTCGGCCGTCACGGTTTCTCTGGCTTTCCCACAAATCCCTCTTTTCCATCTGTTCCCTCGCCTTACTCTTTCCCCTCGCCTGTGTCTCTCTCCCCTCTTCCTTTCGGTCCCAATGTTCACTATTTTCTCGCTCCTTTACCCATTCCCTCTCACTCCTCCACTCTCTCTCTTCCCTCGGCTGTCACTGTTCTCCGGCTTTCCCACAAATCCCTCTTTTCCATCTGTTCCCTCGCGTGTCTCTTTCCCCTCGCCTGTGTCTCTCTCCCCTCTTCCTTTCGGTCCCTATTTTCTCCATTTTCTCTCGCCTTCCCCCATTCCCTCTCACTCCTCCACTCTCTCTCTTCCCTTGCCGTCACGGTTTCTCTGGCTTTCCCACATTTCCCTCTTTTCCATCTTTTCCCTCGCGTGTCTCTTTCCCCTCGCTTGTGTCTTTCTCCCCTCTTACTTTCGGTCCCAATGTTCCCTATTTTCTCGCTCCTTCCCCCATTCCCTCTCACTCCTCCACTCTCTCTCTTCCCTCGGCTGTCACTGTTCTCCGGCTTTCCCACAAATCCCTCTTTTCCATCTGTTCCCTCCCCTTACTCTTTCCCCTCGCCTGTGTCTCTCTCCCCTCTTCCTTTCGGTCCCTATTTTCCCCATTTTCTCTCGCCTTCCCCCATTCCCTCTCACTCCTCCACTCTCTCTCTTCCCTTGCCGTCACGGTTTCTCTGGCTTTCCCACATTTCCCTCTTTTCCATCGTTCCCCTCGCATGTCTCTTTCCCCTCGCTTGTGTCTCTCTCCCCTCTTCCTTTCGGTCCCTATTTTCCCCATTTTCTCTCGCCTTCCCCCATTCCCTCTCACTCCTCCACTCTCTCTCTTCCCTTGCCGTCACGGTTTCTCTGGCTTTCCCACATTTCCCTCTTTTCCATCTGTTCCCTCGCCTTACTCTTTCCCCTCGCCTGTGTCTCTCTCCCCTCTTCCTTTCGGTCCCTATTTTCCCCATTTTCTCTCGCCTTCCCCCATTCCCTCTCACTCCTCCACTCTCTCTCTTCCCTTGCCGTCACGGTTTCCCTGGCTTTCCCACATTTCCCTCTTTTCCATCTTTTCCCTCGCGTGTCTCTTTCCCCTCGCTTGTGTCTCTCTCCCCTCTTCCTTTCGGTCCCTATTTTCCCCATTTTCTCTCGCCTTCCCCCATTCCCTCTCACTCCTCCACTCTCTCTCTTCCCTCGGCTGTCACTGTTTTCCAGCTTTCCCACATCTCCCTCTTTCCCATCTGTTCCCTAGCGTGTCTCTTTCCCCTCGCTTGTGTCTCTCTCCCCTCTTCCTTTCGGTCCCTATTTTCCCCATTTTCTCTCGCCTTCCCCCATTCCCTCTCACTCCTCCACTCTCTCTCTTCCCTTGCCGTCACGGTTTCTCTGGCTTTCCCACAAATCCCTCTTTTCCATCTGTTCCCTCGCGTGTGTCTTTCCCCTCGCTTGTGTCTCTCTCCCCTCTTCCTTTCGGTCCCTATTTTCCCCATTTTCTCTCGCCTTCCCCCATTCCCTCTCACTCCTCCACTCTCTCTCTTCCCTTGCCGTCACGGTTTCTCTGGCTTTCCCACATTTCCCTCTTTTCCATCTTTTCCCTCGCGTGTCTCTTTCCCCTCGCTTGAGTCTCTCTCCCCTCTTCCTTTCGGTCCCTATTTTCCCCATTTTCTCTCGCCTTCCCCCATTCCCTCTCACTCCTCCACTCTCTCTCTTCCCTTGCCGTCACGGTTTCTCTGGCTTTCCCACATTTCCCTCTTTTCCATCTTTTCCCTCGCGTGTCTCTTTCCCCTCGCTTGTGTCTCTCTCCCCTCTTCCTTTCGGGCCCAATGTTCCCTATTTTCTCGCTCCTTCCCCCATTCCCTCTCACTCCTCCACTCTCTCTCTTCCTTCGGCTGTCACTGTTCTCCGGCTTTCCCACAAATCCCTCTTTTCCATCTGTTCCCTCGCCTTACTCTTTCCCCTCGCCTGTGTCTCTCTCCCCTCTTCCTTTCGGTCCCTATTTTCCCCATTTTCTCTCGCCTTCCCCCATTCCCTCTCACTCCTCCACTCTCTCTATTCCCTCGGCCGTCACGGTTTCTCTGGCTTTCCCACAAATCCCTCTTTTCCATCTGTTCCCTCGCCTTACTCTTTCCCCTCGCCTGTGTCTCTCTCCCCTCTTCCTTTCGGTCCCAATGTTCACTATTTTCTCGCTCCTTTACCCATTCCCTCTCACTCCTCCACTCTCTCTCTTCCCTCGGCTGTCACTGTTCTCCGGCTTTCCCACAAATCCCTCTTTTCCATCTGTTCCCTCGCGTGTCTCTTTCCCCTCGCCTGTGTCTCTCTCCCCTCTTCCTTTCGGTCCCTATTTTCTCCATTTTCTCTCGCCTTCCCCCATTCCCTCTCACTCCTCCACTCTCTCTCTTCCCTTGCCGTCACGGTTTCTCTGGCTTTCCCACATTTCCCTCTTTTCCATCTTTTCCCTCGCGTGTCTCTTTCCCCTCGCTTGTGTCTTTCTCCCCTCTTACTTTCGGTCCCAATGTTCCCTATTTTCTCGCTCCTTCCCCCATTCCCTCTCACTCCTCCACTCTCTCTCTTCCCTCGGCTGTCACTGTTCTCCGGCTTTCCCACAAATCCCTCTTTTCCATCTGTTCCCTCCCCTTACTCTTTCCCCTCGCCTGTGTCTCTCTCCCCTCTTCCTTTCGGTCCCTATTTTCCCCATTTTCTCTCGCCTTCCCCCATTCCCTCTCACTCCTCCACTCTCTCTCTTCCCTTGCCGTCACGGTTTCTCTGGCTTTCCCACATTTCCCTCTTTTCCATCGTTCCCCTCGCATGTCTCTTTCCCCTCGCTTGTGTCTCTCTCCCCTCTTCCTTTCGGTCCCTATTTTCCCCATTTTCTCTCGCCTTCCCCCATTCCCTCTCACTCCTCCACTCTCTCTCTTCCCTTGCCGTCACGGTTTCTCTGGCTTTCCCACATTTCCCTCTTTTCCATCTGTTCCCTCGCCTTACTCTTTCCCCTCGCCTGTGTCTCTCTCCCCTCTTCCTTTCGGTCCCTATTTTCCCCATTTTCTCTCGCCTTCCCCCATTCCCTCTCACTCCTCCACTCTCTCTCTTCCCTTGCCGTCACGGTTTCTCTGGCTTTCCCACATTTCCCTCTTTTCCATCGTTCCCCTCGCGTGTCTCTCTCCCCTCTTCCTTTCGGTCCCTATTTTCCCCATTTTCTCTCGCCTTCCCCCATTCCCTCTCACTCCTCCACTCTCTCTCTTCCCTTGCCGTCACGGTTTCTCTGGCTTTCCCACATTTCCCTCTTTTCCATCTGTTCCCTCGCGTGTCTCTTTCCCCTCGCTTGTGTCTCTCTCCCCTCTTCCTTTCGGTCCCAGTGTTCCCTATTTTCTCGCTCCTTCCCCCATTCCCTCTCACTCCTCCACTCTCTCTCTTCCCTCGGCTGTCACTGTTCTCCGGCTTTCCCACAAATCCCTCTTTTCCATCTGTTCCCTCGCCTTACTCTTTCCCCTCGCCTGTGTCTCTCTCCCCTCTTCCTTTCGGTCCCTATATTCCCCATTTTCTCTCGCCTTCCCCCATTCCCTCTCACTCCTCCACTCTCTCTCTTCCCTTGCCGTCACGGTTTCTCTGGCTTTCCCACATTTCCCTCTTTTCCATCTTTTCCCTCGCGTGTCTCTTTCCCCTCGCTTGTGTCTCTCTCCCCTCTTCCTTTCGGTCCCAATGTTCCCTATTTTCTCGCTCCTTCCCCCATTCCCTCTCACTCCTCCACTCTCTCTCTTCCCTCGGCTGTCACTGTTCTCCGGCTTTCCCACAAATCCCTCTTTTCCATCTGTTCCCTCGCCTTACTCTTTCCCCTCGCTTGTGTCTCTCTCCCCTCTTCATTTCGGTCCCTATTTTCCCCATTTTCTCTCGCCTTCCCCCATTCCCTCTCACTCCTCCACTCTCTCTCTTCCCTTGCCGTCACGGTTTCTCTGGCTTTCCCACATTTCCCTCTTTTCCATCTTTTCCCTCGCGTGTCTCTTTCCCCTCTCTTGTGTCTCTCTCCCCTCTTCCTTTCGGTCCCAGTGTTCCCTATTTTCTCGCTCCTTCCCCCATTCCCTCTCACTCCTCCACTCTCTCTCTTCCCTCCGCTGTCACTGTTCTCCGGCTTTCCCACAAATCCCTCTTTTCCATCTGTTCCCTCGCCTTACTCTTTTCCCCTCGCCTGTGTCTCTCTCCCCTCTTCCTTTCGGTCCCTATTTTCCCCATTTTCTCTCGCCTTCCCCCATTCCCTCTCACTCCTCCACTCTCTCTATTCCCTCGGCCGTCACGGTTTCTCTGGCTTTCCCACATATCCCTCTTTTCCATCTGTTCCCTCGCCTTACTCTTTCCCCTCGCCTGTGTCTCTCTCCCCTCTTCCTTTCGGTCCCTATTTTCCCCATTTTCTCGCTCCTTCCCCCATTCCCTCTCACTCCTCCACTCTCTCTCTTCCCTCGGCTGTCACTGTTCTCCGGCTTTCCCACAAATCCCTCTTTTCCATCTGTTCTCTCGCGTGTCTCTTTCCCCTCGCTTGTGTCTCTCTCCCCTCTTCCTTTCGGTCCCTATTTTCCCCATTTTCCCTCGCCTTCCCCCATTCCCTCTCACTCCTCCACTCTCTCTCTTCCCTTGCCGTCACGGTTTCTCTGGCTTTCCCACATTTCCCTCTTTTCCATCTTTTCCCTCGCGTGTCTCTTTCCCCTCGCTTGTGTCTCTCTCCCCTCTTCCTTTCGGTCCCAATGTTCCCTATTTTCTCGCTCCTTCCCCCATTCCCTCTCACTCCTCCACTCTCTCTCTTCCCTTGCCGTCACGGTTTCTCTGGCTTTCCCACATTTCCCTCTTTTCCATCTTTTCCCTCGCGTGTCTCTTTCCCCTCGCTTGTGTCTCTCTCCCCTCTTCCTTTCGGTCCCAATGTTCCCTATTTTCTCGCTCCTTCCCCCATTCCCTCTCACTCCTCCACTCTCTCTCTTCCCTCGGCTGTCACTGTTCTCCGGCTTTCCCACAAATCCCTCTTTTCCATCTGTTCCCTCGCCTTACTCTTTCCCCTCGCTTGTGTCTCTCTCCCCTCTTCATTTCGGTCCCTATTTTCCCCATTTTCTCTCGCCTTCCCCCATTCCCTCTCACTCCTCCACTCTCTCTCTTCCCTTGCCGTCACGGTTTCTCTGGCTTTCCCACATTTCCCTCTTTTCCATCTTTTCCCTCGCGTGTCTCTTTCCCCTCTCTTGTGTCTCTCTCCCCTCTTCCTTTCGGTCCCAGTGTTCCCTATTTTCTCGCTCCTTCCCCCATTCCCTCTCACTCCTCCACTCTCTCTCTTCCCTCCGCTGTCACTGTTCTCCGGCTTTCCCACAAATCCCTCTTTTCCATCTGTTCCCTCGCCTTACTCTTTTCCCCTCGCATGTGTCTCTCTCCCCTCTTCCTTTCGGTCCCTATTTTCCCCATTTTCTCTCGCCTTCCCCCATTCCCTCTCACTCCTCCACTCTCTCTATTCCCTCGGCCGTCACGGTTTCTCTGGCTTTCCCACAAATCCCTCTTTTCCATCTGTTCCCTCGCCTTACTCTTTCCCCTCGCCTGTGTCTCTCTCCCCTCTTCCTTTCGGTCCCTATATTCCCCATTTTCTCTCGCCTTCCCCCATTCCCTCTCACTCCTCCACTCTCTCTCTTCCCTTGCCGTCACGGTTTCTCTGGCTTTCCCACATTTCCCTCTTTTCCATCTTTTCCCTCGCGTGTCTCTTTCCCCTCGCTTGTGTCTCTCTCCCCTCTTCCTTTCGGTCCCAATGTTCCCTATTTTCTCGCTCCTTCCCCCATTCCCTCTCACTCCTCCACTCTCTCTCTTCCCTTGCCGTCACGGTTTCTCTGGCTTTCCCACATTTCCCTCTTTTCCATCTTTTCCCTCGCGTGTCTCTTTCCCCTCGCTTGTGTCTCTCTCCCCTCTTCCTTTCGGTCCCAATGTTCCCTATTTTCTCGCTCCTTCCCCCATTCCCTCTCACTCCTCCACTCTCTCTCTTCCCTCGGCTGTCACTGTTCTCCGGCTTTCCCACAAATCCCTCTTTTCCATCTGTTCCCTCGCCTTACTCTTTCCCCTCGCTTGTGTCTCTCTCCCCTCTTCATTTCGGTCCCTATTTTCCCCATTTTCTCTGGCTTTCCCCCATTCCCTCTCACTCCTCCACTCTCTCTCTTCCCTTGCCGTCACGGTTTCTCTGGCTTTCCCACATTTCCCTCTTTTCCATCTTTTCCCTCGCGTGTCTCTTTCCCCTCTCTTGTGTCTCTCTCCCCTCTTCCTTTCGGTCCCAGTGTTCCCTATTTTCTCGCTCCTTCCCCCATTCCCTCTCACTCCTCCACTCTCTCTCTTCCCTCCGCTGTCACTGTTCTCCGGCTTTCCCACAAATCCCTCTTTTCCATCTGTTCCCTCGCCTTACTCTTTTCCCCTCGCCTGTGTCTCTCTCCCCTCTTCCTTTCGGTCCCTATTTTCCCCATTTTCTCTCGCCTTCCCCCATTCCCTCTCACTCCTCCACTCTCTCTATTCCCTCGGCCGTCACGGTTTCTCTGGCTTTCCCACAAATCCCTCTTTTCCATCTGTTCCCTCGCCTTACTCTTTCCCCTCGCCTGTGTCTCTCTCCCCTCTTCCTTTCGGTCCCTATTTTCCCCATTTTCTCGCTCCTTCCCCCATTCCCTCCCACTCCTCCACTCTCTCTCTTCCCTCGGCTGTCACTGTTCTCCGGCTTTCCCACAAATCCCTCTTTTCCATCTGTTCTCTCGCGTGTCTCTTTCCCCTCGCTTGTGTCTCTCTCCCCTCTTCCTTTCGGTCCCTATTTTCCCCATTTTCCCTCGCCTTCCCCCATTCCCTCTCACTCCTCCACTCTCTCTCTTCCCTTGCCGTCACGGTTTCTCCGGCTTTCCCACAAATCCCTCTTTTCCATCTGTTCCCTCGCCTTACTCTTTCCCCTCGCCTGTGTCTCTCTCCCCTCTTCCTTTCGGTCCCAATGTTCCCTATTTTCTCGCTCCTTTACCCATTCCCTCTCACTCCTCCACTCTCTCTCTTCCCTCGGCTGTCACTGTTCTCCGGCTTTCCCACAAATCCCTCTTTTCCATCTGTTCCCTCGCGTGTCTCTTTCCCCTCGCCTGTGTCTCTCTCCCCTCTTCCTTTCGGTCCCTATTTTCCCCATTTTCTCTCGCCTTCCCCCATTCCCTCTCACTCCTCCACTCTCTCTCTTCCCTTGCCGTCACGGTTTCTCTGGCTTTCCCACATTTCCCTCTTTTCCATCTTTTCCCTCGCGTGTCTCTTTCCCCTCTCTTGTGTCTCTCTCCCCTCTTCCTTTCGGTCCCAGTGTTCCCTATTTTCTCGCTCCTTCCCCCATTCCCTCTCACTCCTCCACTCTCTCTCTTCCCTCCGCTGTCACTGTTCTCCGGCTTTCCCACAAATCCCTCTTTTCCATCTGTTCCCTCGCGTTTCTCTTTTCCCCTCGCCTGTGTCTCTCTCCCCTCTTCCTTTCGGTCCCTATTTTCCCCATTTTCTCTCGCCTTCCCCCATTCCCTCTCACTCCTCCACTCTCTCTATTCCCTCGGCCGTCACGGTTTCTCTGGCTTTCCCACAAATCCCTCTTTTCCATCTGTTCCCTCGCCTTACTCTTTCCCCTCGCCTGTGTCTCTCTCCCCTCTTCCTTTCGGTCCCTATTTTCCCCATTTTCTCGCTCCTTCCCCCATTCCCTCCCACTCCTCCACTCTCTCTCTTCCCTCGGCTGTCACTGTTCTCCGGCTTTCCCACAAATCCCTCTTTTCCATCTGTTCCCTCGCGTGTCTCTTTCCCCTCGCTTGTGTCTCTCTCCCCTCTTCCTTTCGGTCCCTATTTTCCCCATTTTCCCTCGCCTTCCCCCATTCCCTCTCACTCCTCCACTCTCTCTCTTCCCTTGGCCGTCACGGTTTCTCCGGCTTTCCCACAAATCCCTCTTTTCCATCTGTTCCCTCGCCTTACTCTTTCCCCTCGCCTGTGTCTCTCTCCCCTCTTCCTTTCGGTCCCAATGTTCCCTATTTTCTCGCTCCTTTACCCATTCCCTCTCACTCCTCCACTCTCTCTCTTCCCTCGGCTGTCACTGTTCTCCGGCTTTCCCACAAATCCCTCTTTTCCATCTGTTCCCTCGCGTGTCTCTTTCCCCTCGCCTGTGTCTCTCTCCCCTCTTCCTTTCGGTCCCTATTTTCTCCATTTTCTCTCGCCTTCCCCCATTCCCTCTCACTCCTCCACTCTCTCTCTTCCCTTGCCGTCACGGTTTCTCTGGCTTTCCCACATTTCCCTCTTTTCCATCTTTTCCCTCGCGTGTCTCTTTCCCCTCGCTTGTGTCTCTCTCCCCTCTTACTTTCGGTCCCAATGTTCCCTATTTTCTCGCTCCTTCCCCCATTCCCTCTCACTCCTCCACTCTCTCTCTTCCCTCGGCTGTCACTGTTCTCCGGCTTTCCCACAAATCCCTCTTTTCCATCTGTTCCCTCCCCTTACTCTTTCCCCTCGCCTGTGTCTCTCTCCCCTCTTCCTTTCGGTCCCTATTTTCCCCATTTTCTCTCGCCTTCCCCCATTCCCTCTCACTCCTCCACTCTCTCTCTTCCCTTGCCGTCACGGTTTCTCTGGCTTTCCCACATTTCCCTCTTTTTCATCGTTCCCCTCGCATGTCTCTTTCCCCTCGCTTGTGTCTCTCTCCCCTCTTCCTTTCGGTCCCAGTGTTCCCTATTTTCTCGCTCCTTCCCCCATTCCCTCTCACTCCTCCACTCTCTCTCTTCCCTCCGCTGTCACTGTTCTCCGGCTTTCCCACAAATCCCTCTTTTCCATCTGTTCCCTCGCCTTACTCTTTTCCCCTCGCCTGTGTCTCTCTCCCCTCTTCCTTTCGGTCCCTATTTTCCCCATTTTCTCTCGCCTTCCCCCATTCCCTCTCACTCCTCCACTCTCTCTATTCCCTCGGCCGTCACGGTTTCTCTGGCTTTCCCACAAATCCCTCTTTTCCATCTGTTCCCTCGCCTTACTCTTTCCCCTCGCCTGTGTCTCTCTCCCCTCTTCCTTTCGGTCCCTATATTCCCCATTTTCTCTCGCCTTCCCCCATTCCCTCTCACTCCTCCACTCTCTCTCTTCCCTTGCCGTCACGGTTTCTCTGGCTTTCCCACATTTCCCTCTTTTCCATCTTTTCCCTCGCGTGTCTCTTTCCCCTCGCTTGTGTCTTTCTCCCCTCTTACTTTCGGTCCCAATGTTCCCTATTTTCTCGCTCCTTCCCCCATTCCCTCTCACTCCTCCACTCTCTCTCTTCCCTCGGCTGTCACTGTTCTCCGGTTTTCCCACAAATCCCTCTTTTCCATCTGTTCCCTCCCCTTACTCTTTCCCCTCGCCTGTGTCTCTCTCCCCTCTTCCTTTCAGTCCCTATTTTCCCCATTTTCTCTCGCCTTCCCCCATTCCCTCTCACTCCTCCACTCTCTCTCTTCCCTTGCCGTCACGGTTTCTCTGGCTTTCCCACATTTCCCTCTTTTCCATCGTTCCCCTCGCATGTCTCTTTCCCCTCGCTTGTGTCTCTCTCCCCTCTTCCTTTCGGTCCCTATTTTCCCCATTTTCTCTCGCCTTCCCCCATTCCCTCTCACTCCTCCACTCTCTCTCTTCCCTTGCCGTCACGGTTTCTCTGGCTTTCCCACATTTCCCTCTTTTCCATCTGTTCCCTCGCGTGTCTCTTTCCCCTCGCTTGTGTCTCTCTCCCCTCTTCCTTTCGGTCCCAGTGTTCCCTATTTTCTCGCTCCTTCCCCCATTCCCTCTCACTCCTCCACTCTCTCTCTTCCCTCGGCTGTCACTGTTCTCCGGCTTTCCCACAAATCCCTCTTTTCCATCTGTTCCCTCGCCTTACTCTTTCCCCTCGCCTGTGTCTCTCTCCCCTCTTCCTTTCGGTCCCTATATTACCCATTTTCTCTCGCCTTCCCCCATTCCCTCTCACTCCTCCACTCTCTCTCTTCCCTTGCCGTCACGGTTTCTCTGGCTTTCCCACATTTCCCTCTTTTCCATCTTTTCCCTCGCGTGTCTCTTTCCCCTCGCTTGTGTCTCTCTCCCCTCTTCCTTTCGGTCCCAATGTTCCCTATTTTCTCGCTCCTTCCCCCATTCCCTCTCACTCCTCCACTCTCTCTCTTCCCTCGGCTGTCACTGTTCTCCGGCTTTCCCACAAATCCCTCTTTTCCATCTGTTCCCTCGCCTTACTCTTTCCCCTCGCTTGTGTCTCTCTCCCCTCTTCCTTTCGGTCCCTATTTTCCCCATTTTCTCTCGCCTTCCCCCATTCCCTCTCACTCCTCCACTCTCTCTCTTCCCTTGCCGTCACGGTTTCTCTGGCTTTCCCACATTTCCCTCTTTTCCATCTTTTCCCTCGCGTGTCTCTTTCCCCTCTCTTGTGTCTCTCTCCCCTCTTCCTTTCGGTCCCAGTGTTCCCTATTTTCTCGCTCCTTCCCCCATTCCCTCTCACTCCTCCACTCTCTCTCTTCCCTCCGCTGTCACTGTTCTCCGGCTTTCCCACAAATCCCTCTTTTCCATCTGTTCCCTCGCCTTACTCTTTTCCCCTCGCCTGTGTCTCTCTCCCCTCTTCCTTTCGGTCCCTATTTTCCCCATTTTCTCTCGCCTTCCCCCATTCCCTCTCACTCCTCCACTCTCTCTATTCCCTCGGCCGTCACGGTTTCTCCGGCTTTCCCACAAATCCCTCTTTTCCATCTGTTCCCTCGCCTTACTCTTTCCCCTCGCCTGTGTCTCTCTCCCCTCTTCCTTTCGGTCCCTATTTTCCCCATTTTCTCGCTCCTTCCCCCATTCCCTCCCACTCCTCCACTCTCTCTCTTCCCTCGGCTGTCACTGTTCTCCGGCTTTCCCACAAATCCCTCTTTTCCATCTGTTCTCTCGCGTGTCTCTTTCCCCTCGCTTGTGTCTCTCTCCCCTCTTCCTTTCGGTCCCTATTTTCCCCATTTTCCCTCGCCTTCCCCCATTCCCTCTCACTCCTCCACTCTCTCTCTTCCCTTGCCGTCACGGTTTCTCTGGCTTTCCCACATTTCCCTCTTTTCCATCTTTTCCCTCGCGTGTCTCTTTCCCCTCGCTTGTGTCTCTCTCCCCTCTTCCTTTCGGTCCCAATGTTCCCTATTTTCTCGCTCCTTCCCCCATTCCCTCTCACTCCTCCACTCTCTCTCTTCCCTTGCCGTCACGGTTTCTCTGGCTTTCCCACATTTCCCTCTTTTCCATCTTTTCCCTCGCGTGTCTCTTTCCCCTCGCTTGTGTCTCTCTCCCCTCTTCCTTTCGGTCCCAATGTTCCCTATTTTCTCGCTCCTTCCCCCATTCCCTCTCACTCCTCCACTCTCTCTCTTCCCTCGGCTGTCACTGTTCTCCGGCTTTCCCACAAATCCCTCTTTTCCATCTGTTCCCTCGCCTTACTCTTTCCCCTCGCTTGTGTCTCTCTCCCCTCTTCCTTTCGGTCCCTATTTTCCCCATTTTCTCTCGCCTTCCCCCATTCCCTCTCACTCCTCCACTCTCTCTCTTCCCTTGCCGTCACGGTTTCTCTGGCTTTCCCACATTTCCCTCTTTTCCATCGTTCCCCTCGCATGTCTCTTTCCCCTCGCTTGTGTCTCTCTCCCCTCTTCCTTTCGGTCCCAGTGTTCCCTATTTTCTCGCTCCTTCCCCCATTCCCTCTCACTCCTCCACTCTCTCTCTTCCCTCCGCTGTCACTGTTCTCCGGCTTTCCCACAAATCCCTCTTTTCCATCTGTTCCCTCGCCTTACTCTTTTCCCCTCGCCTGTGTCTCTCTCCCCTCTTCCTTTCGGTCCCTATTTTCCCCATTTTCTCTCGCCTTCCCCCATTCCCTCTCACTCCTCCACTCTCTCTATTCCCTCGGCCGTCACGGTTTCTCTGGCTTTCCCACAAATCCCTCTTTTCCATCTGTTCCCTCGCCTTACTCTTTCCCCTCGCCTGTGTCTCTCTCCCCTCTTCCTTTCGGTCCCTATATTCCCCATTTTCTCTCGCCTTCCCCCATTCCCTCTCACTCCTCCACTCTCTCTCTTCCCTTGCCGTCACGGTTTCTCTGGCTTTCCCACATGTCCCTCTTTTCCATCTTTTCCCTCGCGTGTCTCTTTCCCCTCGCTTGTGTCTTTCTCCCCTCTTACTTTCGGTCCCAATGTTCCCTATTTTCTCGCTCCTTCCCCCATTCCCTCTCACTCCTCCACTCTCTCTCTTCCCTCGGCTGTCACTGTTCTCCGGCTTTCCCACAAATCCCTCTTTTCCATCTGTTCCCTCCCCTTACTCTTTCCCCTCGCCTGTGTCTCTCTCCCCTCTTCCTTTCAGTCCCTATTTTCCCCATTTTCTCTCGCCTTCCCCCATTCCCTCTCACTCCTCCACTCTCTCTCTTCCCTTGCCGTCACGGTTTCTCTGGCTTTCCCACATTTCCCTCTTTTCCATCGTTCCCCTCGCATGTCTCTTTCCCCTCGCTTGTGTCTCTCTCCCCTCTTCCTTTCGGTCCCTATTTTCCCCATTTTCTCTCGCCTTCCCCCATTCCCTCTCACTCCTCCACTCTCTCTCTTCCCTTGCCGTCACGGTTTCTCTGGCTTTCCCACATTTCCCTCTTTTCCATCTGTTCCCTCGCGTGTCTCTTTCCCCTCGCTTGTGTCTCTCTCCCCTCTTCCTTTCGGTCCCAGTGTTCCCTATTTTCTCGCTCCTTCCCCCATTCCCTCTCACTCCTCCACTCTCTCTCTTCCCTCGGCTGTCACTGTTCTCCGGCTTTCCCACAAATCCCTCTTTTCCATCTGTTCCCTCGCCTTACTCTTTCCCCTCGCCTGTGTCTCTCTCCCCTCTTCCTTTCGGTCCCTATATTCCCCATTTTCTCTCGCCTTCCCCCATTCCCTCTCACTCCTCCACTCTCTCTCTTCCCTTGCCGTCACGGTTTCTCTGGCTTTCCCACATTTCCCTCTTTTCCATCTTTTCCCTCGCGTGTCTCTTTCCCCTCGCTTGTGTCTTTCTCCTCTCTTCCTTTCTGTCTCTATTTCCCCAACTTTGTCTCGCCTTCCCCCATTCCCTCTCCCTCCTGCTCTCTCTCTCTTGCCTCGGCCGTAACGTTGTCTCTGGCTTTCAATCATCTCCCTCTTACCCATCTTTTCCCACGCGTGTCTCTTTCCCCTCGCCAGTGTCTCTCTCCCCTCTTCCTTTCGGTCCCTATTTTCCCCATTTTCTCTCGCCTTCCCCCATTCCCTCTCACTCCTCCACTCTCTCTCTTCCCTTGCCGTCACGGTTTCTCTGGCTTTCCCACATTTCCCTCTTTTCCATCTGTTCCCTCGCCTTACTCTTTCCCCTCGCCTGTGTCTCTCTCCCCTCTTCCTTTCGGTCCCTATTTTCCCCATTTTCTCTCGCCTTCCCCCATTCCCTCTCACTCCTCCACTCTCTCTCTTCCCTTGCCGTCACGGTTTCCCTGGCTTTCCCACATTTCCCTCTTTTCCATCTTTTCCCTCGCGTGTCTCTTTCCCCTCGCTTGTGTCTCTCTCCCCTCTTCCTTTCGGTCCCTATTTTCCCCATTTTCTCTCGCCTTCCCCCATTCCCTCTCACTCCTCCACTCTCTCTCTTCCCTCGGCTGTCACTGTTTTCCAGCTTTCCCACATCTCCCTCTTTCCCATCTGTTCCCTAGCGTGTCTCTTTCCCCTCGCTTGTGTCTCTCTCCCCTCTTCCTTTCGGTCCCTATTTTCCCCATTTTCTCTCGCCTTCCCCCATTCCCTCTCACTCCTCCACTCTCTCTCTTCCCTTGCCGTCACGGTTTCTCTGGCTTTCCCACAAATCCCTCTTTTCCATCTGTTCCCTCGCGTGTGTCTTTCCCCTCGCTTGTGTCTCTCTCCCCTCTTCCTTTCGGTCCCTATTTTCCCCATTTTCTCTCGCCTTCCCCCATTCCCTCTCACTCCTCCACTCTCTCTCTTCCCTTGCCGTCACGGTTTCTCTGGCTTTCCCACATTTCCCTCTTTTCCATCTTTTCCCTCGCGTGTCTCTTTCCCCTCGCTTGAGTCTCTCTCCCCTCTTCCTTTCGGTCCCTATTTTCCCCATTTTCTCTCGCCTTCCCCCATTCCCTCTCACTCCTCCACTCTCTCTCTTCCCTTGCCGTCACGGTTTCTCTGGCTTTCCCACATTTCCCTCTTTTCCATCTTTTCCCTCGCGTGTCTCTTTCCCCTCGCTTGTGTCTCTCTCCCCTCTTCCTTTCGGGCCCAATGTTCCCTATTTTCTCGCTCCTTCCCCCATTCCCTCTCACTCCTCCACTCTCTCTCTTCCTTCGGCTGTCACTGTTCTCCGGCTTTCCCACAAATCCCTCTTTTCCATCTGTTCCCTCGCCTTACTCTTTCCCCTCGCCTGTGTCTCTCTCCCCTCTTCCTTTCGGTCCCTATTTTCCCCATTTTCTCTCGCCTTCCCCCATTCCCTCTCACTCCTCCACTCTCTCTATTCCCTCGGCCGTCACGGTTTCTCTGGCTTTCCCACAAATCCCTCTTTTCCATCTGTTCCCTCGCCTTACTCTTTCCCCTCGCCTGTGTCTCTCTCCCCTCTTCCTTTCGGTCCCAATGTTCACTATTTTCTCGCTCCTTTACCCATTCCCTCTCACTCCTCCACTCTCTCTCTTCCCTCGGCTGTCACTGTTCTCCGGCTTTCCCACAAATCCCTCTTTTCCATCTGTTCCCTCGCGTGTCTCTTTCCCCTCGCCTGTGTCTCTCTCCCCTCTTCCTTTCGGTCCCTATTTTCTCCATTTTCTCTCGCCTTCCCCCATTCCCTCTCACTCCTCCACTCTCTCTCTTCCCTTGCCGTCACGGTTTCTCTGGCTTTCCCACATTTCCCTCTTTTCCATCTTTTCCCTCGCGTGTCTCTTTCCCCTCGCTTGTGTCTTTCTCCCCTCTTACTTTCGGTCCCAATGTTCCCTATTTTCTCGCTCCTTCCCCCATTCCCTCTCACTCCTCCACTCTCTCTCTTCCCTCGGCTGTCACTGTTCTCCGGCTTTCCCACAAATCCCTCTTTTCCATCTGTTCCCTCCCCTTACTCTTTCCCCTCGCCTGTGTCTCTCTCCCCTCTTCCTTTCGGTCCCTATTTTCCCCATTTTCTCTCGCCTTCCCCCATTCCCTCTCACTCCTCCACTCTCTCTCTTCCCTTGCCGTCACGGTTTCTCTGGCTTTCCCACATTTCCCTCTTTTCCATCGTTCCCCTCGCATGTCTCTTTCCCCTCGCTTGTGTCTCTCTCCCCTCTTCCTTTCGGTCCCAATGTTCCCTATTTTCTCGCTCCTTCCCCCATTCCCTCTCACTCCTCCACTCTCTCTCTTCCCTTGCCGTCACGGTTTCTCCGGCTTTCCCACAAATCCCTCTTTTCCATCTTTTCCCTCGCGTGTCTCTTTCCCCTCGCTTGTGTCTCTCTCCCCTCTTCCTTTCGGTCCCAATGTTCCCTATTTTCTCGCTCCTTCCCCCATTCCCTCTCACTCCTCCACTCTCTCTCTTCCCTCGGCTGTCACTGTTCTCCGGCTTTCCCACAAATCCCTCTTTTCCATCTGTTCCCTCGCGTGTCTCTTTCCCCTCGCCTGTGTCTCTCTCCCCTCTTCCTTTCGGTCCCTATTTTCCCCATTTTCTCTCGCCTTCCCCCATTCCCTCTCACTCCTCCACTCTCTCTCTTCCCTTGCCGTCACGGTTTCTCTGGCTTTCCCACATTTCCCTCTTTCCCATCTTTTCCCTCGCGTGTCTCTTTCCCCTCGCTTGTGTCTCTCTCCCCTCTTCCTTTCGGTCCCAATGTTCCCTATTTTCTCGCTCCTTCCCCCATTCCCTCTCACTCCTCCACTCTCTCTCTTCCCTCGGCTGTCACTGTTCTCCGGCTTTCCCACAAATCCCTCTTTTCCATCTGTTCCCTCGCGTGTCTCTTTCCCCTCGCTTGTGTCTCTTTCCCCTCTTTTTTTCGGTCCCAATGTTCCCTATTTTCTCGCTCCTTCCCCCATTCCCTCTCACTCCTCCACTCTCTCTCTTCCCTCAGCTGTCACTGTTCTCCGGCTTTCCCAGAAATCCCTCTTTTCCATCTGTTCCCTTGCGTGTCTCTTTCCCTTCGCTTGTGTCTCTCTCCCCTCTTCCTTTCGGTCCCTATTTTCCCCATTTTCTCTCGCCTTCCCCCATTCCCTCTCACTCCTCCACTCTCTCTCTTCCCTTGCCGTCACGGTTTCTCTGGCTTTCCCACATTTCCCTCTTTTCCATCTGTTCCCTCGCCTTACTCTTTCCCCTCGCCTGTGTCTCTCTCCCCTCTTCCTTTCGGTCCCTATTTTCCCCATTTTCTCTCGCCTTCCCCCATTCCCTCTCACTCCTCCACTCTCTCTCTTCCCTTGCCGTCACGGTTTCCCTGGCTTTCCCACATTTCCCTCTTTTCCATCTTTTCCCTCGCGTGTCTCTTTCCCCTCGCTTGTGTCTCTCTCCCCTCTTCCTTTCGGTCCCTATTTTCCCCATTTTCTCTCGCCTTCCCCCATTCCCTCTCACTCCTCCACTCTCTCTCTTCCCTCGGCTGTCACTGTTTTCCAGCTTTACCACATCTCCCTCTTTCCCATCTGTTCCCTAGCGTGTCTCTTTCCCCTCGCTTGTGTCTCTCTCCCCTCTTCCTTTCGGTCCCTATTTTCCCCATTTTCTCTCGCCTTCCCCCATTCCCTCTCACTCCTCCACTCTCTCTCTTCCCTTGCCGTCACGGTTTCTCTGGCTTTCCCACAAATCCCTCTTTTCCATCTGTTCCCTCGCGTGTGTCTTTCCCCTCGCTTGTGTCTCTCTCCCCTCTTCCTTTCGGTCCCTATTTTCCCCATTTTCTCTCGCCTTCCCCCATTCCCTCTCACTCCTCCACTCTCTCTCTTCCCTTGCCGTCACGGTTTCTCTGGCTTTCCCACATTTCCCTCTTTTCCATCTTTTCCCTCGCGTGTCTCTTTCCCCTCGCTTGAGTCTCTCTCCCCTCTTCCTTTCGGTCCCTATTTTCCCCATTTTCTCTCGCCTTCCCCCATTCCCTCTCACTCCTCCACTCTCTCTCTTCCCTTGCCGTCACGGTTTCTCTGGCTTTCCCACATTTCCCTCTTTTCCATCTTTTCCCTCGCGTGTCTCTTTCCCCTCGCTTGTGTCTCTCTCCCCTCTTCCTTTCGGGCCCAATGTTCCCTATTTTCTCGCTCCTTCCCCCATTCCCTCTCACTCCTCCACTCTCTCTCTTCCTTCGGCTGTCACTGTTCTCCGGCTTTCCCACAAATCCCTCTTTTCCATCTGTTCCCTCGCCTTACTCTTTCCCCTCGCCTGTGTCTCTCTCCCCTCTTCCTTTCGGTCCCTATTTTCCCCATTTTCTCTCGCCTTCCCCCATTCCCTCTCACTCCTCCACTCTCTCTATTCCCTCGGCCGTCACGGTTTCTCTGGCTTTCCCACAAATCCCTCTTTTCCATCTGTTCCCTCGCCTTACTCTTTCCCCTCGCCTGTGTCTCTCTCCCCTCTTCCTTTCGGTCCCAATGTTCACTATTTTCTCGCTCCTTTACCCATTCCCTCTCACTCCTCCACTCTCTCTCTTCCCTCGGCTGTCACTGTTCTCCGGCTTTCCCACACATCCCTCTTTTCCATCTGTTCCCTCGCGTGTCTCTTTCCCCTCGCCTGTGTCTCTCTCCCCTCTTCCTTTCGGTCCCTATTTTCTCCATTTTCTCTCGCCTTCCCCCATTCCCTCTCACTCCTCCACTCTCTCTCTTCCCTTGCCGTCACGGTTTCTCTGGCTTTCCCACATTTCCCTCTTTTCCATCTTTTCCCTCGCGTGTCTCTTTCCCCTCGCTTGTGTCTTTCTCCCCTCTTACTTTCGGTCCCAATGTTCCCTATTTTCTCGCTCCTTCCCCCATTCCCTCTCACTCCTCCACTCTCTCTCTTCCCTCGGCTGTCACTGTTCTCCGGCTTTCCCACAAATCCCTCTTTTCCATCTGTTCCCTCCCCTTACTCTTTCCCCTCGCCTGTGTCTCTCTCCCCTCTTCCTTTCGGTCCCTATTTTCCCCATTTTCTCTCGCCTTCCCCCATTCCCTCTCACTCCTCCACTCTCTCTCTTCCCTTGCCGTCACGGTTTCTCTGGCTTTCCCACATTTCCCTCTTTTCCATCGTTCCCCTCGCATGTCTCTTTCCCCTCGCTTGTGTCTCTCTCCCCTCTTCCTTTCGGTCCCTATTTTCCCCATTTTCTCTCGCCTTCCCCCATTCCCTCTCACTCCTCCACTCTCTCTCTTCCCTTGCCGTCACGGTTTCTCTGGCTTTCCCACATTTCCCTCTTTTCCATCTGTTCCCTCGCCTTACTCTTTCCCCTCGCCTGTGTCTCTCTCCCCTCTTCCTTTCGGTCCCTATTTTCCCCATTTTCTCTCGCCTTCCCCCATTCCCTCTCACTCCTCCACTCTCTCTCTTCCCTTGCCGTCACGGTTTCTCTGGCTTTCCCACATTTCCCTCTTTTCCATCTTTTCCCTCGCGTGTCTCTTTCCCCTCGCTTGTGTCTCTCTCCCCTCTTCCTTTCGGTCCCTATTTTCCCCATTTTCTCTCGCCTTCCCCCATTCCCTCTCACTCCTCCACTCTCTCTCTTCCCTCGGCTGTCACTGTTTTCCAGCTTTCCCACATCTCCCTCTTTCCCATCTGTTCCCTAGCGTGTCTCTTTCCCCTCGCTTGTGTCTCTCTCCCCTCTTCCTTTCGGTCCCTATTTTCCCCATTTTCTCTCGCCTTCCCCCATTCCCTCTCACTCCTCCACTCTCTCTCTTCCCTTGCCGTCACGGTTTCTCTGGCTTTCCCACAAATCCCTCTTTTCCATCTGTTCCCTCGCGTGTGTCTTTCCCCTCGCTTGTGTCTCTCTCCCCTCTTCCTTTCGGTCCCTATTGTCCCCATTTTCTCTCGCCTTCCCCCATTCCCTCTCACTCCTCCACTCTCTCTCTTCCCTTGCCGTCACGGTTTCTCTGGCTTTCCCACATTTCCCTCTTTTCCATCTTTTCCCTCGCGTGTCTCTTTCCCCTCGCTTGAGTCTCTCTCCCCTCTTCCTTTCGGTCCCTATTTTCCCCATTTTCTCTCGCCTTCCCCCATTCCCTCTCACTCCTCCACTCTCTCTCTTCCCTTGCCGTCACGGTTTCTCTGGCTTTCCCACATTTCCCTCTTTTCCATCTTTTCCCTCGCGTGTCTCTTTCCCCTCGCTTGTGTCTCTCTCCCCTCTTCCTTTCGGGCCCAATGTTCCCTATTTTCTCGCTCCTTCCCCCATTCCCTCTCACTCCTCCACTCTCTCTCTTCCTTCGGCTGTCACTGTTCTCCGGCTTTCCCACAAATCCCTCTTTTCCATCTGTTCCCTCGCCTTACTCTTTCCCCTCGCCTGTGTCTCTCTCCCCTCTTCCTTTCGGTCCCTATTTTCCCCATTTTCTCTCGCCTTCCCCCATTCCCTCTCACTCCTCCACTCTCTCTATTCCCTCGGCCGTCACGGTTTCTCTGGCTTTCCCACAAATCCCTCTTTTCCATCTGTTCCCTCGCCTTACTCTTTCCCCTCGCCTGTGTCTCTCTCCCCTCTTCCTTTCGGTCCCAATGTTCACTATTTTCTCGCTCCTTCCCCCATTCCCTCTCACTCCTCCACTCTCTCTCTTCCCTCGGCTGTCACTGTTCTCCGGCTTTCCCACAAATCCCTCTTTTCCATCTGTTCCCTCGCGTGTCTCTTTCCCCTCGCCTGTGTCTCTCTCCCCTCTTCCTTTCGGTCCCTATTTTCTCCATTTTCTCTCGCCTTCCCCCATTCCCTCTCACTCCTCCACTCTCTCTCTTCCCTTGCCGTCACGGTTTCTCTGGCTTTCCCACATTTCCCTCTTTTCCATCTTTTCCCTCGCGTGTCTCTTTCCCCTCGCTTGTGTCTTTCTCCCCTCTTACTTTCGGTCCCAATGTTCCCTATTTTCTCGCTCCTTCCCCCATTCCCTCTCACTCCTCCACTCTCTCTCTTCCCTCGGCTGTCACTGTTCTCCGGCTTTCCCACAAATCCCTCTTTTCCATCTGTTCCCTCCCCTTACTCTTTCCCCTCGCCTGTGTCTCTCTCCCCTCTTCCTTTCGGTCCCTATTTTCCCCATTTTCTCTCGCCTTCCCCCATTCCCTCTCACTCCTCCACTCTCTCTCTTCCCTTGCCGTCACGGTTTCTCTGGCTTTCCCACATTTCCCTCTTTTCCATCGTTCCCCTCGCGTGTCTCTCTCCCCTCTTCCTTTCGGTCCCTATTTTCCCCATTTTCTCTCGCCTTCCCCCATTCCCTCTCACTCCTCCACTCTCTCTCTTCCCTTGCCGTCACGGTTTCTCTGGCTTTCCCACATTTCCCTCTTTTCCATCTGTTCCCTCGCCTTACTCTTTCCCCTCGCCTGTGTCTCTCTCCCCTCTTCCTTTCGGTCCCTATTTTCCCCATTTTCTCTCGCCTTCCCCCATTCCCTCTCACTCCTCCACTCTCTCTCTTCCCTTGCCGTCACGGTTTCTCTGGCTTTCCCACATTTCCCTCTTTTCCATCGTTCCCCTCGCATGTCTCTTTCCCCTCGCTTGTGTCTCTCTCCCCTCTTCCTTTCGGTCCCTATTTTCCCCATTTTCTCTCGCCTTCCCCCATTCCCTCTCACTCCTCCACTCTCTCTCTTCCCTTGCCGTCACGGTTTCTCTGGCTTTCCCACATTTCCCTCTTTTCCATCTGTTCCCTCGCGTGTCTCTTTCCCCTCGCTTGTGTCTCTCTCCCCTCTTCCTTTCGGTCCCAGTGTTCCCTATTTTCTCGCTCCTTCCCCCATTCCCTCTCACTCCTCCACTCTCTCTCTTCCCTCGGCTGTCACTGTTCTCCGGCTTTCCCACAAATCCCTCTTTTCCATCTGTTCCCTCGCCTTACTCTTTCCCCTCGCCTGTGTCTCTCTCCCCTCTTCCTTTCGGTCCCTATATTCCCCATTTTCTCTCGCCTTCCCCCATTCCCTCTCACTCCTCCACTCTCTCTCTTCCCTTGCCGTCACGGTTTCTCTGGCTTTCCCACATTTCCCTCTTTTCCATCTTTTCCCTCGCGTGTCTCTTTCCCCTCGCTTGTGTCTCTCTCCCCTCTTCCTTTCGGTCCCAATGTTCCCTATTTTCTCGCTCCTTCCCCCATTCCCTCTCACTCCTCCACTCTCTCTCTTCCCTCGGCTGTCACTGTTCTCCGGCTTTCCCACAAATCCCTCTTTTCCATCTGTTCCCTCGCCTTACTCTTTCCCCTCGCTTGTGTCTCTCTCCCCTCTTCATTTCGGTCCCTATTTTCCCCATTTTCTCTCGCCTTCCCCCATTCCCTCTCACTCCTCCACTCTCTCTCTTCCCTTGCCGTCACGGTTTCTCTGGCTTTCCCACATTTCCCTCTTTTCCATCTTTTCCCTCGCGTGTCTCTTTCCCCTCTCTTGTGTCTCTCTCCCCTCTTCCTTTCGGTCCCAGTGTTCCCTATTTTCTCGCTCCTTCCCCCATTCCCTCTCACTCCTCCACTCTCTCTCTTCCCTCCGCTGTCACTGTTCTCCGGCTTTCCCACAAATCCCTCTTTTCCATCTGTTCCCTCGCCTTACTCTTTTCCCCTCGCCTGTGTCTCTCTCCCCTCTTCCTTTCGGTCCCTATTTTCCCCATTTTCTCTCGCCTTCCCCCATTCCCTCTCACTCCTCCACTCTCTCTATTCCCTCGGCCGTCACGGTTTCTCTGGCTTTCCCACAAATCCCTCTTTTCCATCTGTTCCCTCGCCTTACTCTTTCCCCTCGCCTGTGTCTCTCTCCCCTCTTCCTTTCGGTCCCTATTTTCCCCATTTTCTCGCTCCTTCCCCCATTCCCTCCCACTCCTCCACTCTCTCTCTTCCCTCGGCTGTCACTGTTCTCCGGCTTTCCCACAAATCCCTCTTTTCCATCTGTTCTCTCGCGTGTCTCTTTCCCCTCGCTTGTGTCTCTCTCCCCTCTTCCTTTCGGTCCCTATTTTCCCCATTTTCCCTCGCCTTCCCCCATTCCCTCTCACTCCTCCACTCTCTCTCTTCCCTTGCCGTCACGGTTTCTCTGGCTTTCCCACATTTCCCTCTTTTCCATCTTTTCCCTCGCGTGTCTCTTTCCCCTCGCTTGTGTCTCTCTCCCCTCTTCCTTTCGGTCCCAATGTTCCCTATTTTCTCGCTCCTTCCCCCATTCCCTCTCACTCCTCCACTCTCTCTCTTCCCTTGCCGTCACGGTTTCTCTGGCTTTCCCACATTTCCCTCTTTTCCATCTTTTCCCTCGCGTGTCTCTTTCCCCTCGCTTGTGTCTCTCTCCCCTCTTCCTTTCGGTCCCAATGTTCCCTATTTTCTCGCTCCTTCCCCCATTCCCTCTCACTCCTCCACTCTCTCTCTTCCCTCGGCTGTCACTGTTCTCCGGCTTTCCCACAAATCCCTCTTTTCCATCTGTTCCCTCGCCTTACTCTTTCCCCTCGCTTGTGTCTCTCTCCCCTCTTCATTTCGGTCCCCATTTTCCCCATTTTCTCTCGCCTTCCCCCATTCCCTCTCACTCCTCCACTCTCTCTCTTCCCTTGCCGTCACGGTTTCTCTGGCTTTCCCACATTTCCCTCTTTTCCATCTTTTCCCTCGCGTGTCTCTTTCCCCTCTCTTGTGTCTCTCTCCCCTCTTCCTTTCGGTCCCAGTGTTCCCTATTTTCTCGCTCCTTCCCCCATTCCCTCTCACTCCTCCACTCTCTCTCTTCCCTCCGCTGTCACTGTTCTCCGGCTTTCCCACAAATCCCTCTTTTCCATCTGTTCCCTCGCCTTACTCTTTTCCCCTCGCCTGTGTCTCTCTCCCCTCTTCCTTTCGGTCCCTATTTTCCCCATTTTCTCTCGCCTTCCCCCATTCCCTCTCACTCCTCCACTCTCTCTCTTCCCTCGGCCGTCACGGTTTCTCTGGCTTTCCCACAAATCCCTCTTTTCCATCTGTTCCCTCGCCTTACTCTTTCCCCTCGCCTGTGTCTCTCTCCCCTCTTCCTTTCGGTCCCTATATTCCCCATTTTCTCTCGCCTTCCCCCATTCCCTCTCACTCCTCCACTCTCTCTCTTCCCTTGCCGTCACGGTTTCTCTGGCTTTCCCACATTTCCCTCTTTTCCATCTTTTCCCTCGCGTGTCTCTTTCCCCTCGCTTGTGTCTCTCTCCCCTCTTCCTTTCGGTCCCAATGTTCCCTATTTTCTCGCTCCTTCCCCCATTCCCTCTCACTCCTCCACTCTCTCTCTTCCCTTGCCGTCACGGTTTCTCTGGCTTTCCCACATTTCCCTCTTTTCCATCTTTTCCCTCGCGTGTCTCTTTCCCCTCGCTTGTGTCTCTCTCCCCTCTTCCTTTCGGTCCCAATGTTCCCTATTTTCTCGCTCCTTCCCCCATTCCCTCTCACTCCTCCACTCTCTCTCTTCCCTCGGCTGTCACTGTTCTCCGGCTTTCCCACAAATCCCTCTTTTCCATCTGTTCCCTCGCCTTACTCTTTCCCCTCGCTTGTGTCTCTCTCCCCTCTTCATTTCGGTCCCTATTTTCCCCATTTTCTCTCGCTTTCCCCCATTCCCTCTCACTCCTCCACTCTCTCTCTTCCCTTGCCGTCACGGTTTCTCTGGCTTTCCCACATTTCCCTCTTTTCCATCTTTTCCCTCGCGTGTCTCTTTCCCCTCTCTTGTGTCTCTCTCCCCTCTTCCTTTCGGTCCCAGTGTTCCCTATTTTCTCGCTCCTTCCCCCATTCCCTCTCACTCCTCCACTCTCTCTCTTCCCTCCGCTGTCACTGTTCTCCGGCTTTCCCACAAATCCCTCTTTTCCATCTGTTCCCTCGCCTTACTCTTTTCCCCTCGCTTGTGTCTCTCTCCCCTCTTCCTTTCGGTCCCTATTTTCCCCATTTTCTCTCGCCTTCCCCCATTCCCTCTCACTCCTCCACTCTCTCTATTCCCTCGGCCGTCACGGTTTCTCTGGCTTTCCCACAAATCCCTCTTTTCCATCTGTTCCCTCGCCTTACTCTTTCCCCTCGCCTGTGTCTCTCTCCCCTCTTCCTTTCGGTCCCTATTTTCCCCATTTTCTCGCTCCTTCCCCCATTCCCTCCCACTCCTCCACTCTCTCTCTTCCCTCGGCTGTCACTGTTCTCCGGCTTTCCCACAAATCCCTCTTTTCCATCTGTTCTCTCGCGTGTCTCTTTCCCCTCGCTTGTGTCTCTCTCCCCTCTTCCTTTCGGTCCCTATTTTCCCCATTTTCCCTCGCCTTCCCCCATTCCCTCTCACTCCTCCACTCTCTCTCTTCCCTTGCCGTCATGGTTTCTCCGGCTTTCCCACAAATCCCTCTTTTCCATCTGTTCCCTCGCCTTACTCTTTCCCCTCGCCTGTGTCTCTCTCCCCTCTTCCTTTCGGTCCCAATGTTCCCTATTTTCTCGCTCCTTTACCCATTCCCTCTCACTCCTCCACTCTCTCTCTTCCCTCGGCTGTCACTGTTCTCCGGCTTTCCCACAAATCCCTCTTTTCCATCTGTTCCCTCGCGTGTCTCTTTCCCCTCGCCTGTGTCTCTCTCCCCTCTTCCTTTCGGTCCCTATTTTCCCCATTTTCTCTCGCCTTCCCCCATTCCCTCTCACTCCTCCACTCTCTCTCTTCCCTTGCCGTCACGGTTTCTCTGGCTTTCCCACATTTCCCTCTTTTCCATCTTTTCCCTCGCGTGTCTCTTTCCCCTCTCTTGTGTCTCTCTCCCCTCTTCCTTTCGGTCCCAGTGTTCCCTATTTTCTCGCTCCTTCCCCCATTCCCTCTCACTCCTCCACTCTCTCTCTTCCCTCCGCTGTCACTGTTCTCCGGCTTTCCCACAAATCCCTCTTTTCCATCTGTTCCCTCGCCTTACTCTTTTCCCCTCGCCTGTGTCTCTCTCCCCTCTTCCTTTCGGTCCCTATTTTCCCCATTTTCTCTCGCCTTCCCCCATTCCCTCTCACTCCTCCACTCTCTCTATTCCCTCGGCCGTCACGGTTTCTCTGGCTTTCCCACAAATCCCTCTTTTCCATCTGTTCCCTCGCCTTACTCTTTCCCCTCGCCTGTGTCTCTCTCCCCTCTTCCTTTCGGTCCCTATTTTCCCCATTTTCTCGCTCCTTCCCCCATTCCCTCTCACTCCTCCACTCTCTCTCTTCCCTCGGCTGTCACTGTTCTCCGGCTTTCCCACAAATCCCTCTTTTCCATCTGTTCTCTCGCGTGTCTCTTTCCCCTCGCTTGTGTCTCTCTCCCCTCTTCCTTTCGGTCCCTATTTTCCCCATTTTCCCTCGCCTTCCCCCATTCCCTCTCACTCCTCCACTCTCTCTCTTCCCTTGCCGTCACGGTTTCTCCGGCTTTCCCACAAATCCCTCTTTTCCATCTGTTCCCTCGCCTTACTCTTTCCCCTCGCCTGTGTCTCTCTCCCCTCTTCCTTTCGGTCCCAATGTTCCCTATTTTCTCGCTCCTTTACCCATTCCCTCTCACTCCTCCACTCTCTCTCTTCCCTCGGCTGTCACTGTTCTCCGGCTTTCCCACAAATCCCTCTTTTCCATCTGTTCCCTCGCGTGTCTCTTTCCCCTCGCCTGTGTCTCTCTCCCCTCTTCCTTTCGGTCCCTATTTTCTCCATTTTCTCTCGCCTTCCCCCATTCCCTCTCACTCCTCCACTCTCTCTCTTCCCTTGCCGTCACGGTTTCTCTGGCTTTCCCACATTTCCCTCTTTTCCATCTTTTCCCTCGCGTGTCTCTTTCCCCTCGCTTGTGTCTCTCTCCCCTCTTACTTTCGGTCCCAATGTTCCCTATTTTCTCGCTCCTTCCCCCATTCCCTCTCACTCCTCCACTCTCTCTCTTCCCTCGGCTGTCACTGTTCTCCGGCTTTCCCACAAATCCCTCTTTTCCATCTGTTCCCTCCCCTTACTCTTTCCCCTCGCCTGTGTCTCTCTCCCCTCTTCCTTTCGGTCCCTATTTTCCCCATTTTCTCTCGCCTTCCCCCATTCCCTCTCACTCCTCCACTCTCTCTCTTCCCTTGCCGTCACGGTTTCTCTGGCTTTCCCACATTTCCCTCTTTTCCATCGTTCCCCTCGCATGTCTCTTTCCCCTCGCTTGTGTCTCTCTCCCCTCTTCCTTTCGGTCCCAGTGTTCCCTATTTTCTCGCTCCTTCCCCCATTCCCTCTCACTCCTCCACTCTCTCTCTTCCCTCCGCTGTCACTGTTCTCCGGCTTTCCCACAAATCCCTCTTTTCCATCTGTTCCCTCGCCTTACTCTTTTCCCCTCGCCTGTGTCTCTCTCCCCTCTTCCTTTCGGTCCCTATTTTCCCCATTTTCTCTCGCCTTCCCCCATTCCCTCTCACTCCTCCACTCTCTCTATTCCCTCGGCCGTCACGGTTTCTCTGGCTTTCCCACAAATCCCTCTTTTCCATCTGTTCCCTCGCCTTACTCTTTCCCCTCGCCTGTGTCTCTCTCCCCTCTTCCTTTCGGTCCCTATATTCCCCATTTTCTCTCGCCTTCCCCCATTCCCTCTCACTCCTCCACTCTCTCTCTTCCCTTGCCGTCACGGTTTCTCTGGCTTTCCCACATTTCCCTCTTTTCCATCTTTTCCCTCGCGTGTCTCTTTCCCCTCGCTTGTGTCTTTCTCCCCTCTTACTTTCGGTCCCAATGTTCCCTATTTTCTCGCTCCTTCCCCCATTCCCTCTCACTCCTCCACTCTCTCTCTTCCCTCGGCTGTCACTGTTCTCCGGTTTTCCCACAAATCCCTCTTTTCCATCTGTTCCCTCCCCTTACTCTTTCCCCTCGCCTGTGTCTCTCTCCCCTCTTCCTTTCAGTCCCTATTTTCCCCATTTTCTCTCGCCTTCCCCCATTCCCTCTCACTCCTCCACTCTCTCTCTTCCCTTGCCGTCACGGTTTCTCTGGCTTTCCCACATTTCCCTCTTTTCCATCGTTCCCCTCGCATGTCTCTTTCCCCTCGCTTGTGTCTCTCTCCCCTCTTCCTTTCGGTCCCTATTTTCCCCATTTTCTCTCGCCTTCCCCCATTCCCTCTCACTCCTCCACTCTCTCTCTTCCCTTGCCGTCACGGTTTCTCTGGCTTTCCCACATTTCCCTCTTTTCCATCTGTTCCCTCGCGTGTCTCTTTCCCCTCGCTTGTGTCTCTCTCCCCTCTTCCTTTCGGTCCCAGTGTTCCCTATTTTCTCGCTCCTTCCCCCATTCCCTCTCACTCCTCCACTCTCTCTCTTCCCTCGGCTGTCACTGTTCTCCGGCTTTCCCACAAATCCCTCTTTTCCATCTGTTCCCTCGCCTTACTCTTTCCCCTCGCCTGTGTCTCTCTCCCCTCTTCCTTTCGGTCCCTATATTCCCCATTTTCTCTCGCCTTCCCCCATTCCCTCTCACTCCTCCACTCTCTCTCTTCCCTTGCCGTCACGGTTTCTCTGGCTTTCCCACATTTCCCTCTTTTCCATCTTTTCCCTCGCGTGTCTCTTTCCCCTCGCTTGTGTCTCTCTCCCCTCTTCCTTTCGGTCCCAATGTTCCCTATTTTCTCGCTCCTTCCCCCATTCCCTCTCACTCCTCCACTCTCTCTCTTCCCTCGGCTGTCACTGTTCTCCGGCTTTCCCACAAATCCCTCTTTTCCATCTGTTCCCTCGCCTTACTCTTTCCCCTCGCTTGTGTCTCTCTCCCCTCTTCCTTTCGGTCCCTATTTTCCCCATTTTCTCTCGCCTTCCCCCATTCCCTCTCACTCCTCCACTCTCTCTCTTCCCTTGCCGTCACGGTTTCTCTGGCTTTCCCACATTTCCCTCTTTTCCATCTTTTCCCTCGCGTGTCTCTTTCCCCTCTCTTGTGTCTCTCTCCCCTCTTCCTTTCGGTCCCAGTGTTCCCTATTTTCTCGCTCCTTCCCCCATTCCCTCTCACTCCTCCACTCTCTCTCTTCCCTCCGCTGTCACTGTTCTCCGGCTTTCCCACAAATCCCTCTTTTCCATCTGTTCCCTCGCCTTACTCTTTTCCCCTCGCCTGTGTCTCTCTCCCCTCTTCCTTTCGGTCCCTATTTTCCCCATTTTCTCTCGCCTTCCCCCATTCCCTCTCACTCCTCCACTCTCTCTATTCCCTCGGCCGTCACGGTTTCTCTGGCTTTCCCACAAATCCCTCTTTTCCATCTGTTCCCTCGCCTTACTCTTTCCCCTCGCCTGTGTCTCTCTCCCCTCTTCCTTTCGGTCCCTATTTTCCCCATTTTCTCTCTCCTTCCCCCATTCCCTCTCACTCCTCCACTCTCTCTCTTCCCTCGGCTGTCACTGTTCTCCGGCTTTCCCACAAATCCCTCTTTTCCATCTGTTCTCTCGCGTGTCTCTTTCCCCTCGCTTGTGTCTCTCTCCCCTCTTCCTTTCGGTCCCTATTTTCCCCATTTTCCCTCGCCTTCCCCCATTCCCTCTCACTCCTCCACTCTCTCTCTTCCCTTGCCGTCACGGTTTCTCTGGCTTTCCCACATTTCCCTCTTTTCCATCTTTTCCCTCGCGTGTCTCTTTCCCCTCGCTTGTGTCTCTCTCCCCTCTTCCTTTCGGTCCCAATGTTCCCTATTTTCTCGCTCCTTCCCCCATTCCCTCTCACTCCTCCACTCTCTCTCTTCCCTTGCCGTCACGGTTTCTCTGGCTTTCCCACATTTCCCTCTTTTCCATCTTTTCCCTCGCGTGTCTCTTTCCCCTCGCTTGTGTCTCTCTCCCCTCTTCCTTTCGGTCCCAATGTTCCCTATTTTCTCGCTCCTTCCCCCATTCCCTCTCACTCCTCCACTCTCTCTCTTCCCTCGGCTGTCACTGTTCTCCGGCTTTCCCACAAATCCCTCTTTTCCATCTGTTCCCTCGCCTTACTCTTTCCCCTCGCTTGTGTCTCTCTCCCCTCTTCATTTCGGTCCCTATTTTCCCCATTTTCTCTCGCCTTCCCCCATTCCCTCTCACTCCTCCACTCTCTCTCTTCCCTTGCCGTCACGGTTTCTCTGGCTTTCCCACATTTCCCTCTTTTCCATCGTTCCCCTCGCATGTCTCTTTCCCCTCGCTTGTGTCTCTCTCCCCTCTTCCTTTCGGTCCCAGTGTTCCCTATTTTCTCGCTCCTTCCCCCATTCCCTCTCACTCCTCCACTCTCTCTCTTCCCTCCGCTGTCACTGTTCTCCGGCTTTCCCACAAATCCCTCTTTTCCATCTGTTCCCTCGCCTTACTCTTTTCCCCTCGCCTGTGTCTCTCTCCCCTCTTCCTTTCGGTCCCTATTTTCCCCATTTTCTCTCGCCTTCCCCCATTCCCTCTCACTCCTCCACTCTCTCTATTCCCTCGGCCGTCACGGTTTCTCTGGCTTTCCCACAAATCCCTCTTTTCCATCTGTTCCCTCGCCTTACTCTTTCCCCTCGCCTGTGTCTCTCTCCCCTCTTCCTTTCGGTCCCTATATTCCCCATTTTCTCTCGCCTTCCCCCATTCCCTCTCACTCCTCCACTCTCTCTCTTCCCTTGCCGTCACGGTTTCTCTGGCTTTCCCACATTTCCCTCTTTTCCATCTTTTCCCTCGCGTGTCTCTTTCCCCTCGCTTGTGTCTTTCTCCCCTCTTACTTTCGGTCCCAATGTTCCCTATTTTCTCGCTCCTTCCCCCATTCCCTCTCACTCCTCCACTCTCTCTCTTCCCTCGGCTGTCACTGTTCTCCGGCTTTCCCACAAATCCCTCTTTTCCATCTGTTCCCTCCCCTTACTCTTTCCCCTCGCCTGTGTCTCTCTCCCCTCTTCCTTTCAGTCCCTATTTTCCCCATTTTCTCTCGCCTTCCCCCATTCCCTCTCACTCCTCCACTCTCTCTCTTCCCTTGCCGTCACGGTTTCTCTGGCTTTCCCACATTTCCCTCTTTTCCATCGTTCCCCTCGCATGTCTCTTTCCCCTCGCTTGTGTCTCTCTCCCCTCTTCCTTTCGGTCCCTATTTTCCCCATTTTCTCTCGCCTTCCCCCATTCCCTCTCACTCCTCCACTCTCTCTCTTCCCTTGCCGTCACGGTTTCTCTGGCTTTCCCACATTTCCCTCTTTTCCATCTGTTCCCTCGCGTGTCTCTTTCCCCTCGCTTGTGTCTCTCTCCCCTCTTCCTTTCGGTCCCAGTGTTCCCTATTTTCTCGCTCCTTCCCCCATTCCCTCTCACTCCTCCACTCTCTCTCTTCCCTCGGCTGTCACTGTTCTCCGGCTTTCCCACAAATCCCTCTTTTCCATCTGTTCCCTCGCCTTACTCTTTCCCCTCGCCTGTGTCTCTCTCCCCTCTTCCTTTCGGTCCCTATATTCCCCATTTTCTCTCGCCTTCCCCCATTCCCTCTCACTCCTCCACTCTCTCTCTTCCCTTGCCGTCACGGTTTCTCTGGCTTTCCCACATTTCCCTCTTTTCCATCTTTTCCCTCGCGTGTCTCTTTCCCCTCGCTTGTGTCTCTCTCCCCTCTTCCTTTCGGTCCCAATGTTCCCTATTTTCTCGCTCCTTCCCCCATTCCCTCTCACTCCTCCACTCTCTCTCTTCCCTCGGCTGTCACTGTTCTCCGGCTTTCCCACAAATCCCTCTTTTCCATCTGTTCCCTCGCCTTACTCTTTCCCCTCGCTTGTGTCTCTCTCCCCTCTTCCTTTCGGTCCCTATTTTCCCCATTTTCTCTCGCCTTCCCCCATTCCCTCTCACTCCTCCACTCTCTCTCTTCCCTTGCCGTCACGGTTTCTCTGGCTTTCCCACATTTCCCTCTTTTCCATCTTTTCCCTCGCGTGTCTCTTTCCCCTCTCATGTGTCTCTCTCCCCTCTTCCTTTCGGTCCCAGTGTTCCCTATTTTCTCGCTCCTTCCCCCATTCCCTCTCACTCCTCCACTCTCTCTCTTCCCTCCGCTGTCACTGTTCTCCGGCTTTCCCACAAATCCCTCTTTTCCATCTGTTCCCTCGCCTTACTCTTTTCCCCTCGCCTGTGTCTCTCTCCCCTCTTCCTTTCGGTCCCTATTTTCCCCATTTTCTCTCGCCTTCCCCCATTCCCTCTCACTCCTCCACTCTCTCTATTCCCTCGGCCGTCACGGTTTCTCTGGCTTTCCCACAAATCCCTCTTTTCCATCTGTTCCCTCGCCTTACTCTTTCCCCTCGCCTGTGTCTCTCTCCCCTCTTCCTTTCGGTCCCTATTTTCCCCATTTTCTCGCTCCTTCCCCCATTCCCTCCCACTCCTCCACTCTCTCTCTTCCCTCGGCTGTCACTGTTCTCCGGCTTTCCCACAAATCCCTCTTTTCCATCTGTTCCCTCGCGTGTCTCTTTCCCCTCGCTTGTGTCTCTCTCCCCTCTTCCTTTCGGTCCCTATTTTCCCCATTTTCCCTCGCCTTCCCCCATTCCCTCTCACTCCTCCACTCTCTCTCTTCCCTTGCCGTCACGGTTTCTCTGGCTTTCCCACATTTCCCTCTTTTCCATCTTTTCCCTCGCGTGTCTCTTTCCCCTCGCTTGTGTCTCTCTCCCCTCTTCCTTTCGGTCCCAATGTTCCCTATTTTCTCGCTCCTTCCCCCATTCCCTCTCACTCCTCCACTCTCTCTCTTCCCTTGCCGTCACGGTTTCTCTGGCTTTCCCACATTTCCCTCTTTTCCATCTTTTCCCTCGCGTGTCTCTTTCCCCTCGCTTGTGTCTCTCTCCCCTCTTCCTTTCGGTCCCAATGTTCCCTATTTTCTCGCTCCTTCCCCCATTCCCTCTCACTCCTCCACTCTCTCTCTTCCCTCGGCTGTCACTGTTCTCCGGCTTTCCCACAAATCCCTCTTTTCCATCTGTTCCCTCGCCTTACTCTTTCCCCTCGCTTGTGTCTCTCTCCCCTCTTCATTTCGGTCCCTATTTTCCCCATTTTCTCTCGCCTTCCCCCATTCCCTCTCACTCCTCCACTCTCTCTCTTCCCTTGCCGTCACGGTTTCTCTGGCTTTCCCACATTTCCCTCTTTTCCATCTTTTCCCTCGCGTGTCTCTTTCCCCTCTCTTGTGTCTCTCTCCCCTCTTCCTTTCGGTCCCAGTGTTCCCTATTTTCTCGCTCCTTCCCCCATTCCCTCTCACTCCTCCACTCTCTCTCTTCCCTCCGCTGTCACTGTTCTCCGGCTTTCCCACAAATCCCTCTTTTCCATCTGTTCCCTCGCCTTACTCTTTTCCCCTCGCCTGTGTCTCTCTCCCCTCTTCCTTTCGGTCCCTATTTTCCCCATTTTCTCTCGCCTTCCCCCATTCCCTCTCACTCCTCCACTCTCTCTATTCCCTCGGCCGTCACGGTTTCTCTGGCTTTCCCACAAATCCCTCTTTTCCATCTGTTCCCTCGCCTTACTCTTTCCCCTCGCCTGTGTCTCTCTCCCCTCTTCCTTTCGGTCCCTATATTCCCCATTTTCTCTCGCCTTCCCCCATTCCCTCTCACTCCTCCACTCTCTCTCTTCCCTTGCCGTCACGGTTTCTCTGGCTTTCCCACATTTCCCTCTTTTCCATCTTTTCCCTCGCGTGTCTCTTTCCCCTCGCTTGTGTCTCTCTCCCCTCTTCCTTTCGGTCCCAATGTTCCCTATTTTCTCGCTCCTTCCCCCATTCCCTCTCACTCCTCCACTCTCTCTCTTCCCTTGCCGTCACGGTTTCTCTGGCTTTCCCACATTTCCCTCTTTTCCATCTTTTCCCTCGCGTGTCTCTTTCCCCTCGCTTGTGTCTCTCTCCCCTCTTCCTTTCGGTCCCAATGTTCCCTATTTTCTCGCTCCTTCCCCCATTCCCTCTCACTCCTCCACTCTCTCTCTTCCCTCGGCTGTCACTGTTCTCCGGCTTTCCCACAAATCCCTCTTTTCCATCTGTTCCCTCGCCTTACTCTTTCCCCTCGCTTGTGTCTCTCTCCCCTCTTCATTTCGGTCCCTATTTTCCCCATTTTCTCTCGCCTTCCCCCATTCCCTCTCACTCCTCCACTCTCTCTCTTCCCTTGCCGTCACGGTTTCTCTGGCTTTCCCACATGTCCCTCTTTTCCATCTTTTCCCTCGCGTGTCTCTTTCCCCTCTCTTGTGTCTCTCTCCCCTCTTCCTTTCGGTCCCAGTGTTCCCTATTTTCTCGCTCCTTCCCCCATTCCCTCTCACTCCTCCACTCTCTCTCTTCCCTCCGCTGTCACTGTTCTCCGGCTTTCCCACAAATCCCTCTTTTCCATCTGTTCCCTCGCCTTACTCTTTTCCCCTCGCCTGTGTCTCTCTCCCCTCTTCCTTTCGGTCCCTATTTTCCCCATTTTCTCTCGCCTTCCCCCATTCCCTCTCACTCCTCCACTCTCTCTATTCCCTCGGCCGTCACGGTTTCTCTGGCTTTCCCACAAATCCCTCTTTTCCATCTGTTCCCTCGCCTTACTCTTTCCCCTCGCCTGTGTCTCTCTCCCCTCTTCCTTTCGGTCCCTATTTTCCCCATTTTCTCGCTCCTTCCCCCATTCCCTCCCACTCCTCCACTCTCTCTCTTCCCTCGGCTGTCACTGTTCTCCGGCTTTCCCACAAATCCCTCTTTTCCATCTGTTCTCTCGCGTGTCTCTTTCCCCTCGCTTGTGTCTCTCTCCCCTCTTCCTTTCGGTCCCTATTTTCCCCATTTTCCCTCGCCTTCCCCCATTCCCTCTCACTCCTCCACTCTCTCTCTTCCCTTGCCGTCACGGTTTCTCCGGCTTTCCCACAAATCCCTCTTTTCCATCTGTTCCCTCGCCTTACTCTTTCCCCTCGCCTGTGTCTCTCTCCCCTCTTCCTTTCGGTCCCAATGTTCCCTATTTTCTCGCTCCTTCCCCCATTCCCTCTCACTCCTCCACTCTCTCTCTTCCCTCGGCTGTCACTGTTCTCCGGCTTTCCCACAAATCCCTCTTTTCCATCTGTTCCCTCGCGTGTCTCTTTCCCCTCGCCTGTGTCTCTCTCCCCTCTTCCTTTCGGTCCCTATTTTCTCCATTTTCTCTCGCCTTCCCCCATTCCCTCTCACTCCTCCACTCTCTCTCTTCCCTTGCCGTCACGGTTTCTCTGGCTTTCCCACATTTCCCTCTTTTCCATCTTTTCCCTCGCGTGTCTCTTTCCCCTCGCTTGTGTCTCTCTCCCCTCTTACTTTCGGTCCCAATGTTCCCTATTTTCTCGCTCCTTCCCCCATTCCCTCTCACTCCTCCACTCTCTCTCTTCCCTCGGCTGTCACTGTTCTCCGGCTTTCCCACAAATCCCTCTTTTCCATCTGTTCCCTCCCCTTACTCTTTCCCCTCGCCTGTGTCTCTCTCCCCTCTTCCTTTCGGTCCCTATTTTCCCCATTTTCTCTCGCCTTCCCCCATTCCCTCTCACTCCTCCACTCTCTCTCTTCCCTTGCCGTCACGGTTTCTCTGGCTTTCCCACATTTCCCTCTTTTCCATCGTTCCCCTCGCATGTCTCTTTCCCCTCGCTTGTGTCTCTCTCCCCTCTTCCTTTCGGTCCCTATTTTCCCCATTTTCTCTCGCCTTCCCCCATTCCCTCTCACTCCTCCACTCTCTCTCTTCCCTTGCCGTCACGGTTTCTCTGGCTTTCCCACATTTCCCTCTTTTCCATCTGTTCCCTCGCGTGTCTCTTTCCCCTCGCTTGTGTCTCTCTCCCCTCTTCCTTTCGGTCCCAGTGTTCCCTATTTTCTCGCTCCTTCCCCCATTCCCTCTCACTCCTCCACTCTCTCTCTTCCCTCGGCTGTCACTGTTCTCCGGCTTTCCCACAAATCCCTCTTTTCCATCTGTTCCCTCGCATGTCTCTTTCCCCTCGCCTGTGTCTCTCTCCCCTCTTCCTTTCGGTCCCTATATTCCCCATTTTCTCTCGCCTTCCCCCATTCCCTCTCACTCCTCCACTCTCTCTCTTCCCTTGCCGTCACGGTTTCTCTGGCTTTCCCACATTTCCCTCTTTTCCATCTTTTCCCTCGCGTGTCTCTTTCCCCTCGCTTGTGTCTCTCTCCCCTCTTCCTTTCGGTCCCAATGTTCCCTATTTTCTCGCTCCTTCCCCCATTCCCTCTCACTCCTCCACTCTCTCTCTTCCCTCGGCTGTCACTGTTCTCCGGCTTTCCCACAAATCCCTCTTTTCCATCTGTTCCCTCGCCTTACTCTTTTCCCCTCGCCTGTGTCTCTCTCCCCTCTTCCTTTCGGTCCCTATTTTCCCCATTTTCTCTCGCCTTCCCCCATTCCCTCTCACTCCTCCACTCTCTCTATTCCCTCGGCCGTCACGGTTTCTCTGGCTTTCCCACAAATCCCTCTTTTCCATCTGTTCCCTCGCCTTACTCTTTCCCCTCGCCTGTGTCTCTCTCCCCTCTTCCTTTCGGTCCCTATTTTCCCCATTTTCTCGCTCCTTCCCCCATTCCCTCCCACTCCTCCACTCTCTCTCTTCCCTCGGCTGTCACTGTTCTCCGGCTTTCCCACAAATCCCTCTTTTCCATCTGTTCTCTCGCGTGTCTCTTTCCCCTCGCTTGTGTCTCTCTCCCCTCTTCCTTTCGGTCCCTATTTTCCCCATTTTCCCTCGCCTTCCCCCATTCCCTCTCACTCCTCCACTCTCTCTCTTCCCTTGCCGTCACGGTTTCTCTGGCTTTCCCACATTTCCCTCTTTTCCATCTTTTCCCTCGCGTGTCTCTTTCCCCTCGCTTGTGTCTCTCTCCCCTCTTCCTTTCGGTCCCAATGTTCCCTATTTTCTCGCTCCTTCCCCCATTCCCTCTCACTCCTCCACTCTCTCTCTTCCCTTGCCGTCACGGTTTCTCTGGCTTTCCCACATTTCCCTCTTTTCCATCTTTTCCCTCGCGTGTCTCTTTCCCCTCGCTTGTGTCTCTCTCCCCTCTTCCTTTCGGTCCCAATGTTCCCTATTTTCTCGCTCCTTCCCCCATTCCCTCTCACTCCTCCACTCTCTCTCTTCCCTCGGCTGTCACTGTTCTCCGGCTTTCCCACAAATCCCTCTTTTCCATCTGTTCCCTCGCCTTACTCTTTCCCCTCGCTTGTGTCTCTCTCCCCTCTTCATTTCGGTCCCTATTTTCCCCATTTTCTCTCGCCTTCCCCCATTCCCTCTCACTCCTCCACTCTCTCTCTTCCCTTGCCGTCACGGTTTCTCTGGCTTTCCCACATTTCCCTCTTTTCCATCTTTTCCCTCGCGTGTCTCTTTCCCCTCTCTTGTGTCTCTCTCCCCTCTTCCTTTCGGTCCCAGTGTTCCCTATTTTCTCGCTCCTTCCCCCATTCCCTCTCACTCCTCCACTCTCTCTCTTCCCTCCGCTGTCACTGTTCTCCGGCTTTCCCACAAATCCCTCTTTTCCATCTGTTCCCTCGCCTTACTCTTTTCCCCTCGCCTGTGTCTCTCTCCCCTCTTCCTTTCGGTCCCTATTTTCCCCATTTTCTCTCGCCTTCCCCCATTCCCTCTCACTCCTCCACTCTCTCTATTCCCTCGGCCGTCACGGTTTCTCTGGCTTTCCCACAAATCCCTCTTTTCCATCTGTTCCCTCGCCTTACTCTTTCCCCTCGCCTGTGTCTCTCTCCCCTCTTCCTTTCGGTCCCTATATTCCCCATTTTCTCTCGCCTTCCCCCATTCCCTCTCACTCCTCCACTCTCTCTCTTCCCTTGCCGTCACGGTTTCTCTGGCTTTCCCACATTTCCCTCTTTTCCATCTTTTCCCTCGCGTGTCTCTTTCCCCTCGCTTGTGTCTCTCTCCCCTCTTCCTTTCGGGCCCAATGTTCCCTATTTTCTCGCTCCTTCCCCCATTCCCTCTCACTCCTCCACTCTCTCTCTTCCCTCGGCTGTCACTGTTCTCCGGCTTTCCCACAAATCCCTCTTTTCCATCTGTTCCCTCGCCTTACTCTTTCCCCTCGCCTGTGTCTCTCTCCCCTCTTCCTTTCGGTCCCTATTTTCCCCATTTTCTCTCGCCTTCCCCCATTCCCTCTCACTCCTCCACTCTCTCTATTCCCTCGGCCGTCACGGTTTCTCTGGTTTTCCCACAAATCCCTCTTTTCCATCTGTTCCCTCGCCTTACTCTTTCCCCTCGCCTGTGTCTCTCTCCCCTCTTCCTTTCGGTCCCAATGTTCCCTATTTTCTCGCTCCTTTACCCATTCCCTCTCACTCCTCCACTCTCTCTCTTCCCTCGGCTGTCACTGTTCTCCGGCTTTCCCACAAATCCCTCTTTTCCATCTGTTCCCTCGCCTTACTCTTTCCCCTCGCTTGTGTCTCTCTCCCCTCTTCATTTCGGTCCCTATTTTCCCCATTTTCTCTCGCCTTCCCCCATTCCCTCTCACTCCTCCACTCTCTCTCTTCCCTTGCCGTCACGGTTTCTCTGGCTTTCCCACATTTCCCTCTTTTCCATCTTTTCCCTCGCGTGTCTCTTTCCCCTCTCTTGTGTCTCTCTCCCCTCTTCCTTTCGGTCCCAGTGTTCCCTATTTTCTCGCTCCTTCCCCCATTCCCTCTCACTCCTCCACTCTCTCTCTTCCCTCCGCTGTCACTGTTCTCCGGCTTTCCCACAAATCCCTCTTTTCCATCTGTTCCCTCGCCTTACTCTTTCCCCTCGCCTGTGTCTCTCTCCCCTCTTCCTTTCGGTCCCTATTTTCCCCATTTTCTCGCTCCTTCCCCCATTCCCTCCCACTCCTCCACTCTCTCTCTTCCCTCGGCTGTCACTGTTCTCCGGCTTTCCCACAAATCCCTCTTTTCCATCTGTTCTCTCGCGTGTCTCTTTCCCCTCGCTTGTGTCTCTCTCCCCTCTTCCTTTCGGTCCCTATTTTCCCCATTTTCCCTCGCCTTCCCCCATTCCCTCTCACTCCTCCACTCTCTCTCTTCCCTTGCCGTCATGGTTTCTCCGGCTTTCCCACAAATCCCTCTTTTCCATCTGTTCCCTCGCGTGTCTCTTTCCCCTCGCTTGTGTCTTTCTCCCCTCTTACTTTCGGTCCCAATGTTCCCTATTTTCTCGCTCCTTCCCCCATTCCCTCTCACTCCTCCACTCTCTCTCTTCCCTCGGCTGTCACTGTTCTCCGGCTTTCCCACAAATCCCTCTTTTCCATCTGTTCCCTCGCCTTACTCTTTCCCCTCGCCTGTGTCTCTCTCCCCTCTTCCTTTCGGTCCCTATTTTCCCCATTTTCTCTCGCCTTCCCCCATTCCCTCTCACTCCTCCACTCTCTCTCTTCCCTTGCCGTCACGGTTTCTCTGGCTTTCCCACAAATCCCTCTTTTCCATCTGTTCCCTCGCGTGTGTCTTTCCCCTCGCTTGTGTCTCTCTCCCCTCTTCCTTTCGGTCCCTATTTTCCCCATTTTCTCTCGCCTTCCCCCATTCCCTCTCACTCCTCCACTCTCTCTCTTCCCTTGCCGTCACGGTTTCTCTGGCTTTCCCACATTTCCCTCTTTTCCATCTTTTCCCTCGCGTGTCTCTTTCCCCTCGCTTGAGTCTCTCTCCCCTCTTCCTTTCGGTCCCTATTTTCCCCATTTTCTCTCGCCTTCCCCCATTCCCTCTCACTCCTCCACTCTCTCTCTTCCCTTGCCGTCACGGTTTCTCTGGCTTTCCCACATTTCCCTCTTTTCCATCTTTTCCCTCGCGTGTCTCTTTCCCCTCGCTTGTGTCTCTCTCCCCTCTTCCTTTCGGGCCCAATGTTCCCTATTTTCTCGCTCCTTCCCCCATTCCCTCTCACTCCTCCACTCTCTCTCTTCCCTCGGCTGTCACTGTTCTCCGGCTTTCCCACAAATCCCTCTTTTCCATCTGTTCCCTCGCCTTACTCTTTCCCCTCGCCTGTGTCTCTCTCCCCTCTTCCTTTCGGTCCCTATTTTCCCCATTTTCTCTCGCCTTCCCCCATTCCCTCTCACTCCTCCACTCTCTCTATTCCCTCGGCCGTCACGGTTTCTCTGGCTTTCCCACAAATCCCTCTTTTCCATCTGTTCCCTCGCCTTACTCTTTCCCCTCGCCTGTGTCTCTCTCCCCTCTTCCTTTCGGTCCCAATGTTCCCTATTTTCTCGCTCCTTTACCCATTCCCTCTCACTCCTCCACTCTCTCTCTTCCCTCGGCTGTCACTGTTCTCCGGCTTTCCCACAAATCCCTCTTTTCCATCTGTTCCCTCGCGTGTCTCTTTCCCCTCGCCTGTGTCTCTCTCCCCTCTTCCTTTCGGTCCCTATTTTCTCCATTTTCTCGCGCCTTCCCCCATTCCCTCTCACTCCTCCACTCTCTCTCTTCCCTTGCCGTCACGGTTTCTCTGGCTTTCCCACATTTCCCTCTTTTCCATCTTTTCCCTCGCGTGTCTCTTTCCCCTCGCTTGTGTCTTTCTCCCCTCTTACTTTCGGTCCCAATGTTCCCTATTTTCTCGCTCCTTCCCCCAGTCCCTCTCACTCCTCCACTCTCTCTCTTCCCTCGGCTGTCACTGTTCTCCGGCTTTCCCACAAATCCCTCTTTTCCATCTGTTCCCTCGCCTTACTCTTTCCCCTCGCCTGTGTCTCTCTCCCCTCTTCCTTTCGGTCCCTATTTTCCCCATTTTCTCTCGCCTTCCCCCATTCCCTCTCACTCCTCCACTCTCTCTCTTCCCTTGCCGTCACGGTTTCTCTGGCTTTCCCACATTTCCCTCTTTTCCATCGTTCCCCTCGCATGTCTCTTTCCCCTCGCTTGTGTCTCTCTCCCCTCTTCCTTTCGGTCCCTATTTTCCCCATTTTCTCTCGCCTTCCCCCATTCCCTCTCACTCCTCCACTCTCTCTCTTCCCTTGCCGTCACGGTTTCTCTGGCTTTCCCACATTTCCCTCTTTTCCATCTGTTCCCTCGCGTGTCTCTTTCCCCTCGCTTGTGTCTCTCTCCCCTCTTCCTTTCGGTCCCAGTGTTCCCTATTTTCTCGCTCCTTCCCCCATTCCCTCTCACTCCTCCACTCTCTCTCTTCCCTCGGCTGTCACTGTTCTCCGGCTTTCCCACAAATCCCTCTTTTCCATCTGTTCCCTCGCCTTACTCTTTCCCCTCGCCTGTGTCTCTCTCCCCTCTTCCTTTCGGTCCCTATATTCCCCATTTTCTCTCGCCTTCCCCCATTCCCTCTCACTCCTCCACTCTCTCTCTTCCCTTGCCGTCACGGTTTCTCTGGCTTTCCCACATTTCCCTCTTTTCCATCTTTTCCCTCGCGTGTCTCTTTCCCCTCGCTTGTGTCTCTCTCCCCTCTTCCTTTCGGTCCCAATGTTCCCTATTTTCTCGCTCCTTCCCCCATTCCCTCTCACTCCTCCACTCTCTCTCTTCCCTCGGCTGTCACTGTTCTCCGGCTTTCCCACAAATCCCTCTTTTCCATCTGTTCCCTCGCCTTACTCTTTTCCCCTCGCCTGTGTCTCTCTCCCCTCTTCCTTTCGGTCCCTATTTTCCCCATTTTCTCTCGCCTTCCCCCATTCCCTCTCACTCCTCCACTCTCTCTATTCCCTCGGCCGTCACGGTTTCTCTGGCTTTCCCACAAATCCCTCTTTTCCATCTGTTCCCTCGCCTTACTCTTTCCCCTCGCCTGTGTCTCTCTCCCCTCTTCCTTTCGGTCCCTATTTTCCCCATTTTCTCGCTCCTTCCCCCATTCCCTCCCACTCCTCCACTCTCTCTCTTCCCTCGGCTGTCACTGTTCTCCGGCTTTCCCACAAATCCCTCTTTTCCATCTGTTCTCTCGCGTGTCTCTTTCCCCTCGCTTGTGTCTCTCTCCCCTCTTCCTTTCGGTCCCTATTTTCCCCATTTTCCCTCGCCTTCCCCCATTCCCTCTCACTCCTCCACTCTCTCTCTTCCCTTGCCGTCATGGTTTCTCCGGCTTTCCCACAAATCCCTCTTTTCCATCTGTTCCCTCGCGTGTCTCTTTCCCCTCGCTTGTGTCTTTCTCCCCTCTTACTTTCGGTCCCAATGTTCCCTATTTTCTCGCTCCTTCCCCCATTCCCTCTCACTCCTCCACTCTCTCTCTTCCCTCGGCTGTCACTGTTCTCCGGCTTTCCCACAAATCCCTCTTTTCCATCTGTTCCCTCGCCTTACTCTTTCCCCTCGCCTGTGTCTCTCTCCCCTCTTCCTTTCGGTCCCTATTTTCCCCATTTTCTCTCGCCTTCCCCCATTCCCTCTCACTCCTCCACTCTCTCTCTTGCCTTGCCGTCACGGTTTCTCTGGCTTTCCCACATTTCCCTCTTTTCCATCGTTCCCCTCGCATGTCTCTTTCCCCTCGCTTGTGTCTCTCTCCCCTCTTCCTTTCGGTCCCTATTTTCCCCATTTTCTCTCGCCTTCCCCCATTCCCTCTCACTCCTCCACTCTCTCTCTTCCCTTGCCGTCACGGTTTCTCTGGCTTTCCCACATTTCCCTCTTTTCCATCTGTTCCCTCGCGTGTCTCTTTCCCCTCGCTTGTGTCTCTCTCCCCTCTTCCTTTCGGTCCCAATGTTCCCTATTTTCTCGGTCCTTCCCCCATTCCCTCTCACTCCTCCACTCTCTCTCTTCCCTCGGCTGTCACTGTTCTCCGGCTTTCCCACAAATCCCTCTTTTCCATCTGTTCCCTCGCGTGTCTCTTTCCCCTCGCTTGTGTCTCTCTCCCCTCTTCCTTTCGGTCCCTATTTTCCCCATTTTCTCTCGCCTTCCCCCATTCCCTCTCACTCCTCCACTCTCTCTCTTCCCTTGCCGTCACGGTTTCTCTGGCTTTCCCACATTTCCCTCTTTTCCATCTGTTCCCTCGCGTGTCTCTTTCCCCTCGCTTGTGTCTCTCTCCCCTCTTCCTTTCGGTCCCAATGTTCCCTATTTTCTCGCTCCTTCCCCCATTCCCTCTCACTCCTCCACTCTCTCTCTTCCCTCGGCTGTCACTGTTTTCCGGCTTTCCCACAAATCCCTCTTTTCCATCTGTTCCCTCGCCTTACTCTTTCCCCTCGCCTGTGTCTCTCTCCCCTCTTCCTTTCGGTCCCTATATTCCCCATTTTCTCTCGCCTTCCCCCATTCCCTCTCATTCCTCCACTCTCTCTCTTCCCTTGCCGTCACGGTTTCTCTGACTTTCCCACATTTCCCTCTTTTCCATCTTTTCCCTCGCGTGTCTCTTTCCCCTCGCTTGTGTCTCTCTCCCCTCTTCCTTTCGGTCCCAATGTTCCCTATTTTCTCGCTCCTTCCCCCATTCCCTCTCACCCCTCCACTCTCTCTCTTCCTTCGGCTGTCACTGTTCTCCGGCTTTCCCACAAATCCCTCTTTTCCATCTGTTCCCTCGCCTTACTCTTTCCCCTCGCCTGTGTCTCTCTCCCCTCTTCCTTTCGGTCCCTATTTTTCCCATTTTCTCTCGCCTTCCCCCATTCCCTCTCACTCCTCCACTCTCTCTCTTCCCTTGCCGTCACGGTTTCCCTGGCTTTCCCACATTTCCCTCTTTTCCATCTTTTCCCTCGCGTGTCTCTTTGCCCTCGCTTGTGTCTCTCTCCCCTCTTCCTTTCGGGCCCAATGTTCCCTATTTTCTCGCTCCTTCCCCCATTCCCTCTCACTCCTCCACTCTCTCTCTTCCCTCGGCTGTCACTGTTCTCCGGCTTTCCTACAAATCCCTCTTTTCCATCTGTTCCCTCGCGTGTCTCTTTCCCCTCGCTTGTGTCTCTCTCCCCTCTTCCTTTCGGTCCCTATTTTCCCCATTTTCTCTCGCCTTCCCCCATTCCCTCTCACTCCTCCACTCTCTCTCTTCCCTTGCCGTCACGGTTTCTCTGGCTTTCCCACATTTCCCTCTTTTCCATCTTTTCCCTCGCGTGTCTCTTTCCCCTCGCTTGTGTCTCTCTCCCCTCTTCCTTTCGGTCCCAGTGTTCCCTATTTTCTCGCTCCTTCCCCCATTCCCTCTCACTCCTCCACTCTCTCTCTTCCCTCGGCTGTCACTGTTCTCCGGCTTTCCCACAAATCCCTCTTTTCCATCTGTTCCCTCGCCTTACTCTTTCCCCTCGCCTGTGTCTCTCTCCCCTCTTCCTTTCGGTCCCTATTTTCCCCATTTTCTCTCGCCTTCCCCCATTCCCTCTCACTCCTCCACTCTCTCTCTTCCCTTGCCGTCACGGTTTCCCTGGCTTTCCCACATTTCCCTCTTTTCCATCTTTTCCCTCGCGTGTCTCTTTCCCCTCGCTTGTGTCTCTCTCCCCTCTTCCTTTCGGTCCCTATTTTCCCCATTTTCTCTCGCCTTCCCCCATTCCCTCTCACTCCTCCACTCTCTCTATTCCCTCGGCTGTCACTGTTCTCCGGCTTTCCCACATCTCCCTCTTTCCCATCTGTTCCCTAGCGTGTCTCTTTCCCCTCGCTTGTGTCTCTCTCCCCTCTTCCTTTCGGTCCCAATGTTCCCTATTTTCTCGCTCCTTCCCCCATTCCCTCTCACTCCTCCACTCTCTCTCTTCCCTCGGCTGTCACTCTTCTCCGGCTTTCCCACAAATCCCTCTTTTCCATCTGTTCCCTCGCCTTACTCTTTCCCCTCGCTTGTGTCTCTCTCCCCTCTTCCTTTCGGTCCCAATGTTCCCTATTTTCTCGCTCCTTCCCCCATTCCCTCTCACCCCTCCACTCTCTCTCTTCCTTCGGCTGTCACTGTTCTCCGGCTTTCCCACAAATCCCTCTTTTCCATCTGTTCCCTCGCCTTACTCTTTCCCCTCGCCTGTGTCTCTCTCCCCTCTTCCTTTCGGTCCCTATTTTTCCCATTTTCTCTCGCCTTCCCCCATTCCCTCTCACTCCTCCACTCTCTCTCTTCCCTTGCCGTCACGGTTTCCCTGGCTTTCCCACATTTCCCTCTTTTCCATCTTTTCCCTCGCGTGTCTCTTTGCCCTCGCTTGTGTCTCTCTCCCCTCTTCCTTTCGGGCCCAATGTTCCCTATTTTCTCGCTCCTTCCCCCATTCCCTCTCACTCCTCCACTCTCTCTCTTCCCTCGGCTGTCACTGTTCTCCGGCTTTCCTACAAATCCCTCTTTTCCATCTGTTCCCTCGCGTGTCTCTTTCCCCTCGCTTGTGTCTCTCTCCCCTCTTCCTTTCGGTCCCTATTTTCCCCATTTTCTCTCGCCTTCCCCCATTCCCTCTCACTCCTCCACTCTCTCTCTTCCCTTGCCGTCACGGTTTCTCTGGCTTTCCCACATTTCCCTCTTTTCCATCTTTTCCCTCGCGTGTCTCTTTCCCCTCGCTTGTGTCTCTCTCCCCTCTTCCTTTCGGTCCCAGTGTTCCCTATTTTCTCGCTCCTTCCCCCATTCCCTCTCACTCCTCCACTCTCTCTCTTCCCTCGGCTGTCACTGTTCTCCGGCTTTCCCACAAATCCCTCTTTTCCATCTGTTCCCTCGCCTTACTCTTTCCCCTCGCCTGTGTCTCTCTCCCCTCTTCCTTTCGGTCCCTATTTTCCCCATTTTCTCTCGCCTTCCCCCATTCCCTCTCACTCCTCCACTCTCTCTCTTCCCTTGCCGTCACGGTTTCCCTGGCTTTCCCACATTTCCCTCTTTTCCATCTTTTCCCTCGCGTGTCTCTTTCCCCTCGCTTGTGTCTCTCTCCCCTCTTCCTTTCGGTCCCTATTTTCCCCATTTTCTCTCGCCTTCCCCCATTCCCTCTCACTCCTCCACTCTCTCTATTCCCTCGGCTGTCACTGTTTTCCAGCTTTCCCACATCTCCCTCTTTCCCATCTGTTCCCTAGCGTGTCTCTTTCCCCTCGCTTGTGTCTCTCTCCCCTCTTCCTTTCGGTCCCAATGTTCCCTATTTTCTCGCTCCTTCCCCCATTCCCTCTCACTCCTCCACTCTCTCTCTTCCCTCGGCTGTCACTCTTCTCCGGCTTTCCCACAAATCCCTCTTTTCCATCTGTTCCCTCGCCTTACTCTTTCCCCTCGCTTGTGTCTCTCTCCCCTCTTCCTTTCGGTCCCTATTTTCCCCATTTTCTCTCGCCTTCCCCCATTCCCTCTCACTCCTCCACTCTCTCTCTTCCCTTGCCGTCACGGTTTCTCTGGCTTTCCCACAAATCCCTCTTTTCCATCTGTTCCCTCGCGTGTGTCTTTCCCCTCGCTTGTGTCTCTCTCCCCTCTTCCTTTCGGTCCCTATTTTCCCCATTTTCTCTCGCCTTCCCCCATTCCCTCTCACTCCTCCACTCTCTCTCTTCCCTTGCCGTCACGGTTTCTCTGGCTTTCCCACATTTCCCTCTTTTCCATCTTTTCCCTCGCGTGTCTCTTTCCCCTCGCTTGAGTCTCTCTCCCCTCTTCCTTTCGGTCCCTATTTTCCCCATTTTCTCTCGCCTTCCCCCATTCCCTCTCACTCCTCCACTCTCTCTCTTCCCTTGCCGTCACGGTTTCTCTGGCTTTCCCACATTTCCCTCTTTTCCATCTTTTCCCTCGCGTGTCTCTTTCCCCTCGCTTGTGTCTCTCTCCCCTCTTCCTTTCGGGCCCAATGTTCCCTATTTTCTCGCTCCTTCCCCCATTCCCTCTCACTCCTCCACTCTCTCTCTTCCCTCGGCTGTCACTGTTCTCCGGCTTTCCCACAAATCCCTCTTTTCCATCTGTTCCCTCGCCTTACTCTTTCCCCTCGCCTGTGTCTCTCTCCCCTCTTCCTTTCGGTCCCTATTTTCCCCATTTTCTCTCGCCTTCCCCCATTCCCTCTCACTCCTCCACTCTCTCTCTTCCCTTGCCGTCACGGTTTCCCTGGCTTTCCCACATTTCCCTCTTTTCCATCTTTTCCCTCGCGTGTCTCTTTGCCCTCGCTTGTGTCTCTCTCCCCTCTTCCTTTCGGGCCCAATGTTCCCTATTTTCTCGCTCCTTCCCCCATTCCCTCTCACTCCTCCACTCTCTCTCTTCCCTCGGCTGTCACTGTTCTCCGGCTTTCCTACAAATCCCTCTTTTCCATCTGTTCCCTCGCGTGTCTCTTTCCCCTCGCTTGTGTCTCTCTCCCCTCTTCCTTTCGGTCCCTATTTTCCCCATTTTCTCTCGCCTTCCCCCATTCCCTCTCACTCCTCCACTCTCTCTCTTCCCTTGCCGTCACGGTTTCTCTGGCTTTCCCACATTTCCCTCTTTTCCATCTTTTCCCTCGCGTGTCTCTTTCCCCTCGCTTGTGTCTCTCTCCCCTCTTCCTTTCGGTCCCAGTGTTCCCTATTTTCTCGCTCCTTCCCCCATTCCCTCTCACTCCTCCACTCTCTCTCTTCCCTCGGCTGTCACTGTTCTCCGGCTTTCCCACAAATCCCTCTTTTCCATCTGTTCCCTCGCCTTACTCTTTCCCCTCGCCTGTGTCTCTCTCCCCTCTTCCTTTCGGTCCCTATTTTCCCCATTTTCTCTCGCCTTCCCCCATTCCCTCTCACTCCTCCACTCTCTCTCTTCCCTTGCCGTCACGGTTTCCCTGGCTTTCCCACATTTCCCTCTTTTCCATCTTTTCCCTCGCGTGTCTCTTTCCCCTCGCTTGTGTCTCTCTCCCCTCTTCCTTTCGGTCCCTATTTTCCCCATTTTCTCTCGCCTTCCCCCATTCCCTCTCACTCCTCCACTCTCTCTATTCCCTCGGCTGTCACTGTTTTCCAGCTTTCCCACATCTCCCTCTTTCCCATCTGTTCCCTAGCGTGTCTCTTTCCCCTCGCTTGTGTCTCTCTCCCCTCTTCCTTTCGGTCCCAATGTTCCCTATTTTCTCGCTCCTTCCCCCATTCCCTCTCACTCCTCCACTCTCTCTCTTCCCTCGGCTGTCACTCTTCTCCGGCTTTCCCACAAATCCCTCTTTTCCATCTGTTCCCTCGCCTTACTCTTTCCCCTCGCTTGTGTCTCTCTCCCCTCTTCCTTTCGGTCCCAATGTTCCCTATTTTCTCGCTCCTTCCCCCATTCCCTCTCACCCCTCCACTCTCTCTCTTCCTTCGGCTGTCACTGTTCTCCGGCTTTCCCACAAATCCCTCTTTTCCATCTGTTCCCTCGCCTTACTCTTTCCCCTCGCCTGTGTCTCTCTCCCCTCTTCCTTTCGGTCCCTATTTTTCCCATTTTCTCTCGCCTTCCCCCATTCCCTCTCACTCCTCCACTCTCTCTCTTCCCTTGCCGTCACGGTTTCCCTGGCTTTCCCACATTTCCCTCTTTTCCATCTTTTCCCTCGCGTGTCTCTTTGCCCTCGCTTGTGTCTCTCTCCCCTCTTCCTTTCGGGCCCAATGTTCCCTATTTTCTCGCTCCTTCCCCCATTCCCTCTCACTCCTCCACTCTCTCTCTTCCCTCGGCTGTCACTGTTCTCCGGCTTTCCTACAAATCCCTCTTTTCCATCTGTTCCCTCGCGTGTCTCTTTCCCCTCGCTTGTGTCTCTCTCCCCTCTTCCTTTCGGTCCCTATTTTCCCCATTTTCTCTCGCCTTCCCCCATTCCCTCTCACTCCTCCACTCTCTCTCTTCCCTTGCCGTCACGGTTTCTCTGGCTTTCCCACATTTCCCTCTTTTCCATCTTTTCCCTCGCGTGTCTCTTTCCCCTCGCTTGTGTCTCTCTCCCCTCTTCCTTTCGGTCCCAGTGTTCCCTATTTTCTCGCTCCTTCCCCCATTCCCTCTCACTCCTCCACTCTCTCTCTTCCCTCGGCTGTCACTGTTCTCCGGCTTTCCCACAAATCCCTCTTTTCCATCTGTTCCCTCGCCTTACTCTTTCCCCTCGCCTGTGTCTCTCTCCCCTCTTCCTTTCGGTCCCTATTTTCCCCATTTTCTCTCGCCTTCCCCCATTCCCTCTCACTCCTCCACTCTCTCTCTTCCCTTGCCGTCACGGTTTCCCTGGCTTTCCCACATTTCCCTCTTTTCCATCTTTTCCCTCGCGTGTCTCTTTCCCCTCGCTTGTGTCTCTCTCCCCTCTTCCTTTCGGTCCCTATTTTCCCCATTTTCTCTCGCCTTCCCCCATTCCCTCTCACTCCTCCACTCTCTCTATTCCCTCGGCTGTCACTGTTTTCCAGCTTTCCCACATCTCCCTCTTTCCCATCTGTTCCCTAGCGTGTCTCTTTCCCCTCGCTTGTGTCTCTCTCCCCTCTTCCTTTCGGTCCCAATGTTCCCTATTTTCTCGCTCCTTCCCCCATTCCCTCTCACTCCTCCACTCTCTCTCTTCCCTCGGCTGTCACTCTTCTCCGGCTTTCCCACAAATCCCTCTTTTCCATCTGTTCCCTCGCCTTACTCTTTCCCCTCGCTTGTGTCTCTCTCCCCTCTTCCTTTCGGTCCCTATTTTCCCCATTTTCTCTCGCCTTCCCCCATTCCCTCTCACTCCTCCACTCTCTCTCTTCCCTTGCCGTCACGGTTTCTCTGGCTTTCCCACAAATCCCTCTTTTCCATCTGTTCCCTCGCGTGTGTCTTTCCCCTCGCTTGTGTCTCTCTCCCCTCTTCCTTTCGGTCCCTATTTTCCCCATTTTCTCTCGCCTTCCCCCATTCCCTCTCACTCCTCCACTCTCTCTCTTCCCTTGCCGTCACGGTTTCTCTGGCTTTCCCACATTTCCCTCTTTTCCATCTTTTCCCTCGCGTGTCTCTTTCCCCTCGCTTGAGTCTCTCTCCCCTCTTCCTTTCGGTCCCTATTTTCCCCATTTTCTCTCGCCTTCCCCCATTCCCTCTCACTCCTCCACTCTCTCTCTTCCCTTGCCGTCACGGTTTCTCTGGCTTTCCCACATTTCCCTCTTTTCCATCTTTTCCCTCGCGTGTCTCTTTCCCCTCGCTTGTGTCTCTCTCCCCTCTTCCTTTCGGGCCCAATGTTCCCTATTTTCTCGCTCCTTCCCCCATTCCCTCTCACTCCTCCACTCTCTCTCTTCCCTCGGCTGTCACTGTTCTCCGGCTTTCCCACAAATCCCTCTTTTCCATCTGTTCCCTCGCCTTACTCTTTCCCCTCGCCTGTGTCTCTCTCCCCTCTTCCTTTCGGTCCCTATTTTCCCCATTTTCTCTCGCCTTCCCCATTCCCTCTCACTCCTCCACACTCTCTCTTCCCTCGGCTGTCACTGTTTTCCAGCTTTCCCACATCTCCCTCTTTCCCATCTGTTCCCTAGCGTGTCTCTTTCCCCTCGCTTGTGTCTCTCTCCGCTCTTCCTTTCGGTCCCAATGTTCCCTATTTTCTCGCTCCTTCCCCCATTCCCTCTCACTCCTCCACTCTCTCTATTCCCTCGGCCGTCACGGTTTCTCTGGCTTTCCCACAAATCCCTCTTTTCCATCTGTTCCCTCGCCTTACTCTTTCCCCTCGCCTGTGTCTCTCTCCCCTCTTCCTTTCGGTCCCTATTTTCCCCATTTTCTCGCTCCTTCCCCCATTCCCTCCCACTCCTCCACTCTCTCTCTTCCCTCGGCTGTCACTGTTCTCCGGCTTTCCCACAAATCCCTCTTTTCCATCTGTTCTCTCGCGTGTCTCTTTCCCCTCGCTTGTGTCTCTCTCCCCTCTTCCTTTCGGTCCCTATTTTCCCCATTTTCCCTCGCCTTCCCCCATTCCCTCTCACTCCTCCACTCTCTCTCTTCCCTTGCCGTCACGGTTTCTCCGGCTTTCCCACAAATCCCTCTTTTCCATCTGTTCCCTCGCGTGTCTCTTTCCCCTCGCTTGTGTCTTTCTCCCCTCTTACTTTCGGTCCCAATGTTCCCTATTTTCTCGCTCCTTCCCCCATTCCCTCTCACTCCTCCACTCTCTCTCTTCCCTCGGCTGTCACTGTTCTCCGGCTTTCCCACAAATCCCTCTTTTCCATCTGTTCCCTCGCCTTACTCTTTCCCCTCGCCTGTGTCTCTCTCCCCTCTTCCTTTCGGTCCCTATTTTCCCCATTTTCTCTCGCCTTCCCCCATTCCCTCTCACTCCTCCACTCTCTCTCTTCCCTTGCCGTCACGGTTTCTCTGGCTTTCCCACATTTCCCTCTTTTCCATCGTTCCCCTCGCATGTCTCTTTCCCCTCGCTTGTGTCTCTCTCCCCTCTTCCTTTCGGTCCCTATTTTCCCCATTTTCTCTCGCCTTCCCCCATTCCCTCTCACTCCTCCACTCTCTCTCTTCCCTTGCCGTCACGGTTTCTCTGGCTTTCCCACATTTCCCTCTTTTCCATCTGTTCCCTAGCGTGTCTCTTTCCCCTCGCTTGTGTCTCTCTCCCCTCTTCCTTTCGGTCCCAATGTTCCCTATTTTCTCGCTCCTTCCCCCATTCCCTCTCACTCCTCCACTCTCTCTCTTCCCTCGGCTGTCACTCTTCTCCGGCTTTCCCACAAATCCCTCTTTTCCATCTGTTCCCTCGCCTTACTCTTTCCCCTCGCTTGTGTCTCTCTCCCCTCTTCCTTTCGGTCCCTATTTTCCCCATTTTCTCTCGCCTTCCCCCATTCCCTCTCACTCCTCCACTCTCTCTCTTCCCTTGCCGTCACGGTTTCTCTGGCTTTCCCACAAATCCCTCTTTTCCATCTGTTCCCTCGCGTGTGTCTTTCCCCTCGCTTGTGTCTCTCTCCCCTCTTCCTTTCGGTCCCTATTTTCCCCATTTTCTCTCGCCTTCCCCCATTCCCTCTCACTCCTCCACTCTCTCTCTTCCCTTGCCGTCACGGTTTCTCTGGCTTTCCCACATTTCCCTCTTTTCCATCTTTTCCCTCGCGTGTCTCTTTCCCCTCGCTTGAGTCTCTCTCCCCTCTTCCTTTCGGTCCCTATTTTCCCCATTTTCTCTCGCCTTCCCCCATTCCCTCTCACTCCTCCACTCTCTCTCTTCCCTTGCCGTCACGGTTTCTCTGGCTTTCCCACATTTCCCTCTTTTCCATCTTTTCCCTCGCGTGTCTCTTTCCCCTCGCTTGTGTCTCTCTCCCCTCTTCCTTTCGGGCCCAATGTTCCCTATTTTCTCGCTCCTTCCCCCATTCCCTCTCACTCCTCCACTCTCTCTCTTCCCTCGGCTGTCACTGTTCTCCGGCTTTCCCACAAATCCCTCTTTTCCATCTGTTCCCTCGCCTTACTCTTTCCCCTCGCCTGTGTCTCTCTCCCCTCTTCCTTTCGGTCCCTATTTTCCCCATTTTCTCTCGCCTTCCCCATTCCCTCTCACTCCTCCACACTCTCTCTTCCCTCGGCTGTCACTGTTTTCCAGCTTTCCCACATCTCCCTCTTTCCCATCTGTTCCCTAGCGTGTCTCTTTCCCCTCGCTTGTGTCTCTCTCCCCTCTTCCTTTCGGTCCCAATGTTCCCTATTTTCTCGCTCCTTCCCCCATTCCCTCTCACTCCTCCACTCTCTCTATTCCCTCGGCCGTCACGGTTTCTCTGGCTTTCCCACAAATCCCTCTTTTCCATCTGTTCCCTCGCCTTACTCTTTCCCCTCGCCTGTGTCTCTCTCCCCTCTTCCTTTCGGTCCCAATGTTCCCTATTTTCTCGCTCCTTTACCCATTCCCTCTCACTCCTCCTCTCTCTGTCTTCCCTCGGCTGTCACTGTTCTCCGGCTTTCCCACAAATCCCTCTTTTCCATCTGTTCCCTCGCCTTACTCTTTCCCCTCGCCTGTGTCTCTCTCCCCTCTTCCTTTCGGTCCCTATTTTCCCCATTTTCTCTAGCCTTCCCCCATTCCCTCTCACTCCTCCACTCTCTCTATTCCCTCGGCCGTCACGGTTTCTCTGGCTTTCCCACAAATCCCTCTTTTCCATCTGTTCCCTCGCCTTACTCTTTCCCCTCGCCTGTGTCTCTCTCCCCTCTTCCTTTCGGTCCCAATGTTCCCTATTTTCTCGCTCCTTTACCCATTCCCTCTCACTCCTCCACTCTCTCTCTTCCCTCGGCTGTCACTGTTCTCCGGCTTTCCCACAAATCCCTCTTTTCCATCTGTTCCCTCGCGTGTCTCTTTCCCCTCGCCTGTGTCTCTCTCCCCTCTTCCTTTCGGTCCCTATTTTCTCCATTTTCTCTCGCCTTCCCCCATTCCCTCTCACTCCTCCACTCTCTCTCTTCCCTTGCCGTCACGGTTTCTCTGGCTTTCCCACATTTCCCTCTTTTCCATCTTTTCCCTCGCGTGTCTCTTTCCCCTCGCTTGTGTCTTTCTCCCCTCTTACTTTCGGTCCCAATGTTCCCTATTTTCTCGCTCCTTCCCCCATTCCCTCTCACTCCTCCACTCTCTCTCTTCCCTCGGCTGTCACTGTTCTCCGGCTTTCCCACAAATCCCTCTTTTCCATCTGTTCCCTCGCCTTACTCTTTCCCCTCGCCTGTGTCTCTCTCCCCTCTTCCTTTCGGTCCCTATTTTCCCCATTTTCTCTCGCCTTCCCCCATTCCCTCTCACTCCTCCACTCTCTCTCTTCCCTTGCCGTCACGGTTTCTCTGGCTTTCCCACATTTCCCTCTTTTCCATCGTTCCCCTCGCATGTCTCTTTCCCCTCGCTTGTGTCTCTCTCCCCTCTTCCTTTCGGTCCCTATTTTCCCCATTTTCTCTCGCCTTCCCCCATTCCCTCTCACTCCTCCACTCTCTCTCTTCCCTTGCCGTCACGGTTTCTCTGGCTTTCCCACATTTCCCTCTTTTCCATCTGTTCCCTCGCGTGTCTCTTTCCCCTCGCTTGTGTCTCTCTCCCCTCTTCCTTTCGGTCCCAATGTTCCCTATTTTCTCGCTCCTTCCCCCATTCCCTCTCACTCCTCCACTCTCTCTCTTCCCTCGGCTGTCACTGTTCTCCGGCTTTCCCACAAATCCCTCTTTTCCATCTGTTCCCTCGCCTTACTCTTTCCCCTCGCCTGTGTCTCTCTCCCCTCTTCCTTTCGGTCCCTATATTCCCCATTTTCTCTCGCCTTCCCCCATTCCCTCTCACTCCTCCACTCTCTCTCTTCCCTTGCCGTCACGGTTTCCCTGGCTTTCCCACATTTCCCTCTTTTCCATCTTTTCCCTCGCGTGTCTCTTTGCCCTCGCTTGTGTCTCTCTCCCCTCTTCCTTTCGGGCTCAATGTTCCCTATTTTCTCGCTCCTTCCCCCATTCCCTCTCACTCCTCCACTCTCTCTCTTCCCTCGGCTGTCACTGTTCTCCGGCTTTCCCACAAATCCCTCTTTTCCATCTGTTCCCTCGCATGTCTCTTTCCCCTCGCTTGTGTCTCTCTCCCCTCTTCCTTTCGGTCCCTATTTTCCCCATTTTCTCTCGCCTTCCCCCATTCCCTCTCACTCCTCCACTCTCTCTCTTCCCTTGCCGTCACGGTTTCTCTGGCTTTCCCACATTTCCCTCTTTTCCATCTTTTCCCTCGCGTGTCTCTTTCCCCTCTCTTGTGTCTCTCTCCCCTCTTCCTTTCGGTCCCAGTGTTCCCTATTTTCTCGCTCCTTCCCCCATTCCCTCTCACTCCTCCACTCTCTCTCTTCCCTCCGCTGTCACTGTTCTCCGGCTTTCCCACAAATCCCTCTTTTCCATCTGTTCCCTCGCCTTACTCTTTTCCCCTCGCCTGTGTCTCTCTCCCCTCTTCCTTTCGGTCCCTATTTTCCCCATTTTCTCGCTCCTTCCCCCATTCCCTCCCACTCCTCCACTCTCTCTCTTCCCTCGGCTGTCACTGTTCTCCGGCTTTCCCACAAATCCCTCTTTTCCATCTGTTCCCTCGCGTGTCTCTTTCCCCTCGCTTGTGTCTCTCTCCCCTCTTCCTTTCGGTCCCTATTTTCCCCATTTTCTCTCGCCTTCCCCCATTCCCTCTCACTCCTCTACTCTCTCTCTTCCCTTGCCGTCATGGTTTCTCCGGCTTTCCCACAAATCCCTCTTTTCCATCTGTTCCCTCGCGTGTCTCTTTCCCCTCGCTTGTGTCTTTCTCCCCTCTTACTTTCGGTCCCAATGTTCCCTATTTTCTCGCTCCTTCCCCCATTCCCTCTCACTCCTCCACTCTCTCTCTTCCCTCGGCTGTCACTGTTCTCCGGCTTTCCCACAAATCCCTCTTTTCCATCTGTTCCCTCGCCTTACTCTTTCCCCTCGCCTGTGTCTCTCTCCCCTCTTCCTTTCGGTCCCTATTTTCCCCATTTTCTCTCGCCTTCCCCCATTCCCTCTCACTCCTCCACTCTCTCTCTTCCCTTGCCGTCACGGTTTCTCTGGCTTTCCCACATTTCCCTCTTTTCCATCGTTCCCCTCGCATGTCTCTTTCCCCTCGCTTGTGTCTCTCTCCCCTCTTCCTTTCGGTCCCTATTTTCCCCATTTTCTCTCGCCTTCCCCCATTCCCTCTCACTCCTCCACTCTCTCTCTTCCCTTGCCGTCACGGTTTCTCTGGCTTTCCCACATTTCCCTCTTTTCCATCTGTTCCCTCGCGTGTCTCTTTCCCCTCGCTTGTGTCTCTCTCCCCTCTTCCTTTCGGTCCCAATGTTCCCTATTTTCTCGGTGCTTCCCCCATTCCCTCTCACTCCTCCACTCTCTCTCTTCCCTCGGCTGTCACTGTTCTCCGGCTTTCCCACAAATCCCTCTTTTCCATCTGTTCCCTCGCATGTCTCTTTCCCCTCGCTTGTGTCTCTCTCCCCTCTTCCTTTCGGTCCCTATTTTCCCCATTTTCTCTCGCCTTCCCCCATTCCCTCTCACTCCTCCACTCTCTCTCTTCCCTTGCCGTCACGGTTTCTCTGGCTTTCCCACATTTCCCTCTTTTCCATCTTTTCCCTCGCGTGTCTCTTTCCCCTCGCTTGTGTCTCTCTCCCCTCTTCCTTTCGGTCCCAATGTTCCCTATTTTCTCGCTCCTTCCCCCATTCCCTCTCACCCCTCCACTCTCTCTCTTCCTTCGGCTGTCACTGTTCTCCGGCTTTCCCACAAATCCCTCTTTTCCATCTGTTCCCTCGCCTTACTCTTTCCCCTCGCCTGTGTCTCTCTCCCCTCTTCCTTTCGGTCCCTATTTTCCCCATTTTCTCTCGCCTTCCCCCATTCCCTCTCACTCCTCCACTCTCTCTCTTCCCTTGCCGTCACGGTTTCTCTGGCTTTCCCACATTTCCCTCTTTTCCATCTGTTCCCTCGCGTGTCTCTTTCCCCTCGCTTGTGTCTCTCTCCCCTCTTCCTTTCGGTCCCAATGTTCCCTATTTTCTCGGTCCTTCCCCCATTCCCTCTCACTCCTCCACTCTCTCTCTTCCCTCGGCTGTCACTGTTCTCCGGCTTTCCCACAAATCCCTCTTTTCCATCTGTTCCCTCGCATGTCTCTTTCCCCTCGCTTGTGTCTCTCTCCCCTCTTCCTTTCGGTCCCAATGTTCCCTATTTTCTCGCTCCTTCCCCCATTCCCTCTCACCCCTCCACTCTCTCTCTTCCTTCGGCTGTCACTGTTCTCCGGCTTTCCCACAAATCCCTCTTTTCCCATCTGTTCCCTCTCCTTACTCTTTCCGCTCGCCTGTGTCTCTCTCCCCTCTTCCTTTCGGTCCCTATTTTCCCCATTTTCTCTCGCCTTCCCCCATTCCCTCTCACTCCTCCACTCTCTCTATTCCCTCGGCCGTCACGGTTTCTCTGGCTTTCCCACATCTCCCTCTTTCCCATCTGTTCCCTCGCGTGTCTCTTTCCCCTCGCTTGTGTCTCTCTCCCCTCTTCCTTTCGGTCCCAATGTTCCCTATTTTCTCGCTCCTTCCCCCATTCCCTCTCACTCCTCCACTCTCTCTCTTCCCTCGGCTGTCACTGTTCTCCGGCTTTCCCACAAATCCCTCTTTTCCATCTGTTCCCTCTCGTGTCTCTTTCCCCTCGCTTGTGTCTCTCTCCCCTCTTCCTTTCGGTCCCTATTTTCCCCATTTTCTCTCGCCTTCCCCCATTCCCTCTTACTCCTCCACTCTCTCTCTTCCCTTGCCGTCACGGTTTCTCTGGCTTTCCCACATTTCCCTCTTTTCTATCTGTTCCCTCGCGTGTCTCTTTCCCCTCGCTTGTGTCTCTCTCCCCTCTTCCTTTCGGTCCCAATGTTCCCTATTTTCTCGGTCCTTCCCCCATTCCCTCTCACTCCTCCACTCTCTCTCTTCCCTCGGCTGTCACTGTTCTCCGGCTTTCCCACAAATCCCTCTTTTCCATCTGTTCCCTCGCGTGTCTCTTTCCCCTCGCCTGTGTCTCTCTCCCCTCTTCCTTTCGGTCCCTATATTCCCCATTTTCTCTCGCCTTCCCCCATTCCCTCTCACTCCTCCACTCTCTCTCTTCCCTTGCCGTCACGGTTTCTCTGGCTTTCCCACATTTCCCTCTTTTCCATCTTTTCCCTCGCGTGTCTCTTTCCCCTCGCTTGTGTCTCTCTCCCCTCTTCCTTTCGGTCCCAATGTTCCCTATTTTCTCGCTCCTTCCCCCATTCCCTCTCACTCCTCCACTCTCTCTCTTCCCTCGGCTGTCACTGTTCTCCGGCTTTCCCACAAATCCCTCTTTTCCATCGTTCCCCTCGCATGTCTCTTTCCCCTCGCTTGTGTCTCTCTCCCCTCTTCCTTTCGGTCCCTATTTTCTCCATTTTCTCTCGCCTTCCCCCATTCCCTCTCACTCCTCCACTCTCTCTCTTCCCTTGCCGTCACGGTTTCTCTGGCTTTCCCACATTTCCCTCTTTTCCATCTGTTCCCTCGCCTTACTCTTTCCCCTCGCTTGTGTCTCTCTCCCCTCTTCCTTTCGGTCCCAATGTTCCCTATATTCTCGCTCCTTCCCCCATTCCCTCTCACTCCTCCACTCTCTCTCTTCCCTCGGCCGTCACGGTTTCTCTGGCTTTCCCACATCTCCCTCTTTTCCATCTGTTCCCTCGCGTGTCTCTTTCCCCTCGCTTGTGTCTCTCTCACCTCTTCCTTTCGGTCCCTATTTTCCCCATTTTCTCTCGCCTTCCCCCATTCCCTCTCACTCCTCCACTCTCTCTCTTCCCTTGCCGTCACGGTTTCTCTGGCTTTCCCACATTTCCCTCTTTTCCATCTGTTCCCTCGCGTGTCTCTTTCCCCTCGCTTGTGTCTCTCTCCCCTCTTCCTTTCGGTCCCAATGTTCCCTATTTTCTCGGTCCTTCCCCCATTCCCTCTCACTCCTCCACTCTCTCTCTTCCCTCGGCTGTCACTGTTCTCCGGCTTTCCCACAAATCCCTCTTTTCCATCTGTTCCCTCGCATGTCTCTTTCCCCTCGCTTGTGTCTCTCTCCCCTCTTCCTTTCGGTCCCTATTTTCCCCATTTTCTCTCGCCTTCCCCCATTCCCTCTCACTCCTCCACTCTCTCTCTTCCCTTGCCGTCACGGTTTCTCTGGCTTTCCCACATTTCCCTCTTTTCCATCTGTTCCCTCGCGTGTCTCTTTCCCCTCGCTTGTGTCTCTCTCCCCTCTTCCTTTCGGTCCCAATGTTCCCTATTTTCTCGCTCCTTCCCCCATTCCCTCTCACTCCTCCACTCTCTCTCTTCCCTCGGCTGTCACTGTTTTCCGGCTTTCCCACAAATCCCTCTTTTCCATCTGTTCCCTCGCCTTACTCTTTCCCCTCGCCTGTGTCTCTCTCCCCTCTTCCTTTCGGTCCCTATATTCCCCATTTTCTCTCGCCTTCCCCCATTCCCTCTCATTTCTCCACTCTCTCTCTTCCCTTGCCGTCACGGTTTCTCTGTCTTTCCCACATTTCCCTCTTTTCCATCTTTTCCCTCGCGTGTCTCTTTCCCCTCGCTTGTGTCTCTCTCCCCTCTTCCTTTCGGTCCCAATGTTCCCTATTTTCTCGCTCCTTCCCCCATTCCCTCTCACTCCTCCACTCTCTCTCTTCCCTCGGCTGTCACTGTTCTCCGGCTTTCCCACAAATCCCTCTTTTCCACCTGTTCCCTCGCCTTACTCTTTCCCCTCGCCTGTGTCTCTCTCCCCTCTTCCTTTCGGTCCCTATTTTCCCCATTTTCTCTCGCCTTCCCCCATTCCCTCTCACTCCTCCACTCTCTCTCTTCCCTTGCCGTCACGGTTTCTCTGGCTTTCCCACATTTCCCTCTTTTCCATCGTTTCCCTCGCGTGTCTCTTTCCCCTCGCTTGTGTCTCTCTCCCCTCTTCCTTTCGGTCCCAATGTTCCCTATTTTCTCGCTCCTTCCCCCATTCCCTCTCACCCCTCCACTCTCTCTCTTCCTTCGGCTGTCACTGTTCTCCGGCTTTCCCACAAATCCCTCTTTTCCCATCTGTTCCCTCTCCTTACTCTTTCCGCTCGCCTGTGTCTCTCTCCCCTCTTCCTTTCGGTCCCTATTTTCCCCATTTTCTCTCGCCTTCCCCCATTCCCTCTCACTCCTCCACTCTCTCTATTCCCTCGGCCGTCACGGTTTCTCTGGCTTTCCCACATCTCCCTCTTTCCCATCTGTTCCCTCGCGTGTCTCTTTCCCCTCGCTTGTGTCTCTCTCCCCTCTTCCTTTCGGTCCCAATGTTCCCTATTTTCTCGCTCCTTCCCCCATTCCCTCTCACTCCTCCACTCTCTCTCTTCCCTCGGCTGTCACTGTTCTCCGGCTTTCCCACAAATCCCTCTTTTCCATCTGTTCCCTCTCGTGTCTCTTTCCCCTCGCTTGTGTCTCTCTCCCCTCTTCCTTTCGGTCCCTATTTTCCCCATTTTCTCTCGCCTTCCCCCATTCCCTCTTACTCCTCCACTCTCTCTCTTCCCTTGCCGTCACGGTTTCTCTGGCTTTCCCACATTTCCCTCTTTTCTATCTGTTCCCTCGCGTGTCTCTTTCCCCTCGCTTGTGTCTCTCTCCCCTCTTCCTTTCGGTCCCAATGTTCCCTATTTTCTCGGTCCTTCCCCCATTCCCTCTCACTCCTCCACTCTCTCTCTTCCCTCGGCTGTCACTGTTCTCCGGCTTTCCCACAAATCCCTCTTTTCCATCTGTTCCCTCGCATGTCTCTTTCCCCTCGCCTGTGTCTCTCTCCCCTCTTCCTTTCGGTCCCTATTTTCCCCATTTTCTCTCGCCTTCCCCCATTCCCTCTCACTCCTCCACTCTCTCTCTTCCCTTGCCGTCACGGTTTCTCTGGCTTTCCCACATTTCCCTCTTTTCCATCTTTTCCCTCGCGTGTCTCTTTCCCCTCGCTTGTGTCTCTCTCCCCTCTTCCTTTCGGTCCCAATGTTCCCTATTTTCTCGCTCCTTCCCCCATTCCCTCTCACTCCTCCACTCTCTCTCTTCCCTCGGCTGTCACTGTTCTCCGGCTTTCCCACAAATCCCTCTTTTCCATCGTTCCCCTCGCATGTCTCTTTCCCCTCGCTTGTGTCTCTCTCCCCTCTTCCTTTCGGTCCCTATTTTCCCCATTTTCTCTCGCCTTCCCCCATTCCCTCTCACTCCTCCACTCTCTCTCTTCCCTTGCCGTCACGGTTTCTCTGGCTTTCCCACATTTCCCTCTTTTCCATCTGTTCCCTCGCCTTACTCTTTCCCCTCGCTTGTGTCTCTCTCCCCTCTTCCTTTCGGTCCCAATGTTCCCTATATTCTCGCTCCTTCCCCCATTCCCTCTCACTCCTCCACTCTCTCTCTTCCCTCGGCCGTCACGGTTTCTCTGGCTTTCCCACATCTCCCTCTTTTCCATCTGTTCCCTCGCGTGTCTCTTTCCCCTCGCTTGTGTCTCTCTCACCTCTTCCTTTCGGTCCCTATTTTCCCCATTTTCTCTCGCCTTCCCCCATTCCCTCTCACTCCTCCACTCTCTCTCTTCCCTTGCTGTCACGGTTTCTCTGGCTTTCCCACATTTCCCTCTTTTCTATCGTTTCCCTCGCGTGTCTCTTTCCCCTCGCTTGTGTCTCTCTCTCCTCTTCCTTTCGGTCCCAATGTTCCCTATTTTCTCGGTCCTTCCCCCATTCCCTCTCACTCCTCCACTCTCTCTCTTCCCTCGGCTGTCACTGTTCTCCGGCTTTCCCACAAATCCCTCTTTTCCATCTGTTCCCTCGCATGTCTCTTTCCCCTCGCTTGTGTCTCTCTCCCCTCTTCCTTTCGGTCCCTATATTCCCCATTTTCTCTCGCCTTCCCCCATTCCCTCTCACTCCTCCACTCTCTCTCTTCCCTTGCCGTCACGGTTTCTCTGGCTTTCCCACATTTCCCTCTTTTCCATCTGTTCCCTCGCGTGTCTCTTTCCCCTCGCTTGTGTCTCTCTCCCCTCTTCCTTTCGGTCCCAATGTTCCCTATTTTCTCGCTCCTTCCCCCATTCCCTCTCACTCCTCCACTCTCTCTTTTCCCTCGGCTGTCACTGTTCTCCGGCTTTCCCACAAATCCCTCTTTTCCATCTGTTCCCTCGCCTTACTCTTTCCCCTCGCCTGTGTCTCTCTCCCCTCTTCCTTTCGGTCCCTATATTCCCCATTTTCTCTCGCCTTCCCCCATTCCCTCTCACTCCTCCACTCTCTCTCTTCCCTTGCCGTCACGGTTTCTCTGGCTTTCCCACATTTCCCTCTTTTCCATCTTTTCCCTCGCGTGTCTCTTTCCCCTCGCTTGTGTCTCTCTCCCCTCTTCATTTCGGTCCCTATTTTCCCCATTTTCTCTCGCCTTCCCCCATTCCCTCTCACTCCTCCACTCTCTCTCTTCCCTTGCCGTCACGGTTTCTCTGGCTTTCCCACATTTCCCTCTTTTCCATCTGTTCCCTCGCGTGTCTCTTTCCCCTCTCTTGTGTCTCTCTCCCCTCTTCCTTTCGGTCCCAATGTTCCCTATTTTCTCGCTCCTTCCCCCATTCCCTCTCACTCCTCCACTCTATCTCTTCCCTCGGCTGTCACTGTTCTCCGGCTTTCCCACAAATCCCTCTTTTCCATCTGTTCCCTCGCATGTCTCTTTCCCCTCGCCTGTGTCTCTCTCCCCTCTTCCTTTCGGTCCCTATATTCCCCATTTTCTCTCGCCTTCCCCCATTCCCTCTCACTCCTCCACTCTCTCTCTTCCCTTGCCGTCACGGTTTCTCTGGCTTTCCCACATTTCCCTCTTTTCCATCTTTTCCCTCGCGTGTCTCTTTCCCCTCGCTTGTGTCTCTCTCCCCTCTTCCTTTCGGTCCCAATGTTCCCTATTTTCTCGCTCCTTCCCCCATTCCCTCTCACTCCTCCACTCTCTCTCTTCCCTCGGCTGTCACTGTTCTCCGGCTTTCCCACAAATCCCTCTTTTCCATCGTTCCCCTCGCATGTCTCTTTCCCCTCGCTTGTGTCTCTCTCCCCTCTTCCTTTCGGTCCCTATTTTCCCCATTTTCTCTCGCCTTCCCCCATTCCCTCTCACTCCTCCACTCTCTCTCTTCCCTTGCCGTCACGGTTTCTCTGGCTTTCCCACATTTCCCTCTTTTCCATCTGTTCCCTCGCCTTACTCTTTCCCCTCGCTTGTGTCTCTCTCCCCTCTTCCTTTCGGTCCCAATGTTCCCTATATTCTCGCTCCTTCCCCCATTCCCTCTCACTCCTCCACTCTCTCTCTTCCCTCGGCCGTCACGGTTTCTCTGGCTTTCCCACATCTCCCTCTTTTCCATCTGTTCCCTCGCGTGTCTCTTTCGCCTCGCTTGTGTCTCTCTCACCTCTTCCTTTCGGTCCCTATTTTCCCCATTTTCTCTCGCCTTCCCCCATTCCCTCTCACTCCTCCACTCTCTCTCTTCCCTTGCTGTCACGGTTTCTCTGGCTTTCCCACATTTCCCTCTTTTCTATCGTTTCCCTCGCGTGTCTCTTTCCCCTCGCTTGTGTCTCTCTCTCCTCTTCCTTTCGGTCCCAATGTTCCCTATTTTCTCGGTCCTTCCCCCATTCCCTCTCACTCCTCCACTCTCTCTCTTCCCTCGGCTGTCACTGTTCTCCGGCTTTCCCACAAATCCCTCTTTTCCATCTGTTCCCTCGCCTTACTCTTTCCCCTCGCCTGTGTCTCTCTCCCCTCTTCCTTTCGGTCCCTATATTCCCCATTTTCTCTCGCCTTCCCCCATTCCCTCTCACTCCTCCACTCTCTCTCTTCCCTTGCCGTCACGGTTTCTCTGGCTTTCCCACATTTCCCTCTTTTCCATCTTTTCCCTCGCGTGTCTCTTTCCCCTCGCTTGTGTCTCTCTCCCCTCTTCCTTTCGGTCCCAATGTTCCCTATTTTCTCGCTCCTTCCCCCATTCCCTCTCACTCCTCCACTCTCTCTCTTCCCTCGGCTGTCACTGTTCTCCGGCTTTCCCACAAATCCCTCTTTTCCATCTGTTCCCTCGCCTTACTCTTTCCCCTCGCTTGTGTCTCTCTCCCCTCTTCATTTCGGTCCCTATTTTCCCCATTTTCTCTCGCCTTCCCCCATTCCCTCTCACTCCTCCACTCTCTCTCTTCCCTTGCCGTCACGGTTTCTCTGGCTTTCCCACATTTCCCTCTTTTCCATCTGTTCCCTCGCGTGTCTCTTTCCCCTCTCTTGTGTCTCTCTCCCCTCTTCCTTTCGGTCCCAATGTTCCCTATTTTCTCGCTCCTTCCCCCATTCCCTCTCACTCCTCCACTCTATCTCTTCCCTCGGCTGTCACTGTTCTCCGGCTTTCCCACAAATCCCTCTTTTCCATCTGTTCCCTCGCATGTCTCTTTCCCCTCGCCTGTGTCTCTCTCCCCTCTTCCTTTCGGTCCCTATATTCCCCATTTTCTCTCGCCTTCCCCCATTCCCTCTCACTCCTCCACTCTCTCTCTTCCCTTGCCGTCACGGTTTCTCTGGCTTTCCCACATTTCCCTCTTTTCCATCTTTTCCCTCGCGTGTCTCTTTCCCCTCGCTTGTGTCTCTCTCCCCTCTTCCTTTCGGTCCCAATGTTCCCTATTTTCTCGCTCCTTCCCCCATTCCCTCTCACTCCTCCACTCTCTCTCTTCCCTCGGCTGTCACTGTTCTCCGGCTTTCCCACAAATCCCTCTTTTCCATCGTTCCCCTCGCATGTCTCTTTCCCCTCGCTTGTGTCTCTCTCCCCTCTTCCTTTCGGTCCCTATTTTCCCCATTTTCTCTCGCCTTCCCCCATTCCCTCTCACTCCTCCACTCTCTCTCTTCCCTTGCCGTCACGGTTTCTCTGGCTTTCCCACATTTCCCTCTTTTCCATCTGTTCCCTCGCCTTACTCTTTCCCCTCGCTTGTGTCTCTCTCCCCTCTTCCTTTCGGTCCCAATGTTCCCTATTTTCTCGCTCCTTCCCCCATTCCCTCTCACTCCTCCACTCTCTCTCTTCCCTCGGCCGTCACGGTTTCTCTGGCTTTCCCACATCTCCCTCTTTTCCATCTGTTCCCTCGCGTGTCTCTTTCCCCTCGCTTGTGTCTCTCTCACCTCTTCCTTTCGGTCCCTATTTTCCCCATTTTCTCTCGCCTTCCCCCATTCCCTCTCACTCCTCCACTCTCTCTCTTCCCTTGCTGTCACGGTTTCTCTGGCTTTCCCACATTTCCCTCTTTTCTATCGTTTCCCTCGCGTGTCTCTTTCCCCTCGCTTGTGTCTCTCTCTCCTCTTCCTTTCGGTCCCAATGTTCCCTATTTTCTCGGTCCTTCCCCCATTCCCTCTCACTCCTCCACTCTCTCTCTTCCCTCGGCTGTCACTGTTCTCCGGCTTTCCCACAAATCCCTCTTTTCCATCTGTTCCCTCGCGTGTCTCTTTCCCCTCGCTTGTGTCTCTCTCCCCTCTTCCTTTCGGTCCCTATATTCCCCATTTTCTCTCGCCTTCCCCCATTCCCTCTCACTCCTCCACTCTCTCTCTTCCCTTGCCGTCACGGTTTCTCTGGCTTTCCCACATTTCCCTCTTTTCCATCTGTTCCCTCGCGTGTCTCTTTCCCCTCGCTTGTGTCTCTCTCCCCTCTTCCTTTCGGTCCCAATGTTCCCTATTTTCTCGCTCCTTCCCCCATTCCCTCTCACTCCTCCACTCTCTCTTTTCCCTCGGCTGTCACTGTTCTCCGGCTTTCCCACAAATCCCTCTTTTCCATCTGTTCCCTCGCCTTACTCTTTCCCCTCGCCTGTGTCTCTCTCCCCTCTTCCTTTCGGTCCCTATATTCCCCATTTTCTCTCGCCTTCCCCCATTCCCTCTCACTCCTCCACTCTCTCTCTTCCCTTGCCGTCACGGTTTCTCTGGCTTTCCCACATTTCCCTCTTTTCCATCTTTTCCCTCGCGTGTCTCTTTCCCCTCGCTTGTGTCTCTCTCCCCTCTTCATTTCGGTCCCTATTTTCCCCATTTTCTCTCGCCTTCCCCCATTCCCTCTCACTCCTCCACTCTCTCTCTTCCCTTGCCGTCACGGTTTCTCTGGCTTTCCCACATTTCCCTCTTTTCCATCTGTTCCCTCGCGTGTCTCTTTCCCCTCGCTTGTGTCTCTCTCCCCTCTTCCTTTCGGTCCCAATGTTCCCTATTTTCTCGCTCCTTCCCCCATTCCCTCTCACTCCTCCACTCTATCTCTTCCCTCGGCTGTCACTGTTCTCCGGCTTTCCCACAAATCCCTCTTTTCCATCTGTTCCCTCGCATGTCTCTTTCCCCTCGCCTGTGTCTCTCTCCCCTCTTCCTTTCGGTCCCTATATTCCCCATTTTCTCTCGCCTTCCCCCATTCCCTCTCACTCCTCCACTCTCTCTCTTCCCTTGCCGTCACGGTTTCTCTGGCTTTCCCACATTTCCCTCTTTTCCATCTTTTCCCTCGCGTGTCTCTTTCCCCTCGCTTGTGTCTCTCTCCCCTCTTCCTTTCGGTCCCAATGTTCCCTATTTTCTCGCTCCTTCCCCCATTCCCTCTCACTCCTCCACTCTCTCTCTTCCCTCGGCTGTCACTGTTCTCCGGCTTTCCCACAAATCCCTCTTTTCCATCGTTCCCCTCGCATGTCTCTTTCCCCTCGCTTGTGTCTCTCTCCCCTCTTCATTTCGGTCCCTATTTTCCCCATTTTCTCTCGCCTTCCCCCATTCCCTCTCACTCCTCCACTCTCTCTCTTCCCTTGCCGTCACGGTTTCTCTGGCTTTCCCACATTTCCCTCTTTTCCATCTTTTCCCTCGCGTGTCTCTTTCCCCTCGCTTGTGTCTCTCTCCCCTCTTCCTTTCGGTCCCAGTGTTCCCTATTTTCTCGCTCCTTCCCCCATTCCCTCTCACTCCTCCACTCTATCTCTTCCCTCCGCTGTCACTGTTCTCCGGCTTTCCCACAAATCCCTCTTTTCCATCTGTTCCCTCGCCTTACTCTTTTCCCCTCGCCTGTGTCTCTCTCCCCTCTTCCTTTCGGTCCCTATTTTCCCCATTTTCTCTCGCCTTCCCCCATTCCCTCTCACTCCTCCACTCTCTCTATTCCCTCGGCCGTCACGGTTTCTCTGGCTTTCCCACAAATCCCTCTTTTCCATCTGTTCCCTCGCCTTACTCTTTCCCCTCGCCTGTGTCTCTCTCCCCTCTTCCTTTCGGTCCCTATTTTCCCCATTTTCTCTCGCCTTCCCCCATTCCCTCTCACTCCTCCACTCTCTCTCTTCCCTTGCCGTCACGGTTTCTCTGGCTTTCCCACATTTCCCTCTTTTCCATCTGTTCCCTCGCGTGTCTCTTTCCCCTCTCTTGTGTCTCTCTCCCCTCTTCCTTTCGGTCCCAATGTTCCCTATTTTCTCGCTCCTTCCCCCATTCCCTCTCACTCCTCCACTCTATCTCTTCCCTCGGCTGTCACTGTTCTCCGGCTTTCCCACAAATCCCTCTTTTCCATCTGTTCCCTCGCATGTCTCTTTCCCCTCGCCTGTGTCTCTCTCCCCTCTTCCTTTCGGTCCCTATATTCCCCATTTTCTCTCGCCTTCCCCCATTCCCTCTCACTCCTCCACTCTCTCTCTTCCCTTGCCGTCACGGTTTCTCTGGCTTTCCCACATTTCCCTCTTTTCCATCTTTTCCCTCGCGTGTCTCTTTCCCCTCGCTTGTGTCTCTCTCCCCTCTTCCTTTCGGTCCCAATGTTCCCTATTTTCTCGCTCCTTCCCCCATTCCCTCTCACTCCTCCACTCTCTCTCTTCCCTCGGCTGTCACTGTTCTCCGGCTTTCCCACAAATCCCTCTTTTCCATCGTTCCCCTCGCATGTCTCTTTCCCCTCGCTTGTGTCTCTCTCCCCTCTTCCTTTCGGTCCCTATTTTCCCCATTTTCTCTCGCCTTCCCCCATTCCCTCTCACTCCTCCACTCTCTCTCTTCCCTTGCCGTCACGGTTTCTCTGGCTTTCCCACATTTCCCTCTTTTCCATCTGTTCCCTCGCCTTACTCTTTCCCCTCGCTTGTGTCTCTCTCCCCTCTTCCTTTCGGTCCCAATGTTCCCAATATTCTCGCTCCTTCCCCCATTCCCTCTCACTCCTCCACTCTCTCTCTTCCCTCGGCCGTCACGGTTTCTCTGGCTTTCCCACATCTCCCTCTTTTCCATCTGTTCCCTCGCGTGTCTCTTTCCCCTCGCTTGTGTCTCTCTCACCTCTTCCTTTCGGTCCCTATTTTCCCCATTTTCTCTCGCCTTCCCCCATTCCCTCTCACTCCTCCACTCTCTCTCTTCCCTTGCTGTCACGGTTTCTCTGGCTTTCCCACATTTCCCTCTTTTCTATCGTTTCCCTCGCGTGTCTCTTTCCCCTCGCTTGTGTCTCTCTCTCCTCTTCCTTTCGGTCCCAATGTTCCCTATTTTCTCGGTCCTTCCCCCATTCCCTCTCACTCCTCCACTCTCTCTCTTCCCTCGGCTGTCACTGTTCTCCGGCTTTCCCACAAATCCCTCTTTTCCATCTGTTCCCTCGCATGTCTCTTTCCCCTCGCTTGTGTCTCTCTCCCCTCTTCCTTTCGGTCCCTATATTCCCCATTTTCTCTCGCCTTCCCCCATTCCCTCTCACTCCTCCACTCTCTCTCTTCCCTTGCCGTCACGGTTTCTCTGGCTTTCCCACATTTCCCTCTTTTCCATCTGTTCCCTCGCGTGTCTCTTTCCCCTCGCTTGTGTCTCTCTCCCCTCTTCCTTTCGGTCCCAATGTTCCCTATTTTCTCGCTCCTTCCCCCATTCCCTCTCACTCCTCCACTCTCTCTTTTCCCTCGGCTGTCACTGTTCTCCGGCTTTCCCACAAATCCCTCTTTTCCATCTGTTCCCTCGCCTTACTCTTTCCCCTCGCCTGTGTCTCTCTCCCCTCTTCCTTTCGGTCCCTATGTTCCCCATTTTCTCTCGCCTTCCCCCATTCCCTCTCACTCCTCCACTCTCTCTCTTCCCTTGCCGTCACGGTTTCTCTGGCTTTCCCACATTTCCCTCTTTTCCATCTTTTCCCTCGCGTGTCTCTTTCCCCTCGCTTGTGTCTCTCTCCCCTCTTCATTTCGGTCCCTATTTTCCCCATTTTCTCTCGCCTTCCCCCATTCCCTCTCACTCCTCCACTCTCTCTCTTCCCTTGCCGTCACGGTTTCTCTGGCTTTCCCACATTTCCCTCTTTTCCATCTGTTCCCTCGCGTGTCTCTTTCCCCTCGCTTGTGTCTCTCTCCCCTCTTCCTTTCGGTCCCAATGTTCCCTATTTTCTCGCTCCTTCCCCCATTCCCTCTCACTCCTCCACTCTATCTCTTCCCTCGGCTGTCACTGTTCTCCGGCTTTCCCACAAATCCCTCTTTTCCATCTGTTCCCTCGCATGTCTCTTTCCCCTCGCCTGTGTCTCTCTCCCCTCTTCCTTTCGGTCCCTATATTCCCCATTTTCTCTCGCCTTCCCCCATTCCCTCTCACTCCTCCACTCTCTCTCTTCCCTTGCCGTCACGGTTTCTCTGGCTTTCCCACATTTCCCTCTTTTCCATCTTTTCCCTCGCGTGTCTCTTTCCCCTCGCTTGTGTCTCTCTCCCCTCTTCCTTTCGGTCCCAATGTTCCCTATTTTCTCGCTCCTTCCCCCATTCCCTCTCACTCCTCCACTCTCTCTCTTCCCTCGGCTGTCACTGTTCTCCGGCTTTCCCACAAATCCCTCTTTTCCATCGTTCCCCTCGCATGTCTCTTTCCCCTCGCTTGTGTCTCTCTCACCTCTTCATTTCGGTCCCTATTTTCCCCATTTTCTCTCGCCTTCCCCCATTCCCTCTCACTCCTCCACTCTCTCTCTTCCCTTGCCGTCACGGTTTCTCTGGCTTTCCCACATTTCCCTCTTTTCCATCTTTTCCCTCGCGTGTCTCTTTCCCCTCGCTTGTGTCTCTCTCCCCTCTTCCTTTCGGTCCCAGTGTTCCCTATTTTCTCGCTCCTTCCCCCATTCCCTCTCACTCCTCCACTCTATCTCTTCCCTCCGCTGTCACTGTTCTCCGGCTTTCCCACAAATCCCTCTTTTCCATCTGTTCCCTCGCCTTACTCTTTTCCCCTCGCCTGTGTCTCTCTCCCCTCTTCCTTTCGGTCCCTATTTTCCCCATTTTCTCTCGCCTTCCCCCATTCCCTCTCACTCCTCCACTCTCTCTATTCCCTCGGCCGTCACGGTTTCTCTGGCTTTCCCACAAATCCCTCTTTTCCATCTGTTCCCTCGCCTTACTCTTTCCCCTCGCCTGTGTCTCTCTCCCCTCTTCCTTTCGGTCCCTATTTTCCCCATTTTCTCTCGCCTTCCCCCATTCCCTCTCACTCCTCCACTCTCTCTCTTCCCTTGCCGTCACGGTTTCTCTGGCTTTCCCACATTTCCCTCTTTTCCATCTTTTCCCTCGCGTGTCTCTTTCCCCTCGCTTGTGTCTCTCTCCCCTCTTCCTTTCGGTCCCAATGTTCCCTATTTTCTCGCTCCTTCCCCCATTCCCTCTCACTCCTCCACTCTCTCTCTTCCCTCGGCTGTCACTGTTCTCCGGCTTTCCCACAAATCCCTCTTTTCCATCTGTTCCCTCGCCTTACTCTTTCCCCTCGCTTGTGTCTCTCTCCCCTCTTCATTTCGGTCCCTATTTTCCCCATTTTCTCTCGCCTTCCCCCATTCCCTCTCACTCCTCCACTCTCTCTCTTCCCTTGCCGTCACGGTTTCTCTGGCTTTCCCACATTTCCCTCTTTTCCATCTTTTCCCTCGCGTGTCTCTTTCCCCTCGCTTGTGTCTCTCTCCCCTCTTCCTTTCGGTCCCAGTGTTCCCTATTTTCTCGCTCCTTCCCCCATTCCCTCTCACTCCTCCACTCTATCTCTTCCCTCCGCTGTCACTGTTCTCCGGCTTTCCCACAAATCCCTCTTTTCCATCTGTTCCCTCGCCTTACTCTTTTCCCCTCGCCTGTGTCTCTCTCCCCTCTTCCTTTCGGTCCCTATTTTCCCCATTTTCTCTCGCCTTCCCCCATTCCCTCTCACTCCTCCACTCTCTCTATTCCCTCGGCCGTCACGGTTTCTCTGGCTTTCCCACAAATCCCTCTTTTCCATCTGTTCCCTCGCCTTACTCTTTCCCCTCGCCTGTGTCTCTCTCCCCTCTTCCTTTCGGTCCCTATTTTCCCCATTTTCTCGCTCCTTCCCCCATTCCCTCCCACTCCTCCACTCTCTCTTCCCTCGGCTGTCACTGTTCTCCGGCTTTCCCACAAATCCCTCTTTTCCATCTGTTCCCTCGCGTGTCTCTTTCCCCTCGCTTGTGTCTCTCTCCCCTCTTCCTTTCGATCCCTATTTTCCCCATTTTCTCTCGCCTTCCCCCATTCCCTCTCACTCCTCCACTCTCTCTCTTCCCTTGCCGTTACGGTTTCCCTGGCTTTCCCACATTTCCCTCTTTTCCATCTTTTCCCTCGCGTGTCTCTTTGCCCTCGCTTGTGTCTCTCTCCCCTCTTCCTTTCGGGCCCAATGTTCCCTATTTTCTCGCTCCTTCCCCCATTCCCTCTCACTCCTCCACTCTCTCTCTTCCCTCGGCTGTCACTGTTCTCCGGCTTTCCCACAAATCCCTCTTTTCCATCTGTTCCCTCGCATGTCTCTTTCCCCTCGCTTGTGTCTCTCTCCCCTCTTCCTTTCGGTCCCTATTTTCCCCATTTTCTCTCGCCTTCCCCCATTCCCTCTCACTCCTCCACTCTCTCTCTTCCCTCGGCTGTCACTGTTCTCCGGCTTTCCCACAAATCCCTCTTTTCCATCTGTTCCCTCGCCTTACTCTTTCCCCTCGCCTGTGTCTCTCTCCCCTCTTCCTTTCGGTCCCAATGTTCCCCATTTTCTCTCGCCTTCCCCCATTCCCTCTCCCTCCTCCTCTCTCTCTCTTCCCTCGGCTGTCACTGTTCTCCGGCTTTCCCACAAATCCCTCTTTTCCATCTGTTACCTCGCGTGTCTCTTTCCCCTCGCTTGTGTCTCTCTCCCCTCTTCCTTTCGGTCCCAATGTTCCCTATTTTCTCGCTCCTTCCCCCATTCCCTCTCAGTCCTCCACTCTCTCTCTTCCCTCGGCTGTCACTGTTCTCCGGCTTTCCCACAAATCCCTCTTTTCCCATCTGTTCCCTCTCCTTACTCTTTCCGCTCGCCTGTGTCTCTCTCCCCTCTTCCTTTCGGTCCCTATTTTCCCCATTTTCTCTCGCCTTCCCCCATTCCCTCTCACTCCTCCACTCTCTCTATTCCCTCGGCCGTCACGGTTTCTCTGGCTTTCCCACATCTCCCTCTTTCCCATCTGTTCCCTCGCGTGTCTCTTTCCCCTTGCTTGTGTCTCTCTCCCCTCTTCCTTTCGGTCCCTATTTTCCCCATTTTCTCTCGCCTTCCCCCATTCCCTCTCACTCCTCCACTCTCTCTCTTCCCTCGGCTGTCACTGTTCTCCGGCTTTCCCACAAATCCCTCTTTTCCATCTGTTCCCTCTCGTGTCTCTTTCCCCTCGCTTGTGTCTCTCTCCCCTCTTCCTTTCGGTCCCTATTTTCCCCATTTTCTCTCGCCTTCCCCCATTCCCTCTCACTCCTCCACTCTCTCTCTTCCCTTGACGTCACGGTTTCTCTGGCTTTCCCACATTTCCCTCTTTTCTATCTGTTCCCTCGCGTGTCTCTTTCCCCTCGCTTGTGTCTCTCTCCCCTCTTCCTTTCGGTCCCAATGTTCTCTATTTTCTCGGTCCTTCCCCCATTCCCTCTCACTCCTCCACTCTCTCTCTTCCCTCGGCTGTCACTGTTCTCCGGCTTTCCCACAAATCCCTCTTTTCCATCTGTTCCCTCGCATGTCTCTTTCCCCTCGCCTGTGTCTCTCTCCCCTCTTCCTTTCGGTCCCTATATTCCCCATTTTCTCTCGCCTTCCCCCATTCCCTCTCACTCCTCCACTCTCTCTCTTCCCTTGCCGTCACGGTTTCTCTGGCTTTCCCACATTTCCCTCTTTTCCATCTTTTCCCTCGCGTGTCTCTTTCCCCTCGCTTGTGTCTCTCTCCCCTCTTCCTTTCGGTCCCAATGTTCCCTATTTTCTCGCTCCTTCCCCCATTCCCTCTCACTCCTCCACTCTCTCTCTTCCCTCGGCTGTCACTGTTCTCCGGCTTTCCCACAAATCCCTCTTTTCCACCTGTTCCCTCGCCTTACTCTTTCCCCTCGCCTGTGTCTCTCTCCCCTCTTCCTTTCGGTCCCTATTTTCCCCATTTTCTCTCGCCTTCCCCCATTCCCTCTCACTCCTCCACTCTCTCTCTTCCCTTGCCGTCACGGTTTCTCTGGCTTTCCCACATCTCCCTCTTTTCCATCTTTTCCCTCGCGTGTCTCTTTCCCCTCGCTTGTGTCTCTCTCCCCTCTTCCTTTCGGTCCCAATGTTCCCTATTTTCTCGCTCCTTCCCCCATTCCCTCTCACTCCTCCACTCTCTCTCTTCCCTCGGCTGTCACTGTTCTCCGGCTTTCCCACAAATCCCTCTTTTCCATCTGTTCCCTCGCCTTACTCTTTCCCCTCGCTTGTGTCTCTCTCCCCTCTTCCTTTCGGGCCCAATGTTCCCCATTTTCTCTCGCCTTCCCCCATTCCCTCTCACTCCTCCACTCTCTCTCTTCCCTCGGCTGTCACTGTTCTCCGGCTTTCCCACAAATCCCTCTTTTCCATCTGTTCCCTCGCCTTACTCTTTCCCCTCGCTTGTGTCTCTCTCCCCTCTTCATTTCGGGCCCTATTTTCCCCATTTTCTCTCGCCTTCCCCCATTCCCTCTCACTCCTCCACTCTCTCTCTTCCCTTGCCGTCACGGTTTCTCTGGCTTTCCCACATTTCCCTCTTTTCCATCTTTTCCCTCGCGTGTCTCTTTGCCCTCGCTTGTGTCTCTCTCCCCTCTTCCTTTCGGGCCCAATGTTCCCTATTTTCTCGCTCCTTCCCCCATTCCCTCTCACTCCTCCACTCTCTCTCTTCCCTCGGCTGTCACTGTTCTCCGCATTTCCCACAAATCCCTCTTTCCCATTATTTCCCTCTCGTGTCTCTTTCCCCTCGGCTGTGTCTCTCTCCCTTCTTCCTTTCGGTCCGTATTTTCCCCATTTTCTCTCGCCTTCCCCCATTCCCTCTCACTCCTCCACTCTCTCTCTTCCCTCGGCCGTCACGGTTTCTCCGCATTTCCCACATCTCCCTCTTTCCCGTCTTTTCCCTCTCGTGTCTCTTTCCCCTCGCCTGTGTCTCTCTCCCCTCTTCCTTTCGGTCCCTATTTTCCCCATTTTCTCTCGCCTTCCCCATTCCCTCTCACTCCTCCACTCTCTCTCTTCCCTCGGCTGTCACTGTTCTCCGGCTTTCCCACAAATCCCTCTTTTCCATCTGTTCCCTCGCGTGTCTCTTTCCCCTCGCTTGTGTCTCTCTCCCCTCTTCATTTCGGTCCCGATGTTCCCTATTTTCTCGGTCCTTCCCCCATTCCCTCTCACTCCTCCACTCTCTCTCTTCCCTCGGCTGTCACTGTGCTCCGGCTTTCCCACAAATCCCTCTTTTCCATCTGTTCCCTCGCGTGTCTCTTTCCCCTCGCTTGTGTCTCTCTCCCCTCTTCCTTTCGGTCCCAATGTTCCCTATTTTCTCGCTCCTTCCCCCATTCCCTCTCACTCCTCCACTCTCTCTCTTCCCTTGCCGTCACGGTTTCTCCGGCTTTCCCACAAATCCCTCTTTTCCATCTGTTCCCTCGCATGTCTCTTTCCCCTCGCCTGTGTCTCTCTCCCCTCTTCCTTTCGGTCCCTATATTCCCCATTTTCTCTCGCCTTCCCCCATTCCCTCTCACTCCTCCACTCTCTCTCTTCCCTTGCCGTCACGGTTTCTCTGGCTTTCCCACATTTCCCTCTTTTCCATCTTTTCCCTCGCGTGTCTCTTTCCCCTCGCTTGTGTCTCTCTCCCCTCTTCCTTTCGGTCCCAATGTTCCCTATTTTCTCGCTCCTTCCCCCATTCCCTCTCACTCCTCCACTCTCTCTCTTCCCTCGGCTGTCACTGTTCTCCGGCTTTCCCACAAATCCCTCTTTTCCATCTGTTCCCTCGCCTTACTCTTTCCCCTCGCCTGTGTCTCTCTCCCCTCTTCCTTTCGGGCCCTATTTTCCCCATTTTCTCTCGCCTTCCCCCATTCCCTCTCACTCCTCCACTCTCTCTCTTCCCTTGCCGTCACGGTTTCTCTGGCTTTCCCACATCTCCCTCTTTTCCATCGTTCCCCTCGCATGTCTCTTTCCCCTCGCTTGTGTCTCTCTCCCCTCTTCCTTTCGGTCCCTATTTTCCCCATTTTCTCTCGCCTTCCCCCATTCCCTCTCACTCCTCCACTCTCTCTCTTCCCTTGCCGTCACGGTTTCTCTGGCTTTCCCACATTTCCCTCTTTTCCATCTGTTCCCTCGCCTTACTCTTTCCCCTCGCTTGTGTCTCTCTCCCCTCTTCCTTTCGGTCCCAATGTTCCCTATATTCTCGCTCCTTCCCCCATTCCCTCTCACTCCTCCACTCTCTCTCTTCCCTCGGCCGTCACGGTTTCTCTGGCTTTCCCACATCTCCCTCTTTTCCATCTGTTCCCTCGCGTGTCTCTTTCCCCTCGCTTGTGTCTCTCTCACCTCTTCCTTTCGGTCCCTATTTTCCCCATTTTCTCTCGCCTTCCCCCATTCCCTCTCACTCCTCCACTCTCTCTCTTCCCTTGCTGTCACGGTTTCTCTGGCTTTCCCACATTTCCCTCTTTTCTATCGTTTCCCTCGCGTGTCTCTTTCCCCTCGCTTGTGTCTCTCTCTCCTCTTCCTTTCGGTCCCAATGTTCCCTATTTTCTCGGTCCTTCCCCCATTCCCTCTCACTCCTCCACTCTCTCTCTTCCCTCGGCTGTCACTGTTCTCCGGCTTTCCCACAAATCCCTCTTTTCCATCTGTTCCCTCGCATGTCTCTTTCCCCTCGCTTGTGTCTCTCTCCCCTCTTCCTTTCGGTCCCTATATTCCCCATTTTCTCTCGCCTTCCCCCATTCCCTCTCACTCCTCCACTCTCTCTCTTCCCTTGCCGTCACGGTTTCTCTGGCTTTACCACATTTCCCTCTTTTCCATCTGTTCCCTCGCGTGTCTCTTTCCCCTCGCTTGTGTCTCTCTCCCCTCTTCCTTTCGGTCCCAATGTTCCCTATTTTCTCGCTCCTTCCCCCATTCCCTCTCACTCCTCCACTCTCTCTCTTCCCTCGGCTGTCACTGTTCTCTGGCTTTCCCACAAATCCCTCTTTTCCATCTGTTCCCTCGCCTTACTCTTTCCCCTCGCCTGTGTCTCTCTCCCCTCTTCCTTTCGGACCCTATTTTCCCCATTTTCTCTCGCCTTCCCCCATTCCCTCTCACTCCTCCACTCTCTCTCTTCCCTTGCCGTCACGGTTTCTCTGGCTTTCCCACATCTCCCTCTTTTCCATCGTTTCCCTCACGTGTCTCTTTCCCCTCGCTTGTGTCTCTCTCCCCTCTTCCTTTCGGTCCCAATGTTCCCTATTTTCTCGCTCCTTCCCCCATTCCCTCTCACCCCTCCACTCTCTCTCTTCCTTCGGCTGTCACTGTTCTCCGGCTTTCCCACAAATCCCTCTTTTCCATCTGTTCCCTCGCCTTACTCTTTCCCCTCGCCTGTGTCTCTCTCCCCTCTTCCTTTCGGTCCCTATATTCCCCATTTTCTCTCGCCTTCCCCCATTCCCTCTCACTCCTCCACTCTCTCTCTTCCCTTGCCGTCACGGTTTCTCTGGCTTTCCCACATTTCCCTCTTTTCCATCTTTTCCCTCGCGTGTCTCTTTCCCCTCTCTTGTGTCTCTCTCCCCTCTTCCTTTCGGTCCCAGTGTTCCCTATTTTCTCGCTCCTTCCCCCATTCCCTCTCACTCCTCCACTCTATCTCTTCCCTCCGCTGTCACTGTTCTCCGGCTTTCCCACAAATCCCTCTTTTCCATCTGTTCCCTCGCCTTACTCTTTTCCCCTCGCCTGTGTCTCTCTCCCCTCTTCCTTTCGGTCCCTATTTCCCCCATTTTCTCTCGCCTTCCCCCATTCCCTCTCACTCCTCCACTCTCTCTATTCCCTCGGCCGTCACGGTTTCTCTGGCTTTCCCACAAATCCCTCTTTTCCATCTGTTCCCTCGCCTTACTCTTTCCCCTCGCCTGTGTCTCTCTCCCCTCTTCCTTTCGGTCCCTATTTTCCCCATTTTCTCGCTCCTTCCCCCATTCCCTCCCACTCCTCCACTCTCTCTTCCCTCGGCTGTCACTGTTCTCCGGCTTTCCCACAAATCCCTCTTTTCCATCTGTTCCCTCGCGTGTCTCTTTCCCCTCGCTTGTGTCTCTCTCCCCTCTTCCTTTCGGTCCCTATTTTCCCCATTTTCTCTCGCCTTCCCCCATTCCCTCTCACTCCTCCACTCTCTCTCTTCCCTTGCCGTCACGGTTTCCCTGGCTTTCCCACATTTCCCTCTTTTCCATCTTTTCCCTCGCGTGTCTCTTTGCCCTCGCTTGTGTCTCTCTCCCCTCTTCCTTTCGGTCCCTATTTTCCCCATTTTCTCTCGCCTTCCCCCATTCCCTCTCACTCCTCCACTCTCTCTCTTCCCTTGCCGTCACGGTTTCCCTGGCTTTCCCACATTTCCCTCTTTTCCATCTTTTCCCTCGCGTGTCTCTTTGCCCTCGCTTGTGTCTCTCTCCCCTCTTCCTTTCGGGCCCAATGTTCCCTATTTTCTCGCTCCTTCCCCCATTCCCTCTCACTCCTCCACTCTCTCTCTTCCCTCGGCTGTCACTGTTCTCCGGCTTTCCCACAAATCCCTCTTTTCCATCTGTTCCCTCGCATGTCTCTTTCCCCTCGCTTGTGTCTCTCTCCCCTCTTCCTTTCGGTCCCTATTTTCCCCATTTTCTCTCGCCTTCCCCCATTCCCTCTCACTCCTCCACTCTCTCTCTTCCCTTGCCGTCACGGTTTCTCTGGCTTTCCCACATTTCCCTCTTTTCCATCTGTTCCCTCGCGTGTCTCTTTCCCCTCGCTTGTGTCTCTCTCCCCTCTTCCTTTCGGGCCCAATGTTCCCTATTTTCTCGCTCCTTCCCCCATTCCCTCTCACTCCTCCACTCTCTCTCTTCCCTCGGCTGTCACTGTTCTCCGGCTTTCCCACAAATCCCTCTTTTCCATCTGTTCCCTCGCATGTCTCTTTCCCCTCGCTTGTGTCTCTCTCCCCTCTTCCTTTCGGTCCCTATTTTCCCCATTTTCTCTCGCCTTCCCCCATTCCCTCTCACTCCTCCACTCTCTCTCTTCCCTTGCCGTCACGGTTTCTCTGGCTTTCCCACATTTCCCTCTTTTCCATCTGTTCCCTCGCGTGTCTCTTTCCCCTCGCTTGTGTCTCTCTCCCCTCTTCCTTTCGTTCCCTATTTTCCCCATTTTCTCTCGCCTTCCCCCATTCCCTCTCACTCCTCCACTCTCTCTCTTCCCTTGCCGTCACGGTTTCTCTGGCTTTCCCACATTTCCCTCTTTTCCATCTGTTCCCTCGCGTGTCTCTTTCCCCTCGCTTGTGTCTCTCTCCCCTCTTCCTTTCGGTCCCAATGTTCCCTATTTTCTCGGTCCTTCCCCCATTCCCTCTCACTCCTCCACTCTCTCTCTTCCCTCGGCTGTCACTGTTCTCCGGCTTTCCCACAAATCCCTCTTTTCCATCTGTTCCCTCGCCTTACTCTTTCCCCTCGCTTGTGTCTCTCTCCCCTCTTCATTTCGGTCCCTATTTTCCCCATTTTCTCTCGCCTTCCCCCATTCCCTCTCACTCCTCCACTCTCTCTCTTCCCTCGGCTGTCACTGTTTTCCAGCTTTCCCACATCTCCCTCTTTCCCATCTGTTCCCTAGCGTGTCTCTTTCCCCTCGCTTGTGTCTCTCTCCCCTCTTCCTTTCGGTCCCAATGTTCCCTATTTTCTCGCTCCTTCCCCCATTCCCTCTCACTCCTCCACTCTCTCTCTTCCCTCGGCTGTCACTGTTCTCCGGCTTTCCCACAAATCCCTCTTTTCCATCTGTTCCCTCGCCTTACTCTTTCCCCTCGCCTGTGTCTCTCTCCCCTCTTCCTTTCGGTCCCTATATTCCCCATTTTCTCTCGCCTTCCCCCATTCCCTCTCACTCCTCCACTCTCTCTCTTCCCTTGCCGTCACGGTTTCTCTGGCTTTCCCACATTTCCCTCTTTTCCATCTTTTCCCTCGCGTGTCTCTTTCCCCTCGCCTGTGTCTCTCTCCCCTCTTCCTTTCGGTCCCAATGTTCCCTATTTTCTCGCTCCTTCCCCCATTCCCTCTCACTCCTCCACTCTCTCTCTTCCCTCGGCTGTCACTGTTCTCCGGCTTTCCCACAAATCCCTCTTTTCCATCTGTTCCCTCGCCTTACTCTTTCCCCTCGCTTGTGTCTCTCTCCCCTCTTCATTTCGGTCCCTATTTTCCCCATTTTCTCTCGCCTTCCCCCATTCCCTCTCACTCCTCCACTCTCTCTCTTCCCTCGGCTGTCACTGTTCTCCGGCTTTCCCACAAATCCCTCTTTTCCATCTGTTCCCTCGCCTTACTCTTTCCCCTCGCTTGTGTCTCTCTCCCCTCTTCATTTCGGGCCCTATTTTCCCCATTTTCTCTCGCCTTCCCCCATTCCCTCTCACTCCTCCACTCTCTCTCTTCCCTTGCCGTCACGGTTTCTCTGGCTTTCCCACATTTCCCTCTTTTCCATCTTTTCCCTCGCGTGTCTCTTTGCCCTCGCTTGTGTCTCTCTCCCCTCTTCCTTTCGGGCCCAATGTTCCCTATTTTCTCGCTCCTTCCCCCATTCCCTCTCACTCCTCCACTCTCTCTCTTCCCTCGGCTGTCACTGTTCTCCGAATTTCCCACAAATCCCTCTTTCCCATTATTTCCCTCTCGTGTCTCTTTCCCCTCGGCTGTGTCTCTCTCCCTTCTTCCTTTCGGTCCGTATTTTCCCCATTTTCTCTCGCCTTCCCCCATTCCCTCTCACTCCTCCACTCTCTCTCTTCCCTCGGCCGTCACGGTTTCTCCGCATTTCCCACATCTCCCTCTTTCCCGTCTTTTCCCTCGCGTGTCTCTTTCCCCTCGCTTGTGTCTCTCTCCCCTCTTCCTTTCGGTCCCTATTTTCCCCATTTTCTCTCGCCTTCCCCATTCCCTCTCACTCCTCCACTCTCTCTCTTCCCTCGGCTGTCACTGTTCTCCGGCTTTCCCACAAATCCCTCTTTTCCATCTGTTCCCTCGCGTGTCTCTTTCCCCTCGCTTGTGTCTCTCTCCCCTCTTCATTTCGGTCCCGATGTTCCCTATTTTCTCGGTCCTTCCCCCATTCCCTCTCACTCCTCCACTCTCTCTCTTCCCTCGGCTGTCACTGTTCTCCGGCTTTCCCACAAATCCCTCTTTTCCATCTTTTCCCTCGCGTGTCTCTTTCCCCTCGCTTGTGTCTCTCTCCCCTCTTCCTTTCGGTCCCAATGTTCCCTATATTCTCGCTCCTTCCCCCATTCCCTCTCACTCCTCCACTCTCTCTCTTCCCTCGGCTGTCACTGTTCTCCGAATTTCCCACAAATCCCTCTTTCCCATTATTTCCCTCTCGTGTCTCTTTCCCCTCGGCTGTGTCTCTCTCCCTTCTTCCTTTCGGTCCGTATTTTCCCCATTTTCTCTCGCCTTCCCCCATTCCCTCTCACTCCTCCACTCTCTCTCTTCCCTCGGCCGTCACGGTTTCTCCGCATTTCCCACATCTCCCTCTTTCCCGTCTTTTCCCTCGCGTGTCTCTTTCCCCTCGCTTGTGTCTCTCTCCCCTCTTCCTTTCGGTCCCTATTTTCCCCATTTTCTCTCGCCTTCCCCATTCCCTCTCACTCCTCCACTCTCTCTCTTCCCTCGGCTGTCACTGTTCTCCGGCTTTCCCACAAATCCCTCTTTTCCATCTGTTCCCTCGCGTGTCTCTTTCCCCTCGCTTGTGTCTCTCTCCCCTCTTCATTTCGGTCCCGATGTTCCCTATTTTCTCGGTCCTTCCCCCATTCCCTCTCACTCCTCCACTCTCTCTCTTCCCTCGGCTGTCACTGTGCTCCGGCTTTCCCACAAATCCCTCTTTTCCATCTGTTCCCTCGCGTGTCTCTTTCCCCTCGCTTGTGTCTCTCTCCCCTCTTCCTTTCGGTCCCAATGTTCCCTATTTTCTCGCTCCTTCCCCCATTCCCTCTCACTCCTCCACTCTCTCTCTTCCCTTGCCGTCAGGGTTTCTCCGGCTTTCCCACAAATCCCTCTTTTCCATCTTTTCCCTCGCGTGTCTCTTTCCCCTCGCTTGTGTCTCTCTCCCCTCTTCCTTTCGGTCCCAATGTTCCCTATTTTCTCGCTCCTTCCCCCATTCCCTCTCACTCCTCCACTCTCTCTCTTCCCTCGGCCGTCACGGTTTCTCTGGCTTTCCCACATCTCCCTCTTTTCCATCTGTTCCCTCGCGTGTCTCTTTCCCCTCGCTTGTGTCTCTCTCACCTCTTCCTTTCGGTCCCTATTTTCCCCATTTTCTCTCGCCTTCCCCCATTCCCTCTCACTCCTCCACTCTCTCTCTTCCCTTGCTGTCACGGTTTCTCTGGCTTTCCCACATTTCCCTCTTTTCTATCGTTTCCCTCGCGTGTCTCTTTCCCCTCGCTTGTGTCTCTCTCTCCTCTTCCTTTCGGTCCCAATGTTCCCTATTTTCTCGGTCCTTCCCCCATTCCCTCTCACTCCTCCACTCTCTCTCTTCCCTCGGCTGTCACTGTTCTCCGGCTTTCCCACAAATCCCTCTTTTCCATCTGTTCCCTCGCCTTACTCTTTCCCCTCGCCTGTGTCTCTCTCCCCTCTTCCTTTCGGACCCTATTTTCCCCATTTTCTCTCGCCATCCCCCATTCCCTCTCACTCCTCCACTCTCTCTCTTCCCTTGCCGTCACGGTTTCTCTGGCTTTCCCACATCTCCCTCTTTTCCATCGTTTCCCTCACGTGTCTCTTTCCCCTCGCTTGTGTCTCTCTCCCCTCTTCCTTTCGGTCCCAATGTTCCCTATTTTCTCGCTCCTTCCCCCATTCCCTCTCACCCCTCCACTCTCTCTCTTCCTTCGGCTGTCACTGTTCTCCGGCTTTCCCACAAATCCCTCTTTTCCATCTGTTCCCTCGTGTGTCTCTTTCCCCTCGCCTGTGTCTCTCTCCCCTCTTCCTTTCGGTCCCTATATTCCCCATTTTCTCTCGCCTTCCCCCATTCCCTCTCACTCCTCCACTCTCTCTCTTCCCTTGCCGTCACGGTTTCTCTGGCTTTCCCACATTTTCCTCTTTTCCATCTTTTCCCTCGCGTGTCTCTTTCCCCTCGCTTGTGTCTCTCTCCCCTCTTCCTTTCGGTCCCAGTGTTCCCTATTTTCTCGCTCCTTCCCCCATTCCCTCTCACTCCTCCACTCTATCTCTTCCCTCCGCTGTCACTGTTCTCCGGCTTTCCCACAAATCCCTCTTTTCCATCTGTTCCCTCGCCTTACTCTTTTCCCCTCGCCTGTGTCTCTCTCCCCTCTTCCTTTCGGTCCCTATTTTCCCCATTTTCTCTCGCCTTCCCCCATTCCCTCTCACTCCTCCACTCTCTCTATTCCCTCGGCCGTCACGGTTTCTCTGGCTTTCCCACAAATCCCTCTTTTCCATCTGTTCCCTCGCCTTACTCTTTCCCCTCGCCTGTGTCTCTCTCCCCTCTTCCTTTCGGTCCCTATTTTCCCCATTTTCTCGCTCCTTCCCCCATTCCCTCCCACTCCTCCACTCTCTCTTCCCTCGGCTGTCACTGTTCTCCGGCTTTCCCACAAATCCCTCTTTTCCATCTGTTCCCTCGCGTGTCTCTTTCCCCTCGCTTGTGTCTCTCTCCCCTCTTCCTTTCGGTCCCAATGTTCCCTATTTTCTCGCTCCTTCCCCCATTCCCTCTCACTCCTCCACTCTCTCTCTTCCCTCGGCTGTCACTGTTCTCCGGCTTTCCCACAAATCCCTCTTTTCCATCTGTTCCCTCGCCTTACTCTTTCCCCTCGCCTGTGTCTCTCTCCCCTCTTCCTTTCGGACCCTATTTTCCCCATTTTCTCTCGCCTTCCCCCATTCCCTCTCACTCCTCCACTCTCTCTCTTCCCTTGCCGTCACGGTTTCTCTGGCTTTCCCACATCTCCCTCTTTTCCATCGTTTCCCTCACGTGTCTCTTTCCCCTCGCTTGTGTCTCTCTCCCCTCTTCCTTTCGGTCCCAATGTTCCCTATTTTCTCGCTCCTTCCCCCATTCCCTCTCACCCCTCCACTCTCTCTCTTCCTTCGGCTGTCACTGTTCTCCGGCTTTCCCACAAATCCCTCTTTTCCATCTGTTCCCTCGCCTTACTCTTTCCCCTCGCCTGTGTCTCTCTCCCCTCTTCCTTTCGGTCCCTATATTCCCCATTTTCTCTCGCCTTCCCCCATTCCCTCTCACTCCTCCACTCTCTCTCTTCCCTTGCCGTCACGGTTTCTCTGGCTTTCCCACATTTCCCTCTTTTCCATCTTTTCCCTCGCGTGTCTCTTTCCCCTCTCTTGTGTCTCTCTCCCCTCTTCCTTTCGGTCCCAGTGTTCCCTATTTTCTCGCTCCTTCCCCCATTCCCTCTCACTCCTCCACTCTATCTCTTCCCTCCGCTGTCACTGTTCTCCGGCTTTCCCACAAATCCCTCTTTTCCATCTGTTCCCTCGCCTTACTCTTTTCCCCTCGCCTGTGTCTCTCTCCCCTCTTCCTTTCGGTCCCTATTTTCCCCATTTTCTCTCGCCTTCCCCCATTCCCTCTCACTCCTCCACTCTCTCTATTCCCTCGGCCGTCACGGTTTCTCTGGCTTTCCCACAAATCCCTCTTTTCCATCTGTTCCCTCGCCTTACTCTTTCCCCTCGCCTGTGTCTCTCTCCCCTCTTCCTTTCGGTCCCTATTTTCCCCATTTTCTCGCTCCTTCCCCCATTCCCTCCCACTACTCCACTCTCTCTTCCCTCGGCTGTCACTGTTCTCCGGCTTTCCCACAAATCCCTCTTTTCCATCTGTTCCCTCGCGTGTCTCTTTCCCCTCGCTTGTGTCTCTCTCCCCTCTTCCTTTCGGTCCCTATTTTCCCCATTTTCTCTCGCCTTCCCCCATTCCCTCTCACTCCTCAACTCTCTCTCTTCCCTTGCCGTCACGGTTTCTCTGGCTTTCCCACATCTCCCTCTTTTCCATCGTTTCCCTCACGTGTCTCTTTCCCCTCGCTTGTGTCTCTCTCCCCTCTTCCTTTCGGTCCCAATGTTCCCTATTTTCTCGCTCCTTCCCCCATTCCCTCTCACCCCTCCACTCTCTCTCTTCCTTCGGCTGTCACTGTTCTCCGGCTTTCCCACAAATCCCTCTTTTCCATCTGTTCCCTCGCCTTACTCTTTCCCCTCGCCTGTGTCTCTCTCCCCTCTTCCTTTCGGTCCCTATATTCCCCATTTTCTCTCGCCTTCCCCCATTCCCTCTCACTCCTCCACTCTCTCTCTTCCCTTGCCGTCACGGTTTCTCTGGCTTTCCCACATTTCCCTCTTTTCCATCTTTTCCCTCGCGTGTCTCTTTCCCCTCTCTTGTGTCTCTCTCCCCTCTTCCTTTCGGTCCCAGTGTTCCCTATTTTCTCGCTCCTTCCCCCATTCCCTCTCACTCCTCCACTCTATCTCTTCCCTCCGCTGTCACTGTTCTCCGGCTTTCCCACAAATCCCTCTTTTCCATCTGTTCCCTCGCCTTACTCTTTTCCCCTCGCCTGTGTCTCTCTCCCCTCTTCCTTTCGGTCCCTATTTTCCCCATTTTCTCTCGCCTTCCCCCATTCCCTCTCACTCCTCCACTCTCTCTATTCCCTCGGCCGTCACGGTTTCTCTGGCTTTCCCACAAATCCCTCTTTTCCATCTGTTCCCTCGCCTTACTCTTTCCCCTCGCCTGTGTCTCTCTCCCCTCTTCCTTTCGGTCCCTATTTTCCCCATTTTCTCGCTCCTTCCCCCATTCCCTCCCACTCCTCCACTCTCTCTTCCCTCGGCTGTCACTGTTCTCCGGCTTTCCCACAAATCCCTCTTTTCCATCTGTTCCCTCGCGTGTCTCTTTCCCCTCGCTTGTGTCTCTCTCCCCTCTTCCTTTCGGTCCCAATGTTCCCTATTTTCTCGCTCCTTCCCCCATTCCCTCTCACTCCTCCACTCTCTCTCTTCCCTCGGCTGTCACTGTTCTCCGGCTTTCCCACAAATCCCTCTTTTCCATCTGTTCCCTCGCCTTACTCTTTCCCCTCGCCTGTGTCTCTCTCCCCTCTTCCTTTCGGACCCTATTTTCCCCATTTTCTCGCTCCTTCCCCCATTCCCTCCCACTCCTCCACTCTCTCTTCCCTCGGCTGTCACTGTTCTCCGGCTTTCCCACAAATCCCTCTTTTCCATCTGTTCCCTCGCGTGTCTCTTTCTCCTCGCTTGTGTCTCTCTCCCCTCTTCCTTTCGGTCCCTATTTTCCCCATTTTCTCTCGCCTTCCCCCATTCCCTCTCACTCCTCAACTCTCTCTCTTCCCTTGCCGTCACGGTTTCTCTGGCTTTACCACATTTCCCTCTTTTCCATCTGTTCCCTCGCGTGTCTCTTTCCCCTCGCTTGTGTCTCTCTCCCCTCTTCCTTTCGGTCCCAATGTTCCCTATTTTCTCGCTCCTTCCCCCATTCCCTCTCACTCCTCCACTCTCTCTCTTCCCTCGGCTGTCACTGTTCTCCGGCTTTCCCACAAATCCCTCTTTTCCATCTGTTCCCTCGCCTTACTCTTTCCCCTCGCCTGTGTCTCTCTCCCCTCTTCCTTTCGGACCCTATTTTCCCCATTTTCTCTCGCCTTCCCCCATTCCCTCTCACTCCTCCACTCTCTCTCTTCCCTTGCCGTCACGGTTTCTCTGGCTTTCCCACATCTCCCTCTTTTCCATCGTTTCCCTCACGTGTCTCTTTCCCCTCGCTTGTGTCTCTCTCCCCTCTTCCTTTCGGTCCCAATGTTCCCTATTTTCTCGCTCCTTCCCCCATTCCCTCTCACCCCTCCACTCTCTCTCTTCCTTCGGCTGTCACTGTTCTCCGGCTTTCCCACAAATCCCTCTTTTCCATCTGTTCCCTCGCCTTACTCTTTCCCCTCGCCTGTGTCTCTCTCCCCTCTTCCTTTCGGTCCCTATATTCCCCATTTTCTCTCGCCTTCCCCCATTCCCTCTCACTCCTCCACTCTCTCTCTTCCCTTGCCGTCACGGTTTCTCTGGCTTTCCCACATTTCCCTCTTTTCCATCTTTTCCCTCGCGTGTCTCTTTCCCCTCTCTTGTGTCTCTCTCCCCTCTTCCTTTCGGTCCCAGTGTTCCCTATTTTCTCGCTCCTTCCCCCATTCCCTCTCACTCCTCCACTCTATCTCTTCCCTCCGCTGTCACTGTTCTCCGGCTTTCCCACAAATCCCTCTTTTCCATCTGTTCCCTCGCCTTACTCTTTTCCCCTCGCCTGTGTCTCTCTCCCCTCTTCCTTTCGGTCCCTATTTTCCCCATTTTCTCTCGCCTTCCCCCATTCCCTCTCACTCCTCCACTCTCTCTATTCCCTCGGCCGTCACGGTTTCTCTGGCTTTCCCACAAATCCCTCTTTTCCATCTGTTCCCTCGCCTTACTCTTTCCCCTCGCCTGTGTCTCTCTCCCCTCTTCCTTTCGGTCCCTATTTTCCCCATTTTCTCGCTCCTTCCCCCATTCCCTCCCACTCCTCCACTCTCTCTTCCCTCGGCTGTCACTGTTCTCCGGCTTTCCCACAAATCCCTCTTTTCCATCTGTTCCCTCGCGTGTCTCTTTCCCCTCGCTTGTGTCTCTCTCCCCTCTTCCTTTCGGTCCCTATTTTCCCCATTTTCTCTCGCCTTCCCCCATTCCCTCTCACTCCTCCACTCTCTCTCTTCCCTTGCCGTCACGGTTTCCCTGGCTTTCCCACATTTCCCTCTTTTCCATCTTTTCCCTCGCGTGTCTCTTTGCCCTCGCTTGTGTCTCTCTCCCCTCTTCCTTTCGGGCCCAATGTTCCCTATTTTCTCGCTCCTTCCCCCATTCCCTCTCACTCCTCCACTCTCTCTCTTCCCTCGGCTGTCACTGTTCTCCGGCTTTCCCACAAATCCCTCTTTTCCATCTGTTCCCTCGCGTGTCTCTTTCCCCTCGCTTGTGTCTCTCTCCCCTCTTCCTTTCGGTCCCTATTTTCCCCATTTTCTCTCGCCTTCCCCCATTCCCTCTCACTCCTCCACTCTCTCTCTTCCCTTGCCGTCACGGTTTCTCTGGCTTTCCCACATTTCCCTCTTTTCCATCTGTTCCCTCGCGTGTCTCTTTCCCCTCGCTTGTGTCTCTCTCCCCTCTTCCTTTCGGTCCCAATGTTCCCTATTTTCTCGGTCCTTCCCCCATTCCCTCTCACTCCTCCACTCTCTCTCTTCCCTCGGCTGTCACTGTTCTCCGGCTTTCCCACAAATCCCTCTTTTCCATCTGTTCCCTCGCCTTACTCTTTCCCCTCGCTTGTGTCTCTCTCCCCTCTTCATTTCGGTCCCTATTTTCCCCATTTTCTCTCGCCTTCCCCCATTCCCTCTCACTCCTCCACTCTCTCTCTTCCCTCGGCTGTCACTGTTCTCCGGCTTTCCCACAAATCCCTCTTTTCCATCTGTTCCCTCGCGTGTCTCTTTCCCCTCGCCTGTGTCTCTCTCCCCTCTTCCTTTCGGTCCCTATTTTCCCCATTTTCTCTCGCCTTCCCCCATTCCCTCTCACTCCTCCACTCTCTCTCTTCCCTTGCCGTCACGGTTTCTCTGGCTTTCCCACATTTCCCTCTTTTCCATCTGTTCCCTCGCGTGTCTCTTTCCCCTCGCTTGTGTCTCTCTCCCCTCTTCCTTTCGGTCCCAATGTTCCCTATTTTCTCGGTCCTTCCCCCATTCCCTCTCACTCCTCCACTCTCTCTCTTCCCTCGGCTGTCACTGTTCTCCGGCTTTCCCACAAATCCCTCTTTTCCATCTGTTCCCTCGCCTTACTCTTTCCCCTCGCTTGTGTCTCTCTCCCCTCTTCATTTCGGTCCCTATTTTCCCCATTTTCTCTCGCCTTCCCCCATTCCCTCTCACTCCTCCACTCTCTCTCTTCCCTCGGCTGTCACTGTTTTCCAGCTTTCCCACATCTCCCTCTTTCCCATCTGTTCCCTAGCGTGTCTCTTTCCCCTCGCTTGTGTCTCTCTCCCCTCTTTTTTTCGGTCCCAATGTTCCCTATTTTCTCGCTCCTTCCCCCATTCCCTCTCACTCCTCCACTCTCTCTCTTCCCTCGGCTGTCACTGTTCTCCGGCTTTCCCACAAATCCCTCTTTTCCATCTGTTCCCTCGCCTTACTCTTTCCCCTCGCCTGTGTCTCTCTCCCCTCTTCCTTTCGGTCCCTATATTCCCCATTTTCTCTCGCCTTCCCCCATTCCCTCTCACTCCTCCACTCTCTCTCTTCCCTTGCCGTCACGGTTTCTCTGGCTTTCCCACATTTCCCTCTTTTCCATCTTTTCCCTCGCGTGTCTCTTTCCCCTCGCTTGTGTCTCTCTCCCCTCTTCCTTTCGGTCCCAATGTTCCCTATTTTCTCGCTCCTTCCCCCATTCCCTCTCACTCCTCCACTCTCTCTCTTCCCTCGGCTGTCACTGTTCTCCGGCTTTCCCACAAATCCCTCTTTTCCATCTGTTCCCTCGCCTTACTCTTTCCCCTCGCTTGTGTCTCTCTCCCCTCTTCATTTCGGTCCCTATTTTCCCCATTTTCTCTCGCCTTCCCCCATTCCCTCTCACTCCTCCACTCTCTCTCTTCCCTCGGCTGTCACTGTTCTCCGGCTTTCCCACAAATCCCTCTTTTCCATCTGTTCCCTCGCCTTACTCTTTCCCCTCGCTTGTGTCTCTCTCCCCTCTTCATTTCGGGCCCTATTTTCCCCATTTTCTCTCGCCTTCCCCCATTCCCTCTCACTCCTCCACTCTCTCTCTTCCCTCGGCCGTCACGGTTTCTCCGCATTTCCCACATCTCCCTCTTTCCCGTCTTTTCCCTCGCGTGTCTCTTTCCCCTCGGCTGTGTCTCTCTCCCCTCTTCCTTTCGGTCCCTATTTTCCCCATTTTCTCTCGCCTTCCCCATTCCCTCTCACTCCTCCACTCTCTCTCTTCCCTCGGCTGTCACTGTTCTCCGGCTTTCCCACAAATCCCTCTTTTCCATCTGTTCCCTCGCGTGTCTCTTTCCCCTCGCTTGTGTCTCTCTCCCCTCTTCATTTCGGTCCCGATGTTCCCTATTTTCTCGGTCCTTCCCCCATTCCCTCTCACTCCTCCACTCTCTCTCTTCCCTCGGCTGTCACTGTGCTCCGGCTTTCCCACAAATCCCTCTTTTCCATCTGTTCCCTCGCGTGTCTCTTTCCCCTCGCTTGTGTCTCTCTCCCCTCTTCCTTTCGGTCCCAATGTTCCCTATTTTCTCGCTCCTTCCCCCATTCCCTCTCACTCCTCCACTCTCTCTCTTCCCTTGCCGTCAGGGTTTCTCCGGCTTTCCCACAAATCCCTCTTTTCCATCTTTTCCCTCGCGTGTCTCTTTCCCCTCGCTTGTGTCTCTCTCTCCTCTTCCTTTCGGTCCCAATGTTCCCTATTTTCTCGGTCCTTCCCCCATTCCCTCTCACTCCTCCACTCTCTCTCTTCCCTCGGCTGTCACTGTTCTCCGGCTTTCCCACAAATCCCTCTTTTCCATCTGTTCCCTCGCATGTCTCTTTCCCCTCGCTTGTGTCTCTCTCCCCTCTTCCTTTCGGTCCCTATATTCCCCATTTTCTCTCGCCTTCCCCCATTCCCTCTCACTCCTCCACTCTCTCTCTTCCCTTGCCGTCACGGTTTCTCTGGCTTTCCCACATTTCCCTCTTTTCCATCTGTTCCCTCGCGTGTCTCTTTCCCCTCGCTTGTGTCTCTCTCCCCTCTTCCTTTCGGTCCCAATGTTCCTTATTTTCTCGCTCCTTCCCCCATTCCCTCTCACTCCTCCACTCTCTCTCTTCCCTCGGCTGTCACTGTTCTCCGGCTTTCCCACAAATCCCTCTTTTCCATCTGTTCCCTCGCCTTACTCTTTCCCCTCGCCTGTGTCTCTCTCCCCTCTTCCTTTCGGACCCTATTTTCCCCATTTTCTCTCGCCTTCCCCCATTCCCTCTCACTCCTCCACTCTCTCTCTTCCCTTGCCGTCACGGTTTCTCTGGCTTTCCCACATCTCCCTCTTTTCCATCGTTTCCCTCACGTGTCTCTTTCCCCTCGCTTGTGTCTCTCTCCCCTCTTCCTTTCGGTCCCAATGTTCCCTATTTTCTCGCTCCTTCCCCCATTCCCTCTCACCCCTCCACTCTCTCTCTTCCTTCGGCTGTCACTGTTCTCCGGCTTTCCCACAAATCCCTCTTTTCCATCTGTTCCCTCGCCTTACTCTTTCCCCTCGCCTGTGTCTCTCTCCCCTCTTCCTTTCGGTCCCTATATTCCCCATTTTCTCTCGCCTTCCCCCATTCCCTCTCACTCCTCCACTCTCTCTCTTCCCTTGCCGTCACGGTTTCTCTGGCTTTCCCACATTTCCCTCTTTTCCATCTGTTCCCTCGCGTGTCTCTTTCCCCTCGCTTGTGTCTCTCTCCCCTCTTCCTTTCGGTCCCTATTTTCCCCATTTTCTCTCGCCTTCCCCCATTCCCTCTCACTCCTCCACTCTCTCTCTTCCCTTGCCGTCACGGTTTCTCTGGCTTTCCCACATTTCCCTCTTTTCCATCTGTTCCCTCTCGTGTCTCTTTCCCCTCGCTTGTGTCTCTCTCCCCTCTTCCTTTCGGTCCCTATTTTCCCCATTTTCTCTCGCCTTCCCCCATTCCCTCTCACTCCTCCACTCTCTCTCTTCCCTTGCCGTCACGGTTTCTCTGGCTTTCCCACATTTCCCTCTTTTCCATCTGTTCCCTCGCGTGTCTCTTTCCCCTCGCTTGTGTCTCTCTCCCCTCTTCCTTTCGGTCCCTATTTTCCCCATTTTCTCTCGCCTTCCCCCATTCCCTCTCACTCCTCCACTCTCTCTCTTCCCTTGCCGTCACGGTTTCTCTGGCTTTCCCACATTTCCCTCTTTTCCATCTGTTCCCTCTCGTGTCTCTTTCCCCTCGCTTGTGTCTCTCTCCCCTCTTCCTTTCGGTCCCAATGTTCCCTATTTTCTCGCTCCTTCCCCCATTCCCTCTCACTCCTCCACTCTCTCTCTTCCCTCGGCTGTCACTGTTCTCCGGCTTTCCCACAAATCCCTCTTTTCCATCTGTTCCCTCGCCTTACTCTTTCCCCTCGCCTGTGTCTCTCTCCCCTCTTCCTTTCGGTCCCTATATTCCCCATTTTCTCTCGCCTTCCCCCATTCCCTCTCACTCCTCCACTCTCTCTCTTCCCTTGCCGTCACGGTTTCTCTGGCTTTCCCACATTTCCCTCTTTTCCATCTTTTCCCTCGCGTGTCTCTTTCCCCTCGCTTGTGTCTCTCTCCCCTCTTCCTTTCGGTCCCAATGTTCCCTATTTTCTCGGTCCTTCCCCCATTCCCTCTCACTCCTCCACTCTCTCTCTTCCCTCGGCTGTCACTGTTCTCCGGCTTTCCCACAAATCCCTCTTTTCCATCTGTTCCCTCGCCTTACTCTTTCCCCTCGCTTGTGTCTCTCTCCCCTCTTCATTTCGGTCCCTATTTTCCCCATTTTCTCTCGCCTTCCCCCATTCCCTCTCACTCCTCCACTCTCTCTCTTCCCTCGGCTGTCACTGTTCTCCGGCTTTCCCACAAATCCCTCTTTTCCATCTGTTCCCTCGCCTTACTCTTTCCCCTCGCTTGTGTCTCTCTCCCCTCTTCATTTCGGGCCCTATTTTCCCCATTTTCTCTCACCTTCCCCCATTCCCTCTCACTCCTCCACTCTCTCTCTTCCCTTGCCGTCACGGTTTCTCTGGCTTTCCCACATTTCCCTCTTTTCCATCTTTTCCCTCGCGTGTCTCTTTGCCCTCGCTTGTGTCTCTCTCCCCTCTTCCTTTCGGGCCCAATGTTCCCTATTTTCTCGCTCCTTCCCCCATTCCCTCTCACTCCTCCACTCTCTCTCTTCCCTCGGCTGTCACTGTTCTCCGCATTTCCCACAAATCCCTCTTTCCCATTATTTCCCTCTCGTGTCTCTTTCCCCTCGGCTGTGTCTCTCTCCCTTCTTCCTTTCGGTCCGTATTTTCCCCATTTTCTCTCGCCTTCCCCCATTCCCTCTCACTCCTCCACTCTCTCTCTTCCCTCGGCCGTCACGGTTTCTCCGCATTTCCCACATCTCCCTCTTTCCCGTCTTTTCCCTCGCGTGTCTCTTTCCCCTCGCCTGTGTCTCTCTCCCCTCTTCCTTTCGGTCCCTATTTTCCCCATTTTCTCTCGCCTTCCCCATTCCCTCTCACTCCTCCACTCTCTCTCTTCCCTCGGCTGTCACTGTTCTCCGGCTTTCCCACAAATCCCTCTTTTCCATCTGTTCCCTCGCGTGTCTCTTTCCCCTCGCTTGTGTCTCTCTCCCCTCTTCATTTCGGTCCCGATGTTCCCTATTTTCTCGGTCCTTCCCCCATTCCCTCTCACTCCTCCACTCTCTCTCTTCCCTCGGCTGTCACTGTTCTCCGGCTTTCCCACAAATCCCTCTTTTCCATCTGTTCCCTCGCGTGTCTCTTTCCCCTCGCTTGTGTCTCTCTCCCCTCTTCCTTTCGGTCCCAATGTTCCCTATTTTCTCGCTCCTTCCCCCATTCCCTCTCACTCCTCCACTCTCTCTCTTCCCTTGCCGTCACGGTTTCTCCGGCTTTCCCACAAATCCCTCTTTTCCATCTGTTCCCTCGCATGTCTCTTTCCCCTCGCCTGTGTCTCTCTCCCCTCTTCCTTTCGGTCCCTATATTCCCCATTTTCTCTCGCCTTCCCCCATTCCCTCTCACTCCTCCACTCTCTCTCTTCCCTTGCCGTCACGGTTTCTCTGGCTTTCCCACATTTCCCTCTTTTCCATCTTTTCCCTCGCGTGTCTCTTTCCCCTCGCTTGTGTCTCTCTCCCCTCTTCCTTTCGGTCCCAATGTTCCCTATTTTCTCGCTCCTTCCCCCATTCCCTCTCACTCCTCCACTCTCTCTCTTCCCTCGGCTGTCACTGTTCTCCGGCTTTCCCACAAATCCCTCTTTTCCATCTGTTCCCTCGCCTTACTCTTTCCCCTCGCCTGTGTCTCTCTCCCCTCTTCCTTTCGGTCCCTATTTTCCCCATTTTCTCTCGCCTTCCCCCATTCCCTCTCACTCCTCCACTCTCTCTCTTCCCTTGCCGTCACGGTTTCTCTGGCTTTCCCACATCTCCCTCTTTTCCATCGTTCCCCTCGCATGTCTCTTTCCCCTCGCTTGTGTCTCTCTCCCCTCTTCCTTTCGGTCCCTATTTTCCCCATTTTCTCTCGCCTTCCCCCATTCCCTCTCACTCCTCCACTCTCTCTCTTCCCTTGCCGTCACGATTTCTCTGGCTTTCCCACATTTCCCTCTTTTCCATCTGTTCCCTCGCCTTACTCTTTCCCCTCGCTTGTGTCTCTCTCCCCTCTTCCTTTCGGTCCCAATGTTCCCTATATTCTCGCTCCTTCCCCCATTCCCTCTCACTCCTCCACTCTCTCTCTTCCCTCGGCCGTCACGGTTTCTCTGGCTTTCCCACATCTCCCTCTTTTCCATCTGTTCCCTCGCGTGTCTCTTTCCCCTCGCTTGTGTCTCTCTCACCTCTTCCTTTCGGTCCCTATTTTCCCCATTTTCTCTCGCCTTCCCCCATTCCCTCTCACTCCTCCACTCTCTCTCTTCCCTTGCTGTCACGGTTTCTCTGGCTTTCCCACATTTCCCTCTTTTCTATCGTTTCCCTCGCGTGTCTCTTTCCCCTCGCTTGTGTCTCTCTCTCCTCTTCCTTTCGGTCCCAATGTTCCCTATTTTCTCGCTCCTTCCCCCATTCCCTCTCACTCCTCCACTCTCTCTCTTCCCTCGGCTGTCACTGTTCTCCGGCTTTCCCACAAATCCCTCTTTTCCATCTGTTCCCTCGCATGTCTCTTTCCCCTCGCTTGTGTCTCTCTCCCCTCTTCCTTTCGGTCCCTATATTCCCCATTTTCTCTCGCCTTCCCCCATTCCCTCTCACTCCTCCACTCTCTCTCTTCCCTTGCCGTCACGGTTTCTCTGGCTTTCCCACATTTCCCTCTTTTCCATCTGTTCCCTCGCGTGTCTCTTTCCCCTCGCTTGTGTCTCTCTCCCCTCTTCCTTTCGGTCCCAATGTTCCCTATTTTCTCGCTCCTTCCCCCATTCCCTCTCACTCCTCCACTCTCTCTCTTCCCTCGGCTGTCACTGTTCTCCGGCTTTCCCACAAATCCCTCTTTTCCATCTGTTCCCTCGCCTTACTCTTTCCCCTCGCCTGTGTCTCTCTCCCCTCTTCCTTTCGGACCCTATTTTCCCCATTTTCTCTCGCCTTCCCCCATTCCCTCTCACTCCTCCACTCTCTCTCTTCCCTTGCCGTCACGGTTTCTCTGGCTTTCCCACATCTCCCTCTTTTCCATCGTTTCCCTCACGTGTCTCTTTCCCCTCGCTTGTGTCTCTCTCCCCTCTTCCTTTCGGTCCCAATGTTCCCTATTTTCTCGCTCCTTCCCCCATTCCCTCTCACCCCTCCACTCTCTCTCTTCCTTCGGCTGTCACTGTTCTCCGGCTTTCCCACAAATCCCTCTTTTCCATCTGTTCCCTCGCCTTACTCTTTCCCCTCGCCTGTGTCTCTCTCCCCTCTTCCTTTCGGTCCCTATATTCCCCATTTTCTCTCGCCTTCCCCCATTCCCTCTCACTCCTCCACTCTCTCTCTTCCCTTGCCGTCACGGTTTCTCTGGCTTTCCCACATTTCCCTCTTTTCCATCTTTTCCCTCGCGTGTCTCTTTCCCCTCGCTTGTGTCTCTCTCCCCTCTTCCTTTCGGTCCCAATGTTCCCTATTTTCTCGCTCCTTCCCCCATTCCCTCTCACTCCTCCACTCTCTCTCTTCCCTCGGCTGTCACTGTTCTCCGGCTTTCCCACAAATCCCTCTTTTCCATCTGTTCCCTCGCCTTACTCTTTCCCCTCTCTTGTGTCTCTCTCCCCTCTTCCTTTCGGTCCCTATTTTCCCCATTTTCTCTCGCCTTCCCCCATTCCCTCTCACTCCTCCACTCTCTCTCTTCCCTTGCCGTCACGGTTTCTCTGGCTTTCCCACATTTCCCTCTTTTCCATCTTTTCCCTCGCGTGTCTCTTTCCCCTCTCTTGTGTCTCTCTCCCCTCTTCCTTTCGGTCCCAGTGTTCCCTATTTTCTCGCTCCTTCCCCCATTCCCTCTCACTCCTCCACTCTATCTCTTCCCTCGGCTGTCACTGTTCTCCGGCTTTCCCACAAATCCCTCTTTTCCATCTGTTCCCTCGCCTTACTCTTTTCCCCTCGCCTGTGTCTCTCTCCCCTCTTCCTTTCGGTCCCTATTTTCCCCATTTTCTCTCGCCTTCCCCCATTCCCTCTCACTCCTCCACTCTCTCTATTCCCTCGGCCGTCACGGTTTCTCTGGCTTTCCCACAAATCCCTCTTTTCCATCTGTTCCCTCGCCTTACTCTTTCCCCTCGCCTGTGTCTCTCTCCCCTCTTCCTTTCGGTCCCTATTTTCCCCATTTTCTCGCTCCTTCCCCCATTCCCTCCCACTCCTCCACTCTCTCTTCCCTCGGCTGTCACTGTTCTCCGGCTTTCCCACAAATCCCTCTTTTCCATCTGTTCCCTCGCCTTACTCTTTCCCCTCGCCTGTGTCTCTCTCCCCTCTTCCTTTCGGTCCCTATATTCCCCATTTTCTCTCGCCTTCCCCCATTCCCTCTCACTCCTCCACTCTCTCTCTTCCCTTGCCGTCATGGTTTCTCTGGCTTTCCCACATTTCCCTCTTTTCCATCTTTTCCCTCGCGTGTCTCTTTCCCCTCGCTTGTGTCTCTCTCCCCTCTTCCTTTCGGTCCCAATGTTCCCTATTTTCTCGCTCCTTCCCCCATTCCCTCTCACTCCTCCACTCTCTCTCTTCCCTCGGCTGTCACTGTTCTCCGGCTTTCCCACAAATCCCTCTTTTCCATCTGTTCCCTCGCCTTACTCTTTCCCCTCGCTTGTGTCTCTCTCCCCTCTTCATTTCGGGCCCTATTTTCCCCATTTTCTCTCGCCTTCCCCCATTCCCTCTCACTCCTCCACTCTCTCTCTTCCCTTGCCGTCACGGTTTCTCTGGCTTTCCCACATTTCCCTCTTTTCCATCTTTTCCCTCGCGTGTCTCTTTGCCCTCGCTTGTGTCTCTCTCCCCTCTTCCTTTCGGGCCCAATGTTCCCTATTTTCTGGCTCCTTCCCCCATTCCCTCTCACTCCTCCACTCTCTCTCTTCCCTCGGCTGTCACTGTTCTCCGCATTTCCCACAAATCCCTCTTTCCCATTATTTCCCTCTCGTGTCTCTTTCCCCTCGGCTGTGTCTCTCTCCCTTCTTCCTTTCGGTCCGTATTTTCCCCATTTTCTCTCGCCTTCCCCCATTCCCTCTCACTCCTCCACTCTCTCTCTTCCCTCGGCCGTCACGGTTTCTCCGCATTTCCCACATCTCCCTCTTTCCCGTCTTTTCCCTCGCGTGTCTCTTTCCCCTCGCCTGTGTCTCTCTCCCCTCTTCCTTTCGGTCCCTATTTTCCCCATTTTCTCTCGCCTTCCCCATTCCCTCTCACTCCTCCACTCTCTCTCTTCCCTCGGCTGTCACTGTTCTCCGGCTTTCCCACAAATCCCTCTTTTCCATCTGTTCCCTCGCGTGTCTCTTTCCCCTCGCTTGTGTCTCTCTCCCCTCTTCATTTCGGTCCCGATGTTCCCTATTTTCTCGGTCCTTCCCCCATTCCCTCTCACTCCTCCACTCTCTCTCTTCCCTCGGCTGTCACTCTTCTCCGGCTTTCCCACAAATCCCTCTTTTCCATCTGTTCCCTCGCGTGTCTCTTTCCCCTCGCTTGTGTCTCTCTCCCCTCTTCCTTTCGGTCCCAATGTTCCCTATTTTCTCGCTCCTTCCCCCATTCCCTCTCACTCCTCCACTCTCTCTCTTCCCTTGCCGTCACGGTTTCTCTGGCTTTCCCACATTTCCCTCTTTTCCATCTTTTCCCTCGCGTGTCTCTTTCCCCTCTCTTGTGTCTCTCTCCCCTCTTCCTTTCGGTCCCAGTGTTCCCTATTTTCTCGCTCCTTCCCCCATTCCATCTCACTCCTCCACTCTATCTCTTCCCTCCGCTGTCACTGTTCTCCGGCTTTCCCACAAATCCCTCTTTTCCAGCTGTTCCCTCGCCTTACTCTTTTCCCCTCGCCTGTGTCTCTCTCCCCTCTTCCTTTCGGTCCCTATTTTCCCCATTTTCTCTCGCCTTCCCCCATTCCCTCTCACTCCTCCACTCTCTCTATTCCCTCGGCCGTCACGGTTTCTCTGGCTTTCCCACAAATCCCTCTTTTCCATCTGTTCCCTCGCCTTACTCTTTCCCCTCGCCTGTGTCTCTCTCCCCTCTTCCTTTCGGTCCCTATTTTCCCCATTTTCTCGCTCCTTCCCCCATTCCCTCCCACTCCTCCACTCTCTCTTCCCTCGGCTGTCACTGTTCTCCGGCTTTCCCACAAATCCCTCTTTTCCATCTGTTCCCTCGCGTGTCTCTTTCCCCTCGCTTGTGTCTCTCTCCCCTCTTCCTTTCGGTCCCTATTTTCCCCATTTTCTCTCGCCTTCCCCCATTCCCTCTCACCCCTCCACTCTCTCTCTTCCTTCGGCTGTCACTGTTCTCCGGCTTTCCCACAAATCCCTCTTTTCCATCTTTTCCCTCGCGTGTCTCTTTCCCCTCGCTTGTGTCTCTCTCCCCTCTTCCTTTCGGTCCCAATGTTCCCTATTTTCTCGCTCCTTCCCCCATTCCCTCTCACTCCTCCACTCTCTCTCTTCCCTCGGCTGTCACTGTTCTCCGGCTTTCCCACAAATCCCTCTTTTCCATCTGTTCCCTCGCGTGTCTCTTTCCCCTCGCCTGTGTCTCTCTCCCCTCTTCCTTTCGGTCCCTATTTTCCCCATTTTCTCTCGCCTTCCCCCATTCCCTCTCACTCCTCCACTCTCTCTCTTCCCTTGCCGTCACGGTTTCTCTGGCTTTCCCACATTTCCCTCTTTCCCATCTTTTCCCTCGCGTGTCTCTTTCCCCTCGCTTGTGTCTCTCTCCCCTCTTCCTTTCGGTCCCAATGTTCCCTATTTTCTCGCTCCTTCCCCCATTCCCTCTCACTCCTCCACTCTCTCTCTTCCCTCGGCTGTCACTGTTCTCCGGCTTTCCCACAAATCCCTCTTTTCCATCTGTTCCCTCGTGTGTCTCTTTCCCCTCGCTTGTGTCTCTTTCCCCTCTTTTTTTCGGTCCCAATGTTCCCTATTTTCTCTCTCCTTCCCCCATTCCCTCTCACTCCTCCACTCTCTCTCTTCCCTCAGCTGTCACTGTTCTCCGGCTTTCCCAGAAATCCCTCTTTTCCATCTGTTCCCTTGCGTGTCTCTTTCCCCTCTCTTGTGTCTCTCTCCCCTCTTCCTTTCGGTCCCAGTGTTCCCTATTTTCTCGCTCCTTCCCCCATTCCCTCTCACTCCTCCACTCTATCTCTTCCCTCCGCTGTCACTGTTCTCCGGCTTTCCCACAAATCCCTCTTTTCCATCTGTTCCCTCGCCTTACTCTTTTCCCCTCGCCTGTGTCTCTCTCCCCTCTTCCTTTCGGTCCCTATTTTCCCCATTTTCTCTCGCCTTCCCCCATTCCCTCTCACTCCTCCACTCTCTCTATTCCCTCGGCCGTCACGGTTTCTCTGGCTTTCCCACAAATCCCTCTTTTCCATCTGTTCCCTCGCCTTACTCTTTCCCCTCGCCTGTGTCTCTCTCCCCTCTTCCTTTCGGTCCCTATTTTCCCCATTTTCTCGCTCCTTCCCCCATTCCCTCCCACTCCTCCACTCTCTCTTCCCTCGGCTGTCACTGTTCTCCGGCTTTCCCACAAATCCCTCTTTTCCATCTGTTCCCTCGCGTGTCTCTTTCCCCTCGCTTGTGTCTCTCTCCCCTCTTCCTTTCGGTCCCTATTTTCCCCATTTTCTCTCGCCTTCCCCCATTCCCTCTCACCCCTCCACTCTCTCTCTTCCTTCGGCTGTCACTGTTCTCCGGCTTTCCCACAAATCCCTCTTTTCCATCTTTTCCCTCGCGTGTCTCTTTCCCCTCGCTTGTGTCTCTCTCCCCTCTTCCTTTCGGTCCCAATGTTCCCTATTTTCTCGCTCCTTCCCCCATTCCCTCTCACTCCTCCACTCTCTCTCTTCCCTCGGCTGTCACTGTTCTCCGGCTTTCCCACAAATCCCTCTTTTCCATCTGTTCCCTCGCCTTACTCTTTCCCCTCGCCTGTGTCTCTCTCCCCTCTTCCTTTCGGTCCCTATTTTCCCCATTTTCTCTCGCCTTCCCCCATTCCCTCTCACTCCTCCACTCTCTCTCTTCCCTCGGCCGTCACGGTTTCTCCGCATTTCCCACATCTCCCTCTTTCCCGTCTTTTCCCTCGCGTGTCTCTTTCCCCTCGCCTGTGTCTCTCTCCCCTCTTCCTTTCGGTCCCTATTTTCCCCATTTTCTCTCGCCTTCCCCATTCCCTCTCACTCCTCCACTCTCTCTCTTCCCTCGGCTGTCACTGTTCTCCGGCTTTCCCACAAATCCCTCTTTTCCATCTGTTCCCTCGCGTGTCTCTTTCCCCTCGCTTGTGTCTCTCTCCCCTCTTCATTTCGGTCCCGATGTTCCCTATTTTCTCGGTCCTTCCCCCATTCCCTCTCACTCCTCCACTCTCTCTCTTCCCTCGGCTGTCACTGTGCTCCGGCTTTCCCACAAATCCCTCTTTTCCATCTGTTCCCTCGCGTGTCTCTTTCCCCTCGCTTGTGTCTCTCTCCCCTCTTCCTTTCGGTCCCAATGTTCCCTATTTTCTCGCTCCTTCCCCCATTCCCTCTCACTCCTCCACTCTCTCTCTTCCCTTGCCGTCACGGTTTCTCCGGCTTTCCCACAAATCCCTCTTTTCCATCTGTTCCCTCGCATGTCTCTTTCCCCTCGCCTGTGTCTCTCTCCCCTCTTCCTTTCGGTCCCTATTTTCCCCATTTTCTCTCGCCTTCCCCCATTCCCTCTCACTCCTCCACTCTCTCTCTTCCCTTGCCGTCACGGTTTCTCTGGCTTTCCCACATTTCCCTCTTTTCCATCTTTTCCCTCGCGTGTCTCTTTCCCCTCGCTTGTGTCTCTCTCCCCTCTTCCTTTCGGTCCCAATGTTCCCTATTTTCTCGCTCCTTCCCCCATTCCCTCTCACTCCTCCACTCTCTCTCTTCCCTCGGCTGTCACTGTTCTCCGGCTTTCCCACAAATCCCTCTTTTCCATCTGTTCCCTCGCCTTACTCTTTCCCCTCGCCTGTGTCTCTCTCCCCTCTTCCTTTCGGTCCCTATTTTCCCCATTTTCTCTCGCCTTCCCCCATTCCCTCTCACTCCTCCACTCTCTCTCTTCCCTTGCCGTCACGGTTTCTCTGGCTTTCCCACATCTCCCTCTTTTCCATCGTTCCCCTCGCATGTCTCTTTCCCCTCGCTTGTGTCTCTCTCCCCTCTTCCTTTCGGTCCCTATTTTCCCCATTTTCTCTCGCCTTCCCCCATTCCCTCTCACTCCTCCACTCTCTCTCTTCCCTTGCCGTCACGGTTTCTCTGGCTTTCCCACATTTCCCTCTTTTCCATCTGTTCCCTCGCCTTACTCTTTCCCCTCGCTTGTGTCTCTCTCCCCTCTTCCTTTCGGTCCCAATGTTCCCTATATTCTCGCTCCTTCCCCCATTCCCTCTCACTCCTCCACTCTCTCTCTTCCCTCGGCCGTCACGGTTTCTCTGGCTTTCCCACATCTCCCTCTTTTCCATCTGTTCCCTCGCGTGTCTCTTTCCCCTCGCTTGTGTCTCTCTCACCTCTTCCTTTCGGTCCCTATTTTCCCCATTTTCTCTCGCCTTCCCCCATTCCCTCTCACTCCTCCACTCTCTCTCTTCCCTTGCTGTCACGGTTTCTCTGGCTTTCCCACATTTCCCTCTTTTCTATCGTTTCCCTCGCGTGTCTCTTTCCCCTCGCTTGTGTCTCTCTCTCCTCTTCCTTTCGGTCCCAATGTTCCCTATTTTCTCGCTCCTTCCCCCATTCCCTCTCACTCCTCCACTCTCTCTCTTCCCTCGGCTGTCACTGTTCTCCGGCTTTCCCACAAATCCCTCTTTTCCAACTGTTCCCTCGCATGTCTCTTTCCCCTCGCTTGTGTCTCTCTCCCCTCTTCCTTTCGGTCCCTATATTCCCAATTTTCTCTCGCCTTCCCCCATTCCCTCTCACTCCTCCACTCTCTCTCTTCCCTTGCCGTCACGGTTTCTCTGGCTTTCCCACATTTCCCTCTTTTCCATCTGTTCCCTCGCGTGTCTCTTTCCCCTCGCTTGTGTCTCTCTCCCCTCTTCCTTTCGGTCCCAATGTTCCCTATTTTCTCGCTCCTTCCCCCATTCCCTCTCACTCCTCCACTCTCTCTCTTCCCTCGGCTGTCACTGTTCTCCGGCTTTCCCACAAATCCCTCTTTTCCATCTGTTCCCTCGCCTTACTCTTTCCCCTCGCCTGTGTCTCTCTCCCCTCTTCCTTTCGGACCCTATTTTCCCCATTTTCTCTCGCCTTCCCCCATTCCCTCTCACTCCTCCACTCTCTCTCTTCCCTTGCCGTCACGGTTTCTCTGGCTTTCCCACATCTCCCTCTTTTCCATCGTTTCCCTCACGTGTCTCTTTCCCCTCGCTTGTGTCTCTCTCCCCTCTTCCTTTCGGTCCCAATGTTCCCTATTTTCTCGCTCCTTCCCCCATTCCCTCTCACCCCTCCACTCTCTCTCTTCCTTCGGCTGTCACTGTTCTCCGGCTTTCCCACAAATCCCTCTTTTCCATCTGTTCCCTCGCCTTACTCTTTCCCCTCGCCTGTGTCTCTCTCCCCTCTTCCTTTCGGTCCCTATATTCCCCATTTTCTCTCGCCTTCCCCCATTCCCTCTCACTCCTCCACTCTCTCTCTTCCCTTGCCGTCACGGTTTCTCTGGCTTTCCCACATTTCCCTCTTTTCCATCTTTTCCCTCGCGTGTCTCTTTCCCCTCGCTTGTGTCTCTCTCCCCTCTTCCTTTCGGTCCCAATGTTCCCTATTTTCTCGCTCCTTCCCCCATTCCCTCTCACTCCTCCACTCTCTCTCTTCCCTCGGCTGTCACTGTTCTCCGGCTTTCCCACAAATCCCTCTTTTCCATCTGTTCCCTCGCCTTACTCTTTCCCCTCTCTTGTGTCTCTCTCCCCTCTTCATTTCGGTCCCTATTTTCCCCATTTTCTCTCGCCTTCCCCCATTCCCTCTCACTCCTCCACTCTCTCTCTTCCCTTGCCGTCACGGTTTCTCTGGCTTTCCCACATTTCCCTCTTTTCCATCTTTTCCCTCGCGTGTCTCTTTCCCCTCTCTTGTGTCTCTCTCCCCTCTTCCTTTCGGTCCCAGTGTTCCCTATTTTCTCGCTCCTTCCCCCATTCCCTCTCACTCCTCCACTCTATCTCTTCCCTCGGCTGTCACTGTTCTCCGGCTTTCCCACAAATCCCTCTTTTCCATCTGTTCCCTCGCCTTACTCTTTTCCCCTCGCCTGTGTCTCTCTCCCCTCTTCCTTTCGGTCCCTATTTTCCCCATTTTCTCTCGCCTTCCCCCATTCCCTCTCACTCCTCCACTCTCTCTATTCCCTCGGCCGTCACGGTTTCTCTGGCTTTCCCACAAATCCCTCTTTTCCATCTGTTCCCTCGCCTTACTCTTTCCCCTCGCCTGTGTCTCTCTCCCCTCTTCCTTTCGGTCCCTATTTTCCCCATTTTCTCGCTCCTTCCCCCATTCCCTCCCACTCCTCCACTCTCTCTTCCCTCGGCTGTCACTGTTCTCCGGCTTTCCCACAAATCCCTCTTTTCCATCTGTTCCCTCGCCTTACTCTTTCCCCTCGCCTGTGTCTCTCTCCCCTCTTCCTTTCGGTCCCTATATTCCCCATTTTCTCTCGCCTTCCCCCATTCCCTCTCACTCCTCCACTCTCTCTCTTCCCTTGCCGTCATGGTTTCTCTGGCTTTCCCACATTTCCCTCTTTTCCATCTTTTCCCTCGCGTGTCTCTTTCCCCTCGCTTGTGTCTCTCTCCCCTCTTCCTTTCGGTCCCAATGTTCCCTATTTTCTCGCTCCTTCCCCCATTCCCTCTCACTCCTCCACTCTCTCTCTTCCCTCGGCTGTCACTGTTCTCCGGCTTTCCCACAAATCCCTCTTTTCCATCTGTTCCCTCGCCTTACTCTTTCCCCTCGCTTGTGTCTCTCTCCCCTCTTCATTTCGGTCCCTATTTTCCCCATTTTCTCTCGCCTTCCCCCATTCCCTCTCACTCCTCCACTCTCTCTCTTCCCTCGGCTGTCACTGTTCTCCGGCTTTCCCACAAATACCTCTTTTCCATCTGTTCCCTCGCCTTACTCTTTCCCCTCGCTTGTGTCTCTCTCCCCTCTTCATTTCGGGCCCTATTTTCCCCATTTTCTCTCGCCTTCCCCCATTCCCTCTCACTCCTCCACTCTCTCTCTTCCCTTGCCGTCACGGTTTCTCTGGCTTTCCCACATTTCCCTCTTTTCCATCTTTTCCCTCGCGTGTCTCTTTGCCCTCGCTTGTGTCTCTCTCCCCTCTTCCTTTCGGGCCCAATGTTCCCTATTTTCTGGCTCCTTCCCCCATTCCCTCTCACTCCTCCACTCTCTCTCTTCCCTCGGCTGTCACTGTTCTCCGCATTTCCCACAAATCCCTCTTTCCCATTATTTCCCTCTCGTGTCTCTTTCCCCTCGCCTGTGTCTCTCTCCCTTCTTCCTTTCGGTCCGTATTTTCCCCATTTTCTCTCGCCTTCCCCCATTCCCTCTCACTCCTCCACTCTCTCTCTTCCCTCGGCCGTCACGGTTTCTCCGCATTTCCCACATCTCCCTCTTTCCCGTCTTTTCCCTCGCGTGTCTCTTTCCCCTCGCCTGTGTCTCTCTCCCCTCTTCCTTTCGGTCCCTATTTTCCCCATTTTCTCTCGCCTTCCCCATTCCCTCTCACTCCTCCACTCTCTCTCTTCCCTCGGCTGTCACTGTTCTCCGGCTTTCCCACAAATCCCTCTTTTCCATCTGTTCCCTCGCGTGTCTCTTTCCCCTCGCTTGTGTCTCTCTCCCCTCTTCATTTCGGTCCCGATGTTCCCTATTTTCTCGGTCCTTCCCCCATTCCCTCTCACTCCTCCACTCTCTCTCTTCCCTCGGCTGTCACTCTTCTCCGGCTTTCCCACAAATCCCTCTTTTCCATCTGTTCCCTCGCGTGTCTCTTTCCCCTCGCTTGTGTCTCTCTCCCCTCTTCCTTTCGGTCCCAATGTTCCCTATTTTCTCGCTCCTTCCCCCATTCCCTCTCACTCCTCCACTCTCTCTCTTCCCTTGCCGTCACGGTTTCTCTGGCTTTCCCACATTTCCCTCTTTTCCATCTTTTCCCTCGCGTGTCTCTTTCCCCTCTCTTGTGTCTCTCTCCCCTCTTCCTTTCGGTCCCAGTGTTCCCTATTTTCTCGCTCCTTCCCCCATTCCATCTCACTCCTCCACTCTATCTCTTCCCTCCGCTGTCACTGTTCTCCGGCTTTCCCACAAATCCCTCTTTTCCAGCTGTTCCCTCGCCTTACTCTTTTCCCCTCGCCTGTGTCTCTCTCCCCTCTTCCTTTCGGTCCCTATTTTCCCCATTTTCTCTCGCCTTCCCCCATTCCCTCTCACTCCTCCACTCTCTCTATTCCCTCGGCCGTCACGGTTTCTCTGGCTTTCCCACAAATCCCTCTTTTCCATCTGTTCCCTCGCCTTACTCTTTCCCCTCGCCTGTGTCTCTCTCCCCTCTTCCTTTCGGTCCCTATTTTCCCTATTTTCTCGCTCCTTCCCCCATTCCCTCTCACTCCTCCACTCTCTCTTCCCTCGGCTGTCACTGTTCTCCGGCTTTCCCACAAATCCCTCTTTTCCATCTGTTCCCTCGCGTGTCTCTTTCCCCTCGCTTGTGTCTCTCTCCCCTCTTCCTTTCGGTCCCTATTTTCCCCATTTTCTCTCGCCTTCCCCCATTCCCTCTCACCCCTCCACTCTCTCTCTTCCTTCGGCTGTCACTGTTCTCCGGCTTTCCCACAAATCCCTCTTTTCCATCTTTTCCCTCGCGTGTCTCTTTCCCCTCGCTTGTGTCTCTCTCCCCTCTTCCTTTCGGTCCCAATGTTCCCTATTTTCTCGCTCCTTCCCCCATTCCCTCTCACTCCTCCACTCTCTCTCTTCCCTCGGCTGTCACTGTTCTCCGGCTTTCCCACAAATCCCTCTTTTCCATCTGTTCCCTCGCGTGTCTCTTTCCCCTCGCCTGTGTCTCTCTCCCCTCTTCCTTTCGGTCCCTATTTTCCCCATTTTCTCTCGCCTTCCCCCATTCCCTCTCACTCCTCCACTCTCTCTCTTCCCTTGCCGTCACGGTTTCTCTGGCTTTCCCACATTTCCCTCTTTCCCATCTTTTCCCTCGCGTGTCTCTTTCCCCTCGCTTGTGTCTCTCTCCCCTCTTCCTTTCGGTCCCAATGTTCCCTATTTTCTCGCTCCTTCCCCCATTCCCTCTCACTCCTCCACTCTCTCTCTTCCCTCGGCTGTCACTGTTCTCCGGCTTTCCCACAAATCCCTCTTTTCCATCTGTTCCCTCGTGTGTCTCTTTCCCCTCGCTTGTGTCTCTTTCCCCTCTTTTTTTCGGTCCCAATGTTCCCTATTTTCTCTCTCCTTCCCCCATTCCCTCTCACTCCTCCACTCTCTCTCTTCCCTCAGCTGTCACTGTTCTCCGGCTTTCCCAGAAATCCCTCTTTTCCATCTGTTCCCTTGCGTGTCTCTTTCCCCTCTCTTGTGTCTCTCTCCCCTCTTCCTTTCGGTCCCAGTGTTCCCTATTTTCTCGCTCCTTCCCCCATTCCCTCTCACTCCTCCACTCTATCTCTTCCCTCCGCTGTCACTGTTCTCCGGCTTTCCCACAAATCCCTCTTTTCCATCTGTTCCCTCGCCTTACTCTTTTCCCCTCGCCTGTGTCTCTCTCCCCTCTTCCTTTCGGTCCCTATTTTCCCCATTTTCTCTCGCCTTCCCCCATTCCCTCTCACTCCTCCACTCTCTCTATTCCCTCGGCCGTCACGGTTTCTCTGGCTTTCCCACAAATCCCTCTTTTCCATCTGTTCCCTCGCCTTACTCTTTCCCCTCGCCTGTGTCTCTCTCCCCTCTTCCTTTCGGTCCCTATTTTCCCCATTTTCTCGCTCCTTCCCCCATTCCCTCCCACTCCTCCACTCTCTCTTCCCTCGGCTGTCACTGTTCTCCGGCTTTCCCACAAATCCCTCTTTTCCATCTGTTCCCTCGCGTGTCTCTTTCCCCTCGCTTGTGTCTCTCTCCCCTCTTCCTTTCGGTCCCTATTTTCCCCATTTTCTCTCGCCTTCCCCCATTCCCTCTCACCCCTCCACTCTCTCTCTTCCTTCGGCTGTCACTGTTCTCCGGCTTTCCCACAAATCCCTCTTTTCCATCTTTTCCCTCGCGTGTCTCTTTCCCCTCGCTTGTGTCTCTCTCCCCTCTTCCTTTCGGTCCCAATGTTCCCTATTTTCTCGCTCCTTCCCCCATTCCCTCTCACTCCTCCACTCTCTCTCTTCCCTCGGCTGTCACTGTTCTCCGGCTTTCCCACAAATCCCTCTTTTCCATCTGTTCCCTCGCCTTACTCTTTCCCCTCGCCTGTGTCTCTCTCCCCTCTTCCTTTCGGTCCCTATTTTCCCCATTTTCTCTCGCCTTCCCCCATTCCCTCTCACTCCTCCACTCTCTCTCTTCCCTTGCCGTCACGGTTTCTCTGGCTTTCCCACATCTCCCTCTTTTCCATCGTTCCCCTCGCATGTCTCTTTCCCCTCGCTTGTGTCTCTCTCCCCTCTTCCTTTCGGTCCCTATTTTCCCCATTTTCTCTCGCCTTCCCCCATTCCCTCTCACTCCTCCACTCTCTCTCTTCCCTTGCCGTCACGGTTTCTCTGGCTTTCCCACATTTCCCTCTTTTCCATCTGTTCCCTCGCCTTACTCTTTCCCCTCGCCTGTGTCTCTCTCCCCTCTTCCTTTCGGTCCCTATTTTCCCCATTTTCTCTCGCCTTCCCCCATTCCCTCTCACTCCTCAACTCTCTCTCTTCCCTTGCCGTCACGGTTTCCCTGGCTTTCCCACATTTCCCTCTTTTCCATCTTTTCCCTCGCGTGTCTCTTTCCCCTCGCTTGTGTCTCTCTCCCCTCTTCCTTTCGGTCCCTATTTTCCCCATTTTCTCTCGCCTTCCCCCATTCCCTCTCACTCCTCCACTCTCTCTCTTCCCTCGGCTGTCACTGTTTTCCAGCTTTCCCACATCTCCCTCTTTCCCATCTGTTCCCTAGCGTGTATCTTTCCCCTCGCTTGTGTCTCTCTCCCCTCTTCCTTTCGGTCCCAATGTTCCCTATTTTCTCGCTCCTTCCCCCATTCCCTCTCACTCCTCCACTCTCTCTCTTCCCTTGCCGTCACGGTTTCTCTGGCTTTCCCACAAATCCCTCTTTTCCATCTGTTCCCTCGCGTGTGTCTTTCCCCTCGCTTGTGTCTCTCTCCCCTCTTCCTTTCGGTCCCTATTTTCCCCATTTTCTCTCGCCTTCCCCCATTCCCTCTCACTCCTCCACTCTCTCTCTTCCCTTGCCGTCACGGTTTCTCTGGCTTTCCCACATTTCCCTCTTTTCCATCTTTTCCCTCGCGTGTCTCTTTCCCCTCGCTTGAGTCTCTCTCCCCTCTTCCTTTCGGTCCCTATTTTCCCCATTTTCTCTCGCCTTCCCCCATTCCCTCTCACTCCTCCACTCTCTCTCTTCCCTTGCCGTCACGGTTTCTCTGGCTTTCCCACATTTCCCTCTTTTCCATCTTTTCCCTCGCGTGTCTCTTTCCCCTCGCTTGTGTCTCTCTCCCCTCTTCCTTTCGGGCCCAATGTTCCCTATTTTCTCGCTCCTTCCCCCATTCCCTCTCACTCCTCCACTCTCTCTCTTCCCTCGGCTGTCACTGTTCTCCGGCTTTCCCACAAATCCCTCTTTTCCATCTGTTCCCTCGCCTTACTCTTTCCCCTCGCCTGTGTCTCTCTCCCCTCTTCCTTTCGGTCCCTATTTTCCCCATTTTCTCTCGCCTTCCCCCATTCCCTCTCACTCCTCCACTCTCTCTATTCCCTCGGCCGTCACGGTTTCTCTGGCTTTCCCACAAATCCCTCTTTTCCATCTGTTCCCTCGCCTTACTCTTTCCCCTCGCCTGTGTCTCTCTCCCCTCTTCCTTTCGGTCCCAATGTTCCCTATTTTCTCGCTCCTTTACCCATTCCCTCTCACTCCTCCACTCTCTCTCTTCCCTCGGCTGTCACTGTTCTCCGGCTTTCCCACAAATCCCTCTTTTCCATCTGTTCCCTCGCGTGTCTCTTTCCCCTCGCCTGTGTCTCTCTCCCCTCTTCCTTTCGGTCCCTATTTTCTCCATTTTCTCTCGCCTTCCCCCATTCCCTCTCACTCCTCCACTCTCTCTCTTCCCTTGCCGTCACGGTTTCTCTGGCTTTCCCACATTTCCCTCTTTTCCATCTTTTCCCTCACCTGTCTCTTTCCCCTCGCTTGTGTCTTTCTCCCCTCTTACTTTCGGTCCCAATGTTCCCTATTTTCTCGCTCCTTCCCCCATTCCCTCTCACTCCTCCACTCTCTCTCTTCCCTCGGCTGTCACTGTTCTCCGGCTTTCCCACAAATCCCTCTTTTCCATCTGTTCCCTCGCCTTACTCTTTCCCCTCGCCTGTGTCTCTCTCCCCTCTTCCTTTCGGTCCCTATTTTCCCCATTTTCTCTCGCCTTCCCCCATTCCCTCTCACTCCTCCACTCTCTCTCTTCCCTTGCCGTCACGGTTTCTCTGGCTTTCCCACATTTCCCTCTTTTCCATCGTTCCCCTCGCATGTCTCTTTCCCCTCGCCTGTGTCTCTCTCCCCTCTTCCTTTCGGTCCCTATTTTCCCCATTTTCTCTCGCCTTCCCCCATTCCCTCTCACTCCTCCACTCTCTCTCTTCCCTTGCCGTCACGGTTTCTCTGGCTTTCCCACATTTCCCTCTTTTCCATCTTTTCCCTCGCGTGTCTCTTTCCCCTCGCTTGTGTCTCTCTCCCCTCTTCCTTTCGGTCCCAATGTTCCCTATTTTCTCGCTCCTTCCCCCATTCCCTCTCACTCCTCCACTCTCTCTCTTCCCTCGGCTGTCACTGTTCTCCGGCTTTCCCACAAATCCCTCTTTTCCATCTGTTCCCTCGCCTTAATCTTTCCCCTCGCTTGTGTCTCTCTCCCCTCTTCATTTCGGTCCCTATTTTCCCCATTTTCTCTCGCCTTCCCCCATTCCCTCTCACTCCTCCACTCTCTCTCTTCCCTCGGCTGTCACTGTTTTCCAGCTTTCCCACATCTCCCTCTTTCCCATCTTTTCCCTCGCGTGTCTCTTTCCCCTCGCTTGTGTCTCTCTCTCCTCTTCCTTTCGGTCCCAATGTTCCCTATTTTCTCGCTCCTTCCCCCATTCCCTCTCACTCCTCCACTCTCTCTCTTCCCTCGGCTGTCACTCTTCTCCGGCTTTCCCACAAATCCCTCTTTTCCATCTGTTCCCTCGCCTTACTCTTTCCCCTCGCTTGTGTCTCTCTCCCCTCTTCCTTTCGGTCCCTATTTTCCCCATTTTCTCTCGCCTTCCCCCATTCCCTCTCACTCCTCCACTCTCTCTCTTCCCTCGGCTGTCACTGTTTTCCAGCTTTCCCACATCTCCCTCTTTTCCATCTGTTCCCTCGCGTGTCTCTTTCCCCTCGCTTGTGTCTTTCTCCCCTCTTACTTTCGGTCCCAATGTTCCCTATTTTCTCGCTCCTTCCCCCATTCCCTCTCACTCCTCCACTCTCTCTCTTCCCTCGGCTGTCACTGTTCTCCGGCTTTCCCACAAATCCCTCTTTTCCATCTGTTCCCTCGCCTTACTCTTTCCCCTCGCCTGTGTCTCTCTCCCCTCTTCCTTTCGGTCCCTATTTTCCCCATTTTCTCTCGCCTTCCCCCATTCCCTCTCACTCCTCCACTCTCTCTCTTCCCTTGCCGTCACGGTTTCTCTGGCTTTCCCATATTTCCCTCTTTTCCATCGTTCCCCTCGCATGTCTCTTTCCCCTCGCTTGTGTCTCTCTCCCCTCTTCCTTTCGGTCCCTATTTTCCCCATTTTCTCTCGCCTTCCCCAATTCCCTCTCACTCCTCCACTCTCTCTCTTCCCTTGCCGTCACGGTTTCTCTGGCTTTCCCACATTTCCCTCTTTTCCATCTGTTCCCTCGCGTGTCTCTTTCCCCTCGCTTGTGTCTCTCTCCCCTCTTCCTTTCGGTCCCAATGTTCCCTATTTTCTCGGTCCTTCCCCCATTCCCTCTCACTCCTCCACTCTCTCTCTTCCCTCGGCTGTCACTGTTCTCCGGCTTTCCCACAAATCCCTCTTTTCCATCTGTTCCCTCGCATGTCTCTTTCCCCTCGCTTGTGTCTCTCTCCCCTCTTCCTTTCGGTCCCAATGTTCCCTATTTTCTCGGTCCTTCCCCCATTCCCTCTCACTCCTCCACTCTCTCTCTTCCCTTGCCGTCACGGTTTCTCTGGCTTTCCCACATTTCCCTCTTTTCCATCTGTTCCCTCGCGTGTCTCTTTCCCCTCGCTTGTGTCTCTCTCTCCTCTTCCTTTCGGTCCCAATGTTCCCTATTTTCTCGCTCCTTCCCCCATTCCCTCTCACTCCTCCACTCTCTCTCTTCCCTCGGCTGTCACTGTTTTCCGGCTTTCCCACAAATCCCTCTTTTCCATCTGTTCCCTCGCCTTACTCTTTCCCCTCGCCTGTGTCTCTCTCCCCTCTTCCTTTCGGTCCCTATATTCCCCATTTTCTCTCGCCTTCCCCCATTCCCTCTCATTCCTCCACTCTCTCTCTTCCCTTGCCGTCACGGTTTCTCTGGCTTTCCCACATTTCCCTCTTTTCCATCTTTTCCCTCGCGTGTCTCTTTCCCCTCGCTTGTGTCTCTCTCCCCTCTTCCTTTCGGTCCCAATGTTCCCTATTTTCTCGCTCCTTCCCCCATTCCCTCTCACTCCTCCACTCTCTCTCTTCCCTCGGCTGTCACTGTTCTCCGGCTTTCCCACAAATCCCTCTTTTCCACCTGTTCCCTCGCCTTACTCTTTCCCCTCGCCTGTGTCTCTCTCCCCTCTTCCTTTCGGTCCCTATTTTCCCCATTTTCTCTCGCCTTCCCCCATTCCCTCTCACTCCTCCACTCTCTCTCTTCCCTCGGCTGTCACTGTTCTCCGGCTTTCCCACAAATCCCTCTTTTCCATCTGTTCCCTCGCCTTACTCTTTCCCCTCGCCTGTGTCTCTCTCCCCTCTTCCTTTCGGTCCCTATTTTCCCCATTTTCTCTCGCCTTCCCCCATTCCCTCTCACTCCTCCACTCTCTCTCTTCCCTTGCCGTCACGGTTTCCCTGGCTTTCCCACATTTCCCTCTTTTCCATCTTTTCCCTCGCGTGTCTCTTTCCCCTCGCTTGTGTCTCTCTCCCCTCTTCCTTTCGGTCCCTATTTTCCCCATTTTCTCTCGCCTTCCCCCATTCCCTCTCACTCCTCCACTCTCTCTCTTCCCTCGGCTGTCACTGTTTTCCAGCTTTCCCACATCTCCCTCTTTCCCATCTGTTCCCTAGCGTGTCTCTTTCCCCTCGCTTGTGTCTCTCTCCCCTCTTCCTTTCGGTCCCAATGTTCCCTATTTTCTCGCTCCTTCCCCCATTCCCTCTCACTCCTCCACTCTCTCTCTTCCCTCGGCTGTCACTCTTCTCCGGCTTTCCCACAAATCCCTCTTTTCCATCTGTTCCCTCGCCTTACTCTTTCCCCTCGCTTGTGTCTCTCTCCCCTCTTCCTTTCGGTCCCTATTTTCCCCATTTTCTCTCGCCTTCCCCCATTCCCTCTCACTCCTCCACTCTCTCTCTTCCCTTGCCGTCACGGTTTCTCTGGCTTTCCCACAAATCCCTCTTTTCCATCTGTTCCCTCGCGTGTCTCTTTCCCCTCGCTTGTGTCTCTCTCCCCTCTTCCTTTCGGTCCCTATTTTCCCCATTTTCTCTCGCCTTCCCCCATTCCCTCTCACTCCTCCACTCTCTCTCTTCCCTTGCCGTCACGGTTTCTCTGGCTTTCCCACATTTCCCTCTTTTCCATCTTTTCCCTCGCGTGTCTCTTTCCCCTCGCTTGTGTCTCTCTCCCCTCTTCCTTTCGGGCCCAATGTTCCCTATTTTCTCGCTCCTTCCCCCATTCCCTCTCACTCCTCCACTCTCTCTCTTCCCTCGGCTGTCACTGTTCTCCGGCTTTCCCACAAATCCCTCTTTTCCATCTGTTCCCTCGCCTTACTCTTTCCCCTCGCCTGTGTCTCTCTCCCCTCTTCCTTTCGGTCCCTATTTTCCCCATTTTCTCTCGCCTTCCCCCATTCCCTCTCACTCCTCCACACTCTCTCTTCCCTCGGCTGTCACTGTTTTCCAGCTTTCCCACATCTCCCTCTTTCCCATCTGTTCCCTAGCGTGTCTCTTTCCCCTCGCTTGTGTCTCTCTCCCCTCTTCCTTTCGGTCCCAATGTTCCCTATTTTCTCGCTCCTTCCCCCATTCCCTCTCACTCCTCCACTCTCTCTCTTCCCTCGGCTGTCACTCTTCTCCGGCTTTCCCACAAATCCCTCTTTTCCATCTGTTCCCTCGCCTTACTCTTTCCCCTCGCTTGTGTCTCTCTCCCCTCTTCCTTTCGGTCCCTATTTTCCCCATTTTCTCTCGCCTTCCCCCATTCCCTCTCACTCCTCCACTCTCTCTCTTCCCTTGCCGTCACGGTTTCTCTGGCTTTCCCACAAATCCCTCTTTTCCATCTGTTCCCTCGCGTGTGTCTTTCCCCTCGCTTGTGTCTCTCTCCCCTCTTCCTTTCGGTCCCTATTTTCCCCATTTTCTCTCGCCTTCCCCCATTCCCTCTCACTCCTCCACTCTCTCTCTTCCCTTGCCGTCACGGTTTCTCTGGCTTTCCCACATTTCCCTCTTTTCCATCTTTTCCCTCGCGTGTCTCTTTCCCCTCGCTTGAGTCTCTCTCCCCTCTTCCTTTCGGTCCCTATTTTCCCCATTTTCTCTCGCCTTCCCCCATTCCCTCTCACTCCTCCACTCTCTCTCTTCCCTTGCCGTCACGGTTTCTCTGGCTTTCCCACATTTCCCTCTTTTCCATCTTTTCCCTCGCGTGTCTCTTTCCCCTCGCTTGTGTCTCTCTCCCCTCTTCCTTTCGGGCCCAATGTTCCCTATTTTCTCGCTCCTTCCCCCATTCCCTCTCACTCCTCCACTCTCTCTCTTCCCTCGGCTGTCACTGTTCTCCGGCTTTCCCACAAATCCCTCTTTTCCATCTGTTCCCTCGCCTTACTCTTTCCCCTCGCCTGTGTCTCTCTCCCTTCTTCCTTTCGGTCCCTATTTTCCCCATTTTCTCTCGCCTTCCCCCATTCCCTCTCACTCCTCCACTCTCTCTATTCCCTCGGCCGTCACGGTTTCTCTGGCTTTCCCACAAATCCCTCTTTTCCATCTGTTCCCTCGCCTTACTCTTTCCCCTCGCCTGTGTCTCTCTCCCCTCTTCCTTTCGGTCCCAATGTTCCCTATTTTCTCGCTCCTTTACCCATTCCCTCTCACTCCTCCACTCTCTCTCTTCCCTCGGCTGTCACTGTTCTCCGGCTTTCCCACAAATCCCTCTTTTCCATCTGTTCCCTCGCGTGTCTCTTTCCCCTCGCCTGTGTCTCTCTCCCCTCTTCCTTTCGGTCCCTATTTTCTCCATTTTCTCTCGCCTTCCCCCATTCCCTCTCACTCCTCCACTCTCTCTCTTCCCTTGCCGTCACGGTTTCTCTGGCTTTCCCACATTTCCCTCTTTTCCATCTGTTCCCTCGCGTGTCTCTTTCCCCTCGCTTGTGTCTTTCTCCCCTCTTACTTTCGGTCCCAATGTTCCCTATTTTCTCGCTCCTTCCCCCATTCCCTCTCACTCCTCCACTCTCTCTCTTCCCTCGGCTGTCACTGTTCTCCGGCTTTCCCACAAATCCCTCTTTTCCATCTGTTCCCTCGCCTTACTCTTTCCCCTCGCCTGTGTCTCTCTCCCCTCTTCCTTTCGGTCCCTATTTTCCCCATTTTCTCTCGCCTTCCCCCATTCCCTCTCACTCCTCCACTCTCTCTCTTCCCTTGCCGTCACGGTTTCTCTGGCTTTCCCACATTTCCCTCTTTTCCATCGTTCCCCTCGCATGTCTCTTTCCCCTCGCTTGTGTCTCTCTCCCCTCTTCCTTTCGGTCCCTATTTTCCCCATTTTCTCTCGCCTTCCCCCATTCCCTCTCACTCCTCCACTCTCTCTCTTCCCTTGCCGTCACGGTTTCTCTGGCTTTCCCACATTTCCCTCTTTTCCATCTGTTCCCTCGCGTGTCTCTTTCCCCTCGCTTGTGTCTCTCTCCCCTCTTCCTTTCGGTCCCAATGTTCCCTATTTTCTCGCTCCTTCCCCCATTCCCTCTCACTCCTCCACTCTCTCTTTTCCCTCGGCTGTCACTGTTCTCCGGCTTTCCCACAAATCCCTCTTTTCCATCTGTTCCCTCGCCTTACTCTTTCCCCTCGCCTGTGTCTCTCTCCCCTCTTCCTTTCGGTCCCTATATTCCCCATTTTCTCTCGCCTTCCCCCATTCCCTCTCACTCCTCCACTCTCTCTCTTCCCTTGCCGTCACGGTTTCTCTGGCTTTCCCACATTTCCCTCTTTTCCATCTTTTCCCTCGCGTGTCTCTTTCCCCTCGCTTGTGTCTCTCTCCCCTCTTCCTTTCGGTCCCAATGTTCCCTATTTTCTCGCTCCTTCCCCCATTCCCTCTCACTCCTCCACTCTCTCTCTTCCCTCGGCTGTCACTGTTTTCCAGCTTTCCCACATCTCCCTCTTTTCCATCTGTTCCCTCGCGTGTCTCTTTCCCCTCGCTTGTGTCTTTCTCCCCTCTTACTTTCGGTCCCAATGTTCCCTATTTTCTCGCTCCTTCCCCCATTCCCTCTCACTCCTCCACTCTCTCTCTTCCCTCGGCTGTCACTGTTCTCCGGCTTTCCCACAAATCCCTCTTTTCCATCTGTTCCCTCGCCTTACTCTTTCCCCTCGCCTGTGTCTCTCTCCCCTCTTCCTTTCGGTCCCTATTTTCCCCATTTTCTCTCGCCTTCCCCCATTCCCTCTCACTCCTCCACTCTCTCTCTTCCCTTGCCGTCACGGTTTCTCTGGCTTTCCCACATTTCCCTCTTTTCCATCGTTCCCCTCGCATGTCTCTTTCCCCTCGCTTGTGTCTCTCTCCCCTCTTCCTTTCGGTCCCTATTTTCCCCATTTTCTCTCGCCTTCCCCAATTCCCTCTCACTCCTCCACTCTCTCTCTTCCCTTGCCGTCACGGTTTCTCTGGCTTTCCCACATTTCCCTCTTTTCCATCTGTTCCCTCGCGTGTCTCTTTCCCCTCGCTTGTGTCTCTCTCCCCTCTTCCTTTCGGTCCCAATGTTCCCTATTTTCTCGGTCCTTCCCCCATTCCCTCTCACTCCTCCACTCTCTCTCTTCCCTCGGCTGTCACTGTTCTCCGGCTTTCCCACAAATCCCTCTTTTCCATCTGTTCCCTCGCATGTCTCTTTCCCCTCGCTTGTGTCTCTCTCCCCTCTTCCTTTCGGTCCCAATGTTCCCTATTTTCTCGCTCCTTCCCCCATTCCCTCTCACTCCTCCACTCTCTCTCTTCCCTTGCCGTCACGGTTTCTCTGGCTTTCCCACATTTCCCTCTTTTCCATCTGTTCCCTCGCGTGTCTCTTTCCCCTCGCTTGTGTCTCTCTCTCCTCTTCCTTTCGGTCCCAATGTTCCCTATTTTCTCGCTCCTTCCCCCATTCCCTCTCACTCCTCCACTCTCTCTCTTCCCTCGGCTGTCACTGTTTTCCGGCTTTCCCACAAATCCCTCTTTTCCATCTGTTCCCTCGCCTTACTCTTTCCCCTCGCCTGTGTCTCTCTCCCCTCTTCCTTTCGGTCCCTATATTCCCCATTTTCTCTCGCCTTCCCCCATTCCCTCTCATTCCTCCACTCTCTCTCTTCCCTTGCCGTCACGGTTTCTCTGGCTTTCCCACATTTCCCTCTTTTCCATCTTTTCCCTCGCGTGTCTCTTTCCCCTCGCTTGTGTCTCTCTCCCCTCTTCCTTTCGGTCCCAATGTTCCCTATTTTCTCGCTCCTTCCCCCATTCCCTCTCACTCCTCCACTCTCTCTCTTCCCTCGGCTGTCACTGTTCTCCGGCTTTCCCACAAATCCCTCTTTTCCACCTGTTCCCTCGCCTTACTCTTTCCCCTCGCCTGTGTCTCTCTCCCCTCTTCCTTTCGGTCCCTATTTTCCCCATTTTCTCTCGCCTTCCCCCATTCCCTCTCACTCCTCCACTCTCTCTCTTCCCTCGGCTGTCACTGTTCTCCGGCTTTCCCACAAATCCCTCTTTTCCATCTGTTCCCTCGCCTTACTCTTTCCCCTCGCCTGTGTCTCTCTCCCCTCTTCCTTTCGGTCCCTATTTTCCCCATTTTCTCTCGCCTTCCCCCATTCCCTCTCACTCCTCCACTCTCTCTCTTCCCTTGCCGTCACGGTTTCCCTGGCTTTCCCACATTTCCCTCTTTTCCATCTTTTCCCTCGCGTGTCTCTTTCCCCTCGCTTGTGTCTCTCTCCCCTCTTCCTTTCGGTCCCTATTTTCCCCATTTTCTCTCGCCTTCCCCCATTCCCTCTCACTCCTCCACTCTCTCTCTTCCCTCGGCTGTCACTGTTTTCCAGCTTTCCCACATCTCCCTCTTTCCCATCTGTTCCCTAGCGTGTCTCTTTCCCCTCGCTTGTGTCTCTCTCCCCTCTTCCTTTCGGTCCCAATGTTCCCTATTTTCTCGCTCCTTCCCCCATTCCCTCTCACTCCTCCACTCTCTCTCTTCCCTCGGCTGTCACTCTTCTCCGGCTTTCCCACAAATCCCTCTTTTCCATCTGTTCCCTCGCCTTACTCTTTCCCCTCGCTTGTGTCTCTCTCCCCTCTTCCTTTCGGTCCCTATTTTCCCCATTTTCTCTCGCCTTCCCCCATTCCCTCTCACTCCTCCACTCTCTCTCTTCCCTTGCCGTCACGGTTTCTCTGGCTTTCCCACAAATCCCTCTTTTCCATCTGTTCCCTCGCGTGTCTCTTTCCCCTCGCTTGTGTCTCTCTCCCCTCTTCCTTTCGGTCCCTATTTTCCCCATTTTCTCTCGCCTTCCCCCATTCCCTCTCACTCCTCCACTCTCTCTCTTCCCTTGCCGTCACGGTTTCTCTGGCTTTCCCACATTTCCCTCTTTTCCATCTTTTCCCTCGCGTGTCTCTTTCCCCTCGCTTGTGTCTCTCTCCCCTCTTCCTTTCGGGCCCAATGTTCCCTATTTTCTCGCTCCTTCCCCCATTCCCTCTCACTCCTCCACTCTCTCTCTTCCCTCGGCTGTCACTGTTCTCCGGCTTTCCCACAAATCCCTCTTTTCCATCTGTTCCCTCGCCTTACTCTTTCCCCTCGCCTGTGTCTCTCTCCCCTCTTCCTTTCGGTCCCTATTTTCCCCATTTTCTCTCGCCTTCCCCCATTCCCTCTCACTCCTCCACACTCTCTCTTCCCTCGGCTGTCACTGTTTTCCAGCTTTCCCACATCTCCCTCTTTCCCATCTGTTCCCTAGCGTGTCTCTTTCCCCTCGCTTGTGTCTCTCTCCCCTCTTCCTTTCGGTCCCAATGTTCCCTATTTTCTCGCTCCTTCCCCCATTCCCTCTCACTCCTCCACTCTCTCTCTTCCCTCGGCTGTCACTCTTCTCCGGCTTTCCCACAAATCCCTCTTTTCCATCTGTTCCCTCGCCTTACTCTTTCCCCTCGCTTGTGTCTCTCTCCCCTCTTCCTTTCGGTCCCTATTTTCCCCATTTTCTCTCGCCTTCCCCCATTCCCTCTCACTCCTCCACTCTCTCTCTTCCCTTGCCGTCACGGTTTCTCTGGCTTTCCCACAAATCCCTCTTTTCCATCTGTTCCCTCGCGTGTGTCTTTCCCCTCGCTTGTGTCTCTCTCCCCTCTTCCTTTCGGTCCCTATTTTCCCCATTTTCTCTCGCCTTCCCCCATTCCCTCTCACTCCTCCACTCTCTCTCTTCCCTTGCCGTCACGGTTTCTCTGGCTTTCCCACATTTCCCTCTTTTCCATCTTTTCCCTCGCGTGTCTCTCTCCCCTCTTCCTTTCGGTCCCTATTTTCCCCATTTTCTCTCGCCTTCCCCCATTCCCTCTCACTCCTCCACTCTCTCTCTTCCCTTGCCGTCACGGTTTCTCTGGCTTTCCCACATTTCCCTCTTTTCCATCTTTTCCCTCGCGTGTCTCTTTCCCCTCGCTTGTGTCTCTCTCCCCTCTTCCTTTCGGGCCCAATGTTCCCTATTTTCTCGCTCCTTCCCCCATTCCCTCTCACTCCTCCACTCTCTCTCTTCCCTCGGCTGTCACTGTTCTCCGGCTTTCCCACAAATCCCTCTTTTCCATCTGTTCCCTCGCCTTACTCTTTCCCCTCGCCTGTGTCTCTCTCCCTTCTTCCTTTCGGTCCCTATTTTCCCCATTTTCTCTCGCCTTCCCCCATTCCCTCTCACTCCTCCACTCTCTCTATTCCCTCGGCCGTCACGGTTTCTCTGGCTTTCCCACAAATCCCTCTTTTCCATCTGTTCCCTCGCCTTACTCTTTCCCCTCGCCTGTGTCTCTCTCCCCTCTTCCTTTCGGTCCCAATGTTCCCTATTTTCTCGCTCCTTTACCCATTCCCTCTCACTCCTCCACTCTCTCTCTTCCCTCGGCTGTCACTGTTCTCCGGCTTTCCCACAAATCCCTCTTTTCCATCTGTTCCCTCGCGTGTCTCTTTCCCCTCGCCTGTGTCTCTCTCCCCTCTTCCTTTCGGTCCCTATTTTCTCCATTTTCTCTCGCCTTCCCCCATTCCCTCTCACTCCTCCACTCTCTCTCTTCCCTTGCCGTCACGGTTTCTCTGGCTTTCCCACATTTCCCTCTTTTCCATCTTTTCCCTCGCGTGTCTCTTTCCCCTCGCTTGTGTCTTTCTCCCCTCTTACTTTCGGTCCCAATGTTCCCTATTTTCTCGCTCCTTCCCCCATTCCCTCTCACTCCTCCACTCTCTCTCTTCCCTCGGCTGTCACTGTTCTCCGGCTTTCCCACAAATCCCTCTTTTCCATCTGTTCCCTCGCCTTACTCTTTCCTCTCGCCTGTGTCTCTCTCCCCTCTTCCTTTCGGTCCCTATTTTCCCCATTTTCTCTCGCCTTCCCCCATTCCCTCTCACTCCTCCACTCTCTCTCTTCCCTTGCCGTCACGGTTTCTCTGGCTTTCCCACATTTCCCTCTTTTCCATCGTTCCCCTCGCATGTCTCTTTCCCCTCGCTTGTGTCTCTCTCCCCTCTTCCTTTCGGTCCCTATTTTCCCCATTTTCTCTCGCCTTCCCCCATTCCCTCTCACTCCTCCACTCTCTCTCTTCCCTTGCCGTCACGGTTTCTCTGGCTTTCCCACATTTCCCTCTTTTCCATCTGTTCCCTCGCGTGTCTCTTTCCCCTCGCTTGTGTCTCTCTCCCCTCTTCCTTTCGGTCCCAATGTTCCCTATTTTCTCGCTCCTTCCCCCATTCCCTCTCACTCCTCCACTCTCTCTTTTCCCTCGGCTGTCACTGTTCTCCGGCTTTCCCACAAATCCCTCTTTTCCATCTGTTCCCTCGCCTTACTCTTTCCCCTCGCCTGTGTCTCTCTCCCCTCTTCCTTTCGGTCCCTATATTCCCCATTTTCTCTCGCCTTCCCCCATTCCCTCTCACTCCTCCACTCTCTCTCTTCCCTTGCCGTCACGGTTTCTCTGGCTTTCCCACATTTCCCTCTTTTCCATCTTTTCCCTCGCGTGTCTCTTTCCCCTCGCTTGTGTCTCTCTCCCCTCTTCCTTTCGGTCCCAATGTTCCCTATTTTCTCGCTCCTTCCCCCATTCCCTCTCACTCCTCCACTCTCTCTCTTCCCTCGGCTGTCACTCTTCTCCGGCTTTCCCACAAATCCCTCTTTTCCATCTGTTCCCTCGCCTTACTCTTTCCCCTCGCTTGTGTCTCTCTCCCCTCTTCATTTCGGTCCCTATTTTCCCCATTTTCTCTCGCCTTCCCCCATTCCCTCTCACTCCTCCACTCTCTCTCTTCCCTTGCCGTCACGGTTTCTCTGGCTTTCCCACATTTCCCTCTTTTCCATCTTTTCCCTCGCGTGTCTCTTTCCCCTCTCTTGTGTCTCTCTCCCCTCTTCCTTTCGGTCCCAGTGTTCCCTATTTTCTCGCTCCTTCCCCCATTCCCTCTCACTCCTCCACTCTCTCTCTTCCCTCCGCTGTCACTGTTCTCCGGCTTTCCCACAAATCCCTCTTTTCCATCTGTTCCCTCGCCTTACTCTTTTCCCCTCGCCTGTGTCTCTCTCCCCTCTTCCTTTCGGTCCCTATTTTCCCCATTTTCTCGCTCCTTCCCCCATTCCCTCCCACTCCTCCACTCTCTCTCTTCCCTCGGCTGTCACTGTTCTCCGGCTTTCCCACAAATCCCTCTTTTCCATCTGTTCCCTCGCGTGTCTCTTTCCCCTCGCTTGTGTCTCTCTCCCCTCTTCCTTTCGGTCCCTATTTTCCCCATTTTCTCTCGCCTTCCCCCATTCCCTCTCACTCCTCCACTCTCTCTCTTCCCTTGCCGTCACGGTTTCTCTGGCTTTCCCATATTTCCCTCTTTTCCATCTGTTCCCTCGCGTGTCTCTTTCCCCTCGCTTGTGTCTCTCTCCCCTCTTCCTTTCGGTCCCAATGTTCCCTATTTTCTCGGTCCTTCCCCCATTCCCTCTCACTCCTCCACTCTCTCTCTTCCCTCGGCTGTCACTGTTCTCCGGCTTTCCCACAAATCCCTCTTTTCCATCTGTTCCCTCGCATGTCTCTTTCCCCTCGCTTGTGTCTCTCTTCCATCTTTTCCCTCGCGTTACTCTTTCCCCTCGCCTTACTCTTTCCCCTCGCCTGTGTATCTCTCCTCTCTTCCTTTCGGTCTCTATTTCCCCCAATATCACTTTATCTCGCCTTCCCCCATTCCCTCTCACTCCTCCACTATCTCTCTTCACTCGGCCATCACTGTTTTCTCCGCATTTCCCACATCTCCCTCTTTCCCATTATTTCCCTCGCGTGTCTCTTTCCCCTCGCCTGTGTCTCTCTCCCCTCTTCCTTTCGGTCCCTATTTTCCCCATTTTCTCTAGCCTTCCCCCATTTCCTCTCACTCCTCCACTCTCTCTCTTCCCTAGGCCTTCACAGTTTTTCTGGTTTTCCCACATTTCCCTCTTTTCCATCTGTTCCCTCGCGTGTCTCTTTCCCCTCGCCTGTGTCTCTCTCCTCTCTTTCGGTCTCTATTTCCCCCACTATCTCTGGCCTTCCCCCATTCCCTCTCACTCGTCCACTCTCTCTCTTCCCTCGGCCGTCACTGTTTCTCCGCATTTCCCACATCTCCCTCTTTCCCATTATTTCCCTCTCGTGTCTCTTTCCCCTCGGCTGTGTCTCTCTCCCTTCTTCCTTTCGGTCCGTATTTTCCCCATTTTCTCTCGCCTTCCCCATTCCCTCTCACTCCTCCACTCTCTCTCTTCCGTCGGCCGTCACGGTTTCTCCGCATTTCCCACATCTCCCTCTTTCCCATCTTTTCCCTCGCGTGTCTCTTTCCCCTCGCCTGTGTCTCTCTCCCCTCTTCCTTTCGGTCCCTATTTTCCCCATTTTCTCGCTCCTTCCCCCATTCCCTCTCATGTCTCCACTCTCTCTCTTCCCTCGGCTGTCACTGTTCTCCTGCTTTCCCACAAATCCCTCTTTTCCATCTTTTCCCTCGCGTTACTCTTTCCCCTCGCCTTACTCTTTCCCCTCGCCTGTGTATCTCTCCTCTCTTCCTTTCGGTCTCTATTTCCCCCACTATCACTTTATCTCGCCTTCCCCCATTCCCTCTCACTCCTCCACTATCTCTCTTCACTCGGCCATCACTGTTTTCTCCGCATTTCCCACATCTCCCTCTTTCCCATTATTTCCCTCGCGTGTCTCTTTCCCCTTGCCTGTGTCTCTCTCCCCTCTTCCTTTCGGTCCCTATTTTCCCCATTTTCTCTCGCCTTCCCCATTCCCTCTCACTCCTCCACTCTCTCTCTTCCCTCGGCTGTCACTGTTCTCCGGCTTTGCCACAAATCCCTCTTTTCCATCTTTTCCCTCGCGTTACTCTTTCCCCTCGCCTTACTCTTTCCCCTCGCCTGTGTATCTCTCCTCTCTTCCTTTCGGTCTCTATTTCCCCCACTATCACTTTATCTCGCCTTCCCCCATTCCCTCTCACTCCTCCACTATCTCTCTTCACTCGGCCATCACTGTTTTCTCCGCATTTCCCACATCTCCCTCTTTCCCATTATTTCCCTCGCGTGTCTCTTTCCCCTCGCCTGTGTCTCTCTCCCCTCTTCCTTTCGGTCCCTATTTTCCCCATTTCCTCTCGCCTTCCCCCATTCCCTCTCACTCCTCCACTCTCTATCTTCCTTCGGCTGTCCCTTTTCTCCGGCTTTCCCACAAAGCCCTCTTTTCCATCTGTTCCCTCGCGTGGCTCTTTCCCCTCGCCTGTGTCTCTCTCCCACCTTCCTTTCGGTCACTATTTTCCCCATTTTCTCTCGCCTTCCCCATTCCCTCTCACTCCTCCACTCTCTCTCTTCCCTCGGCTGTCACTGTTCTCCGGCTTTGCCACAAATCCCTCTTTTCCATCTGTTCCCTCGCGTGTCTCTTTCCCCTCGCTTGTGTCTCTCTCCCCTCTTCCTTTCGGTCACTAGTTTCCCTATTTTCTCGCTCCTTCCCCCATTCCCTCTCACTCCTCCACTCTCTCTCTTCCCTCGGCCGTCACAGTTTCTCCGCATTTCCCACATCTCCCTCTTTCCCATCTTTTCCCTCGCGTGTCTCTTTCCCCTCGCCTGTGTCTCTCTCCCCTCTTCCTTTCGCTCCCTATTTTCCCCATTTTCTCTCGCCTTCCCCATTCCCTCTCACTCCTCCACTCTCTCTCTTCCCTCGGCTGTCACTGTTCTCCGGCTTTGCCACAAATCCCTCTTTTCCATCTTTTCCCTCGCGTTACTCTTTCCCCTCGCCTTACTCTTTCCCCTCGCCTGTGTATCTCTCCTCTTTTCCTTTCGGTCTCTATTTCCCCCACTATCACTTTATCTCGCCTTCCCCCATTCCCTCTCACTCCTCCACTATCTCTCTTCACTCGGCCATCACTGTTTTCTCCGCATTTCCCACATCTCCCTCTTTCCCATTATTTCCCTCGCGTGTCTCTTTCCCCTCGCCTGTGTCTCTCTCCCCTCTTCCTTTCGGTCCCTATTTTCCCCATTTCCTCTCGCCTTCCCCCATTCCCTCTCACTCCTCCACTCTCTATCTTCCTTCGGCTGTCCCTTTTCTCCGGCTTTCCCACAAAGCCCTCTTTTCCATCTGTTCCCTCGCGTGTCTCTTTCCCCTCGCCTGTGTCTCTCTCCCCTCTTCCTTTCGGTCACTATTTTCCCTATTTTCTCGCTCCTTCCCCCATTCCCTCTCACGTCTCCAGTCTCTCTCTTCCCTCGGCTGTCACTGTTCTCCTGCTTTCCCACAAATCCCTCTTTTCCATCTGTTCCCTCGCGTGTCTCTTTCCCCTCGCTTGTGTCTCTCTCCCCTCTTCCTTTCGGTCACTAGTTTCCCTATTTTCTCGCTCCTTCCCCCATTCCCTCTCACTCCTCCACTCTCTCTCTTCCCTCGGCCGTCACGGTTTCTCCGCATTTCCCACATCTCCCTCTTTCCCATCTTTTCCCTCGCGTGTCTCTTTCCCCTCGCCTGTGTCTCTCTCCCCTCTTCCTTTCGCTCCCTATTTTCCCCATTTTCTCTCGCCTTCCCCATTCCCTCTCACTCCTCCACTCTCTCTCTTCCCTCGGCTGTCACTGTTCTCCGGCTTTGCCACAAATCCCTCTTTTCCATCTTTTCCCTCGCGTTACTCTTTCCCCTCGCCTTACTCTTTCCCCTCGCCTGTGTATCTCTCCTCTTTTCCTTTCGGTCTCTATTTCCCCCACTATCACTTTATCTCGCCTTCCCCCATTCCCTCTCACTCCTCCACTATCTCTCTTCACTCGGCCATCACTGTTTTCTCCGCATTTCCCACATCTCCCTCTTTCCCATTATTTCCCTCGCGTGTCTCTTTCCCCTCGCCTGTGTCTCTCTCCCCTCTTCCTTTCGGTCCCTATTTTCCCCATTTCCTCTCGCCTTCCCCCATTCCCTCTCACTCCTCCACTCTCTATCTTCCTTCGGCTGTCCCTTTTCTCCGGCTTTCCCACAAAGCCCTCTTTTCCATCTGTTCCCTCGCGTGTCTCTTTCCCCTCGCCTGTGTCTCTCTCCCCTCTTCCTTTCGGTCCCTATTTTCCCCATTTCCTCTCGCCTTCCCACATTCCCTCTCACTCCTCCACTCTCTATCTTCCTTCGGCTGTCCCTTTTCTCCGGCTTTCCCACAAAGCCCTCTTTTCCATCTGTTCCCTCGCGTGTCTCTTTCCCCTCGCCTGTGTCTCTCTCCCCTCTTCCTTTCGGTCACTATTTTCCCTATTTTCTCGCTCCTTCCCCCATTCCCTCTCACGTCTCCACTCTCTCTCTTCCCTCGGCTGTCACTGTTCTCCTGCTTTCCCACAAATCCCTCTTTTCCATCTGTTCCCTCGCGTGTCTCTTTCCCCTCGCTTGTGTCTCTCTCCCCTCTTCCTTTCGGTCACTATTTTCCCTATTTTCTCGCTCCTTCCCCCATTCCCTCTCACTCCTCCACTCTCTCTCTTCCCTCGGCCATCACGGTTTCTCCGCATTTCCCACATCTCCCTCTTTCCCATCTTTTCCCTCGCGTGTCTCTTTCCCCTCGCCTGTGTCTCTCTCCCCTCTTCCTTTCGGTCCCTATTTTCCCCATTTTCTCTCGCCTTCCCCATTCCCTCTCACTCCTCCACTCTCTCTCTTCCCTCGGCTGTCACTGTTCTCCGGCTTTGCCACAAATCCCTCTTTTCCATCTTTTCCCTCGCGTTACTCTTTCCCCTCGCCTTACTCTTTCCCCTCGCCTGTGTATCTCTCCTCTTTTCCTTTCGGTCTCTATTTCCCCCACTATCACTTTATCTCGCCTTCCCCCATTCCCTCTCACTCCTCCACTATCTCTCTTCACTCGGCCATCACTGTTTTCTCCGCATTTCCCACATCTCCCTCTTTCCCATTATTTCCCTCGCGTGTCTCTTTCCCCTCGCCTGAGTCTCTCTCCCCTCTTCCTTTCGGTCCCTATTTTCCCCATTTCCTCTCGCCTTCCCCCATTCCCTCTCACTCCTCCACTCTCTATCTTCCTTCGGCTGTCCCTTTTCTCCGGCTTTCCCACAAAGCCCTCTTTTCCATCTGTTCCCTCGCGTGTCTCTTTCCCCTCGCCTGTGTCTCTCTCCCCTCTTCCTTTCGGTCACTATTTTCCCTATTTTCTCGCTCCTTCCCCCATTCCCTCTCACGTCTCCACTCTCTCTCTTCCCTCGGCTGTCACTGTTCTCCTGCTTTCCCACAAATCCCTCTTTTCCATCTGTTCCCTCGCGTGTCTCTTTCCCCTCGCTTGTGTCTCTCTCCCCTCTTCCTTTCGGTCACTAGTTTCCCTATTTTCTCTAGCCTTCCCCCATTTCCTCTCACTCCTCCACTCTCTCTCTTCCTTCAGCTGTCCCTTTTCTCCGGCTTTCCCACAAAGCCCTCTTTTCCATCTGTTCCCTCGCGTGTCTCTTTCCCCTCGCCTGTGTCTCTCTCCCCTCTTCCTTTCGGTCCCTATTTTCCCCATTTTCTCGCTCCTTCCCCCATTCCCTCTCATGTCTCCACTCTCTCTCTTCCCTCGGCTGTCACTGTTCTCCTGCTTTCCCACAAATCCCTCTTTTCCATCTTTTCCCTCGCGTTACTCTTTCCCCTCGCCTTACTCTTTCCCCTCGCCTGTGTATCTCTCCTCTCTTCCTTTCGGTCTCTATTTCCCCCACTATCACTTTGTCTCGCCTTCCCCCATTCCCTCTCACTCCTCCACTATCTCTCTTCACTCGGCCATCACTGTTTTCTCCGCATTTCCCACATCTCCCTCTTTCCCATTATTTCCCTCGCGTGTCTCTTTCCCCTCGCCTGTGTCTCTCTCCCCTCTTCCTTTCGGTCCCTATTTTCCCCATTTTCTCTAGCCTTCCCCCATTTCCTCTCACTCCTCCACTCTCTCTCTTCCCTAGGCCTTCACAGTTTTTCTGGTTTTCCCACATTTCCCTCTTTTCCATCTGTTCCCTCGCGTGTCTCTTTCCCCTCGCCTGTGTCTCTCTCCTCTCTTTCGGTCTCTATTTCCCCCACTATCTCTGGCCTTCCCCCATTCCCTCTCACTCGTCCACTCTCTCTCTTCCCTCGGCCGTCACTGTTTCTCCGCATTTCCCACATCTCCCTCTTTCCCATTATTTCCCTCTCGTGTCTCTTTCCCCTCGGCTGTGTCTCTCTCCCTTCTTCCTTTCGGTCCGTATTTTCCCCATTTTCTCTCGCCTTCCCCATTCCCTCTCACTCCTCCACTCTCTCTCTTCCGTCGGCCGTCACGGTTTCTCCGCATTTCCCACATCTCCCTCTTTCCCATCTTCTCCCTCGCGTGTCTCTTTCCCCTCGCCTGTGTCTCTCTCCCCTCTTCCTTTCGGTCCCTATTTTCCCCATTTTCTCGCTCCTTCCCCCATTCCCTCTCATGTCTCCACTCTCTCTCTTCCCTCGGCTGTCACTGTTCTCCTGCTTTCCCACAAATCCCTCTTTTCCATCTTTTCCCTCGCGTTACTCTTTCCCCTCGCCTTACTCTTTCCCCTCGCCTGTGTATCTCTCCTCTCTTCCTTTCGGTCTCTATTTCCCCCACTATCACTTTATCTCGCCTTCCCCATTCCCTCTCACTCCTCCACTATCTCTCTTCACTCGGCCATCACTGTTTTCTCCGCATTTCCCACATCTCCCTCTTTCCCATTATTTCCCTCGCGTGTCTCTTTCCCCTCGCCTGTGTCTCTCTCCCCTCTTCCTTTCGCTCCCTATTTTCCCCATTTTCTCTAGCCTTCCCCCATTTCCTCTCACTCCTCCACTCTCTCTCTTCCCTAGGCCTTCACAGTTTTTCTGGTTTTCCCACATTTCCCTCTTTTCCATCTGTTCCCTCGCGTGTCTCTTTCCCCTCGCCTGTGTCTCTCTCCTCTCTTTCGGTCTCTATTTCCCCCACTATCTCTGGCCTTCCCCCATTCCCTCTCACTCCTCCACTCTCTCTCTTCCCTCGGCCGTCACTGTTTCTCCGCATTTCCCACATCTCCCTCTTTCCCATCTTCTCCCTCGCGTGTCTCTTTCCCCTCGCCTGTTTCTCTCTCCCCTCTTCCTTTCGGTCCCTATTTTCCCCATTTTCTCTCGCCTTCCCCATTCCCTCTCACTCCTCCACTCTCTCTCTTCCCTCAGCTGTCACTGTTCTCCGGCTTTGCCACAAATCCCTCTTTTCCATCTTTTCCCTCGCGTTACTCTTTCCCCTCGCCTTACTCTTTCCCCTCGCCTGTGTATCTCTCCTCTCTTCCTTTCGGTCTCTATTTCCCCCACTATCACTTTATCTCGCCTTCCCCCATTCCCTCTCACTCCTCCACTATCTCTCTTCACTCGGCCATCACTGTTTTCTCCGCATTTCCCACATCTCCCTCTTTCCCATTATTTCCCTCGCGTGTCTCTTTCCCCTCGCCTGTGTCTCTCTCCCCTCTTCCTTTCGGTCCCTATTTTCCCCATTTCCTCTCGCCTTCCCCTATTCCCTCTCACTCCTCCACTCTCTATCTTCCTTCGGCTGTCCCTTTTCTCCGGCTTTCCCACAAAGCCCTCTTTTCCATCTGTTCCCTCGCGTGTCTCTTTCCCCTCGCCTTTGTCTCTCTCCCCTCTTCCTTTCGGTCACTATTTTCCCCATTTTCTCTCGCCTTCCCCATTCCCTCTCACTCCTCCACTCTCTCTCTTCCCTCGGCTGTCACTGTTCTCCGGCTTTGCCACAAATCCCTCTTTTCCATCTTTTCCCTCGCGTTACTCTTTCCCCTCGCCTTACTCTTTCCCCTCGCCTGTGTATCTCTCCTCTTTTCCTTTCGGTCTCTATTTCCCCCACTATCACTTTATCTCGCCTTCCCCCATTCCCTCTCACTCCTCCACTCTCTCTCTTCCCTCGGCTGTCACTGTTCTCCGGCTTTGCCACAAATCCCTCTTTTCCATCTTTTCCCTCGCGTTACTCTTTCCCCTCGCCTTACTCTTTCCCCTCGCCTGTGTATCTCTCCTCTCTTCCTTTCGGTCTCTATTTCCCCCACTATCACTTTATCTCGCCTTCGCCCATTCCTTCTCACTCCTCCACTCTCTCTCTTCACTCGGCCATCACTGTTTTCTCCGCATTTCCCACATCTCCCTCTTTCCCATTATTTCCCTCGCGTGTCTCTTTCCCCTCGCCTGTGTCTCTCTCCCCTCTTCCTTTCGGTCCCTATTTTCCCCATTTCCTCTCGCCTTCCCCCATTCCCTCTCACTCCTCCACTCTCTATCTTCCTTCGGCTGTCCCTTTTCTCCGGCTTTCCCACAAAGCCCTCTTTTCCATCTGTTCCCTCGCGTGTCTCTTTCCCCTCGCCTGTGTCTCTCTCCCCTCTTCCTTTCGGTCACTATTTTCCCCATTTTCTCTCGCCTTCCCCATTCCCTCTCACTCCTCCACTCTCTCTCTTCCCTCGGCTGTCACTGTTCTCCGGCTTTGCCACAAATCCCTCTTTTCCATCTTTTCCCTCGCGTTACTCTTTCCCCTCGCCTTACTCTTTCCCCTCGCCTGTGTCTCTCTCCTCTCTTCCTTTCGGTCTCTATTTCCCCCACTATCACTTTATCTCGCCTTCCCCCATTCCCTCTCACTCCTCCACTCTCTCTCTTCACTCGGCCATCACTGTTTTCTCCGCATTTCCCACATCTCCCTCTTTCCCATTATTTCCCTCGCGTGTCTCTTTCCCCTCGCCTGTGTCTCTCTCCCCTCTTCCTTTCGGTCACTATTTTCCCTATTTTCTCTCGCCTTCCCCATTCCCTCTCACTCCTCCACTCTCTCTCTTCCCTCGGCTGTCACTGTTCTCCGGCTGTGCCACAAATCCCTCTTTTCCATCTTTTCCCTCGCGTTACTCTTTCCCCTCGCCTTACTCTTTCCCCTCGCCTGTGTATCTCTCCTCTTTTCCTTTCGGTCTCTATTTCCCCCACTATCACTTTATCTCGCCTTCCCCCATTCCCTCTCACTCCTCCACTCTCTCTCTTCCCTCGGCCATCACTGTTTTCTCCGCATTTCCCACATCTCCCTCTTTCCCATTATTTCCCTCGCGTGTCTCTTTCCCCTCGCCTGTGTCTCTCTCCCCTCTTCCTTTCGGTCCCTATTTTCCCCATTTCCTCTCGCCTTCCGCCATTCCCTCTCACTCCTCCACTCTCTATCTTCCTTCGGCTGTCCCTTTTCTCCGGCTTTCCCACAAAGCCCTCTTTTCCATCTGTTCCCTCGCGTGTCTCTTTCCCCTCGCCTGTGTCTCTCTCCCCTCTTCCTTTCGGTCACTATTTTCCCTATTTTCTCGCTCCTTCCCCCATTCCCTCTCACTCCTCCACTCTCTCTCTTCCCTCGGCCGTCACGGTTTCTCCGCATTTCCCACATCTCCCTCTTTCCTATCTTTTCCCTTGTGTGTCTCTTTCCCCTCGCCTGTGTCTCTCTCCCCTCTTCCTTTCGGTCCCTATTTTCCCCATTTCCTCTCGCCTTCCCCCATTCCCTCTCACTCCTCCTCTCTCGCTCTTCCCTAGGCCTTCACAGTTTTTCTGGTTTTCCCACATTTCCCTCTTTTCCATCTGTTCCCTCGCGTGTCTCTTTCCCCTCGCCTGTGTCTCTCTCCTCTCTTCAAGTCTCTATTTCCCCCACTATCTCTGGCCTTCCCCCATTCCCTCTCACTCCTCCACTCTCTCTCTTCCCTCGGCCGTCACTGTTTCTCCGCATTTCCCACATCTCCCTCTTTCCCATTATTTCCCTCTCGTGTCTCTTTCCCCTCGCCTGTGTCTCTCTCCCCTCTTCCTTTCGGTCCCTATTTTCCCCATTTCCTCTCGCCTTCCCCCATTCCCTCTCACTCCTCCACTCTCTATCTTCCTTCGGCTGTCCCTTTTCTCCGGCTTTCCCACAAAGCCCTCTTTTCCATCTGTTCCCTCGCGTGTCTCTTTCCCCTCGCCTGTGTCTCTCTCCCCTCTTCCTTTCGGTCCCTATTTTCCCCATTTCCTCTCGCCTTCCCACATTCCCTCTCACTCCTCCACTCTCTATCTTCCTTCGGCTGTCCCTTTTCTCCGGCTTTCCCACAAAGCCCTCTTTTCCATCTGTTCCCTCGCGTGTCTCTTTCCCCTCGCCTGTGTCTCTCTCCCCTCTTCCTTTCGGTCACTATTTTCCCTATTTTCTCGCTCCTTCCCCCATTCCCTCTCACGTCTCCACTCTCTCTCTTCCCTCGGCTGTCACTGTTCTCCTGCTTTCCCACAAATCCCTCTTTTCCATCTGTTCCCTCGCGTGTCTCTTTCCCCTCGCTTGTGTCTCTCTCCCCTCTTCCTTTCGGTCACTATTTTCCCTATTTTCTCGCTCCTTCCCCCATTCCCTCTCACTCCTCCACTCTCTCTCTTCCCTCGGCCGTCACGGTTTCTCCGCATTTCCCACATCTCCCTCTTTCCCATCTTTTCCCTCGCGTGTCTCTTTCCCCTCGCCTGTGTCTCTCTCCCCTCTTCCTTTCGCTCCCTATTTTCCCCATTTTCTCTCGCCTTCCCCATTCCCTCTCACTCCTCCACTCTCTCTCTTCCCTCGGCTGTCACTGTTCTCCGGCTTTCCCACAAATCCCTCTTTTCCATCTTTTCCCTCGCGTTACTCTTTCCCCTCGCCTTACTCTTTCCCCTCGCCTGTGTATCTCTCCTCTTTTCCTTTCGGTCTCTATTTCCCCCACTATCACTTTATCTCGCCTTCCCCCATTCCCTCTCACTCCTCCACTATCTCTCTTCACTCGGCCATCACTGTTTTCTCCGCATTTCCCACATCTCCCTCTTTCCCATTATTTCCCTCGCGTGTCTCTTTCCCCTCGCCTGTGTCTCTCTCCCCTCTTCCTTTCGGTCCCTATTTTCCCCATTTCCTCTCGCCTTCCCCCATTCCCTCTCACTCCTCCACTCTCTATCTTCCTTCGGCTGTCCCTGTTCTCCGGCTTTCCCACAAAGCCCTCTTTTCCATCTGTTCCCTCGCGTGTCTCTTTCCCCTCGCCTGTGTCTCTCTCCC